>NC_049237.1:35328817-35635959 GCF_011100685.1 Canis lupus familiaris
CTAGTTATTAGCCTCTGATAACTTTTTATTGTTGAACTGTGCCTGTAGCCACTGTGGAATCCCCAGGGCTATCCACATTTCAGCTATCACAGAATGAGTGACATAATGTCACAGAAATGTATCCTTGCAGTTCCCCTTGGCCCAAAGGTGTATACAAGATGAGAACCTGCTGAGAAAGCAGAGAGAGTGTGAGGAGTTTCAATAACTGAAGAGGTACATAAGAAAAGGAAGGATTCAGGAGAAGATGAGGGAATAGATCAGAGATGCCAGCACCAGCCAAAAGAAGTAGCAGTGTTCTCAACACACAGCGCCATGTGCTATTAAGGAACTCTGTAGCACACACAACACAACACACCACACCACACACACACACACACACACACACACACACACGGGAAGGGTATATGCAGTAGTGTGCCCCAGCAGGCTTAAACAGACTTATAAGAGCTGATTGTTGGATTTTCAGGAATTTGGGGAGTCTGTTGACATCATGTTGGTAGCTTGAAATCAGCAATGTTGGGAGTATTTATACCAACAGAAATTGGCAAAGGCTACAAACCAAGACTCTTCCCACCCAATTGGTTCTAATTGTCAAGCACTTACCAGCATACCACTGAGTATATGCCCTCAAACTCTGGTGCCAAGAGGACTGAATGGAAGCATTAAGTACCAGTCTATATATTATCCCAAATGGCTAATCTGTCCTCAGATGTGAATCTTGTCCATTCTGTCCCAGGACTAGGAAGCTCTAGCTACTCCTCATGCCCAGTGGGCTGCTGACCTTTTCAGCATTCGGGGGTTTGATTGGCTGACTCATCAGAGGCTCACCCTGGCACCAGAGTGGAAGAATGGTGGCCAGTCAAAACATAAACTGTGGAAAAGGTCAGCCGGGCACAAAGGGGCCCTTATTGGTTACGAGATCCTGTAGATTAGGTATCCAGTTGCATTCCCGTAATGACATTTTGAAGGGAAAAATGACACAAGAACCCACTCTGAGGTCATCTCAGAGAATGCGGAATGCTTTTTAACTGAATTAGAATGAGCCCTGGAGGACAGGCCCAAGCCCACACGGTCAGGGTGCTGGCGGCAGGGAGGGGGGCACCCCAGGGTGGCTGAGATGAAAGGCCCTTCTCACTGAAGCTCTGAGGAAGTAGCCCAGTCCCCCCTCTGCCTGACCACGGTGTTGATGGCAGAGTCTTCTCGGGGATCCTGCCTGAGAAAAAGAGGCTTCGAGACTGTAGCAGCTGCTTTCTGCACGTCTACAGGGCAGGAACCCATCCTTCCCACTGCTGGGTACCATAGACTGACCGTATCACTGGTACCCAGCCCACTGATGACCGTATATTCTGAAACTCAGTGATTTCAAGCACTCACGATTTTTGCCACCTCTCCTTTCCACCTGTTTCATTATCTATTTAATATTTATCTTTAAAATAACTCATTAAAAAAACACCTTAGTCTCTTGTTAAAAAAGAAAATATCCTTAAAATCATGGATTTCATAAGCTGTTTCTATTTCCTTCTAATATACATTATGATAAACATGTAACTATTAGAATAGACTCTTTATTCATCAGTCCCTAAAGTCACCGGGCCGGCCACTGTACTGCCACCCTGATGGCAAAGCAATCGGTCTCCCTGGACACAGACATCACTTAGAATGAAGCCATACAGGCTTTGGATTCCCGTCATTCATCAATGCTTCCTCCTCACTCACTTGTCAAAGCTCTCATATGGCACCAGACACATTTTTTTCCCTCTTGAAAGCCCTCAAGCGCAACATGAATGGGAATCGGAATGTCTGTTCTCTGTTAGATCAGGCGTTTGGGGTGATTTGCTTCATTATTAGGAAGGGAGTCATTGTCCATCTGATGTAATACAAGATGCCCCTCTTAAAACAGTCTTTCCTGGAGATAATTCTAGAATAAGACATTTCCCTCCATCTAAAGCATTTTGTGTCAAGAATAAAGGTCAATACAATTAAGGAAGAAAAATACTGAGAAGTAATTTTTTTTTTTAGTAATATGTGTTTTCATGTCATGTTTCTTTCTTTGTGTTCTAGCCTTTGCCTCTTTTTTTCATGCCAGATCTCTTGTATGTTCCTAACTTTTTTTTTTTTTAAAGATTTTATCCATTTATTCTAGAGAGAGAGAGATAATGAAGGAAAGAGCATGAGTGGAGGGGGGAAAGAGGAAGAGGGAGAAGCAGGCTCCCGGCTGAACAGGGAGCCTGAGGCAGGGCTCAATCTCAGGACCCTGAGATCATGACCTGAGCTGAAGGCAGGCGCCGCGGACTGAGCCACCCAGGCCCCCTGTTCCTAACTCTTGATCATTTTTTTGCTTTGTCTCCTCTTTATTCCCACCCCAAATTATGAATCTGGTTTTCATTTTTAAAAAATCATGATTAGGTATATTTCCTTGTTAGAAGCTTAAGCCCAGTATGCATTTTTGTTGGCAGCACAAATGACTTTTGGGAGGGGGTTTTATTAAACATTTCCTAAACATTAACACTGTCCAATAGCTTTTAATGGTGGGCCTGGCTGCTTGATTGGATTATATTTCCACTAGGGGGCACTCTTCCCTTTATGTGTCAAAAATTCTATTGCAATAGTAACAATGGAAATGTGGGTTTCTTTTTGGAAATAGGTGCTACTCGGCTGCCTGGGTGGCTCAGTGGTTGAGCGTCTGCCTTTGGCTCAGGTCCTGATCCCCAGGTCCTGGGATCAAGTCCCACATCAGGCTCCCTGCAGGGAGCTTCTCCCTCTGCCTATGTCTCTGCCTCTATCTCTCATGAGTAAATAAAATCTTAAAAAAAAAAAAAAAAAAAAAAGGAAATAGGTGCTACTGAACACAACTTTGGGGAAGAGATCATTAAGGATATGAAGCCACTTGCAAAGAAAACACTTGGTTTTAGCAGCAAATTCACCCCATCGTAGACATAATGTAAACAATGGAGCTGAGGGGTAGCTGAGACATTCCTGATATGGTGACTTTCATGAAATCCTTTTCTATTCCAGTTGCCAGCTAGCAAATTTCTTTCCCTAAATTGAAACTGGAGCCAAGGAATCCTTTTCAATAATATCCCGAAGTACTGCCCAGACCTATGATCTTTATGGAATTGATCCCAGGTTTGTTTTCATGTGTTTTCAGGGGGTGAGATCTCAGCCAATACCTTCTCCTAACTCGTCATAGCAAGGACTCACAGGCAGGGAGCTGGAGCACTTTGTCTAGACCACACAGCTGTTAGTGGGAGCAACAGGAGCATCTTCTGAGACAGTGTCTCAAATTTCTTCTGTCCTTGTCATCAGTCTTCCATTGAAGTACTCCCCCACTCTAGCTTTCTTTTTTTTTAAAGAGTATTTATTTATTTATTTATTTGAGACCGAGAGAGCACAAGTCTGGAAGAGGGTCAAAGGGAAAAGGAGAAGCAGACTACACACTGAGCAGGGAGCCCGAGTAGAGAGGCTCCATCCCAGAGCCCCAGGGACATGACCTGAGCCCAAGGCAGATGCTTAATCAATGGAGTCCCCCAGGCACCCCTGCCCTCCAGCTTTCAATGGTGTCTTTGGTCAATAGGATTTTGTCTTTTTCTGACCTGACAGGGCTCACTCTAACTGAAGTCTAGTAATATTTTACTACAGTTATTGAGTTATAGTAGCACAGATACCTGAGGTTATTACATATTTTTCTTTAATAATCAAGATCCTGAATTCTAGTTGATGACTTTCTTGGGCCTTGGAGATAATCTAGATGAATGAGAGGGACCACCCCAGCATCTGAAGAGTCAAGTTTTAGTCCTAGCTAGGCCCTTAAAGAATGAGTTACATTGTGACAAATTGCTTAATCTTGGTGACACCTGGCTGGCTGGCTCAGTGGTTGAGTGTCTGCCTTTGGCTTGGGTTGTGATCCTGGGGTCCTGGGATTGAGTCCTGCATGGGGCTCCCTGCAGGGAGTCTGCTTCTCCCTCTGCCTATGTCTCTGCCTTTCTCTTAGGGTCTCTCATGAATAAATAAATAAAATATTTAAAACAATCAAAAAAATGCTTAATCTTCTGGCCTTCATTTCCTTTTCTAAGTGAGATCTAGCTAGTGGCAGAGCAACATTTAGTGAGCCAGAGACTTTATGAATTCTCCTCCTCCTCAAAGTAGCCCTCTGAGGTGCTATCATCATCCCTACTTTCCAGAAAGGGTAACTGAGACTCAGAGAGCCCAAGTGATTTGCCCAAGATCCCAGCAATTGGACCTGGATCTCCCTGGCTTGGAAATCTTCAGTTAGAGCATAGAAAGAGGTCCTCACTCAGTAAATATGCACTCAGAACCTTGCACATGCTCAGCAGGCCTTGCTGGCAGTAAAACCCGACATACTCATTTCAAACCAACGAAGAATGTGAAAAGGAAATGGTTCAAAAAAGCACTATGATAGTTGAGTGGTGGTGCGGTTTCTCTGGGGACATGGGTTCGTGTCCCCTCTCTCCCACACCCTGCATGTGATTTTAAGCAGGTCACTTCACTTCTCCAGGCTGTTTCCTGAACTGAACTATGAGGGTTGAGAAAAACTCCAGCCTTAGGTCTTCCGGTGCCCTATTCTCTGGCCATCTGGCCTGACGTCTGAACTCCTTCTCCAGGCTCTGGGTGCTGTCCCAGGACCTCCTGTTCTCATGCGCCCCAGCCCTAACCTTTCCAGTCCCAGGATTATGTTGTTCTTTCTTCCTGCCCCTCAGTTTCCTTACTGGGGAGGCCCTGTCCTGCTGCTTCATCCCGCAGGGCTCTGGTTCCTACAGTGGAGCCAGCAAAGCAGAAAAGACTAATGTAATCTTGCCCAGATTGCTCAGGAATTTGGGGAGACTCACTCAACGCCTGGGTTCACCACTGCTGAGCCAGGCGTGCAGGAATATAATTCTGAACCAGCCCAGTTTAACCAAGTAAAGACAGTGGAGCTTCTGGGCGGTGTCACATTGAGGCTCTGAAGATCCCACTGCTGCTGTCACCCTTTTCATCAAAACGATTGAAATGTATTTCTAAACAGAATTGAAGGCCCCCGTCTAAATCAAACTGCTATATTGGCCTCAATGTCCCAATTTGCAGTGTTTCAGCTTCTGGTTCACAGTCAATTCTCAATAGAGGTTTGTTATTATTGCTGATAACCACAACTGTATGAATACAAAGAAAAGAAGTTCCTATTTCGCGAGAGGGAAAAAAAAAGAATCTCATTCAGAGCAAAAGAGAATGAAAATTGCTCTTGTTCAGCAGCTTTACAAATCCTCTTTCCTTTTCTGCTGGAAATGAAGCTGAGTTTAAAAGCTTATCTTGGTTTGACTTTCTTCCCCTCCCCCACAACCAAAATAGAATAGCTGTTTAGCTTGAAAATTCATAGAAGCCCATGTCAACTGGTTAACAACACACACACACACACACACACACATGCTCCTTAATATCCTCATTATATAAAATCTCAATCACCAAAAACTGACAAGAAAAAAAATTCCAAGTCTCCTACAGACAATTGAGCAAAGGATATAAACAGATGATTTATAAAGCAGGAAATGCAAATGACAAAAAAAATCATATGAAAAAATATTCAACATGCAAATAATAAAAGAAGTCCCAAACTACAACGACAATGAGATACTGTGGCTGCTCATCAAATTAGTATTTTAAAAAATTGTAGCAAAACTAGTCCTTGCTTTTGGGTGATGGGGTTTCTGAAAAAATATGTATGAAATCCAAATATATTTTTAAAAACCCTGACAATAGCCTCACATGCTTTCAGGGCAACTATGAGCTGTGAGCTAATATTGTTGAGCTTAGCTTAGCTCCCTAAGAACAGAACCTTCCTTTGAGCTCCCTCCATGCATCATACTCTGCTACCTCCCTACTGTGCCCCCATCAATACTGGCATCTGTGAAGCAGACTCCAGGATCCAGAGGGACAGCCCTAGCTTTTGCTGTGAAACCTGTGCAAACCTACCATTCTCTTTATTTTTTTTTTAAGTTTCCCTTTGGTAAAAAGTTGTATCCAGATTCTTAAATTCCATAATTTTCCCACAATATTGTTTTTCTTTGCCCCAAACTTTGAGGTCTTCATTAATAAACGTACAGAACCATAATGAGATTTAGACATAGAATGTCCTTAAAAGCATCCAATCCCAATGGTGATTTTACAGTGGAAGAGTAGGGTTCACAACATTCTGAAGGGGGGATCTTAACTGTTTTCACTGTAAACCTTTCTCTTCGGGGTGAAGGTCAATATCCACATGGCGCCATGTGCATGAGCAGTGCTATGGACACACAAACCTGCGAGACGCTAAGTCACAACTCATGTTAATGTAGAGCTGAAGCTCTAACACCTGCTCTAGCACACTAGAATTTGAATTTGAAGGAAGAGATAAATTGAATTTAGAATTTGAATTTAGAGCTGATTTCCTTTAAAAATATTTATAAGGCATATATTAATATATAATAAAAATATATTATACAAGCATACCTTGTTTTATTGCACTTTGCAGATACTCCATTTTTTCCAAATCAAAGGTTTGTGGCAACACTATATCAAGCAAACCTATCGGCATTATTTTGCCAACAGCATTTGCTCATTTTGTCTCTGTGTCACATTTTGGTAATTCTTGCAGTATATTAAATGTTTTCATAATGATTTTATTTGTCATGGTGACCTGTAACAGTATTGTAATGTTATTTTCATGCCTGCTAACACAGCATCCATTCTGTAGCCTATGGATCAAACGATCATTTCAACTTCCAAATCTTATTATTTAAGAAATATAATTCATCGGACTTGCTTTCTGTGGTGGTCTGGAACCAAACCCACAATATGTCTGAAGTATGCTCCTATAAAATTTCCTAATTGTCTGGAAATGTTAATTTTGTTCAGTCTTGCTTCCTTTTGTTTCTGTTAAATTTTATTTTGAGATCATTGTGATTGTAACGCAGTTAAAAGAAATGCAGAGAAACCTTTGTACCTCTTTTCCAGTCCGCCCTCCCCCACCCAGGGTAACACCTTGCCAAACAATCACAGTATTTCATTCCAGAGCATTGACATTGAGGCCCTTAAGATCCAGGGGATTTCATGTTTCCCTTTAGAGACACATCACTTCTTTCCTGTCCCCACCCCTTCCTTAATCCCTGCCACCACTGTCTCCACCTCTATAATTTTTCATTTCAAAAATGTTAATCTAACTTGCAGCTAGTAGATAAATAGGTCACAGAGAGCTAATCCACAATATAGTGTATATAGATGACAATAGTGGATTGTAATTTTCAAACTAAGAGACTAGACCTGAATTATTCCCTCAACAAAAAAGAAATGATAATTATGTGGTGTGATAGAGGTACTGTTACTGCAGTGGTGATACACTACAATATTTAAATGTGTCATAGCAACATATTGTACAACTTAAATTTGCGCATTGTTATCGGTCAAATATATTTCAATTAAAAATGCAGAAAAAAAAGAGAATGTTATATAAATGGAAGTATACGGTATATAATCCTTCAGGATTGCCTTTTTTCTAACAGTATCACTCTCTGAAGATTCATCCAGGTTGTTGTGTGTTATCTATAGCTGGCTCATTTTTATTGCTGAATAGTATTTCACAGTATGGGTGTACCACAGTTTAACTCTTCACGTGTTGAAGGACATCCAGGTTGTTTCCAGTCTGGGATTAGTACAGCGATGTTATAGACATTTGTGTATAGGTTTTGACATAAACATAAGTTTTCAGTTTTCTAGGATAAATGCCCAGGAGGGCAATTTGGGGGTTGTATGGTAATTATTGCATGCTTAGTTTTTAGAGAAGCTGCTAAACCATTTTTAAGAGCGGCTGCACCATTTTACATTCCCACCAGCATCGTACAAGTGATCCTTGGCACTGTTCACTTTTGTCCTTATTGTTGTTTTAGCCCTTCTTATAGGACGGTAAGTGCCGTGAGGACAGGAACATGCCTATGAGTTTAACCACCGTAGCTGACCTATCGTGGGTTCCTCCTGTGTCCCTCTATCTACCTCTGTTGAACTGAAATTGAACTGAAGAGCCTGTGATCTTGTAGTACATGCATTTACATAAGTATTTGAAGATACCAGTCTTGGGTAGTTATCGTTTGTATAAAGATTCTTAATCTTTTCCACATTTTCTCTTCAGTCTCAGAGATAAAATCTTCAACTCTTCTCTCACTTACTGTAGGCTTGTACACAACCTTCTTCAACTCTGCTCAGAATTTAACTCTCTTCCTCTTGCTTTGGTAGATCTTCTAACTGGAAGGCTAAAGGAGGCAGCGTATGGCTGTGGCTCTGAGGTTTCGTGATACTATTTATTCCTTTGGGCTTTCCCATTTAGAAAGATAATACTTTTTTCCTTCTGATTAGGCAGTTCAGTTACTCTCTGCCCCTGGAAGCCTCACAGTAATAATATTCTATCGTTTGTGGTTGTCCCTGGTTTCAGTAAATTTCATAATGATCTACTAGTAAATGTCCCTGCTTTCAGTAAATTTCATAATGATCTACTGCTCTTCCTGCTAGATCCCTGTCTTCTAGCTGAGCATAGCTTTCAAAATTATATTTAAACAGCGTGCGTTACTTACCTTGACTCTTAGCTTGTAGTGTGCATGTAAGGCACCCAAGGCCACATTCTAGCTGGGCTGCCTCAAACCAGCGCCCTTCCTGTTTTCACCTGCTGATGAGAAGGCAGCCCAGGAGGCATCAATAATATGTGTTAAGCCTAAAAATTCCTGATAGATAATGAAGTATTTCTTTAAGAGCTAGTTTCAGTTTAGGAAAACTCAACACACTGAAACCGTAACTCATGGAAAAGATATTTTGGAGTGGCCATTAAGCTTTTCTTGGGGGGCGACTATTGAACTATTCTAATGCAGCACACTGATTTCCATCAGATATTCCTCATCTTGCACAATTTATGTCTCAACTGTTGCACAGCACCGGGCATTTATGATGCTTGGTTAAAGTAAGGCAAACAAGTAAACGGCATGAATATATGGGTGAGTAAATGACTAGGACTGAATGAATGAATGCCTAAGTGAAGTAATGACCCAAGTAAAAGAATCACATGCTCTATGCATTTGCCTATTGTAGCTTCCAATTTCTGTGTCGAAGGACAAATCATTTCAGGTCCAGAGGGTGCTTTTTGGATTATACTAACAAAATTACCAAACAAGTAACTGCTAACTTGGGCATCTATTCTCTGCCAGGCACCGTGCACGGCATTTTTATGACAATTGGCTTCTTTCTGAACCCTTCACTGAAAGTGTCCTTTGAAGAATAGGGCTGTATGCTGGATAAAATGCAACAACAAATAACAATAGCACATTCTGAATCAATCTCCAGGCCAGACGGTACAAATCACATATTCTGAATGAGGCAGAAGCTGGCACATGCCAGGACTTTTACCAGGTTCTGGATGTGGAATGATGAACAAGATAAACAATGGCTTTGACCTCATGAAACTTATATTCTAGGGAAGGAGACAAACAACAAAAAAAGCAAATTATAGTAGTTTGTGATGAATGCCAGGAAAGAGCCTAAAAGGGTGCCGGGATCCAGAATAATAGGACTCCTACTTTAGATTCCATGGTCTCTGAGGAGGAGAACTTTAAGCTGAAAAGCTCCATTTTCAAATGGGCCCCAGGGACACCATATTTAACCTTTTAAAGTTCCACTTCAGTGGCACTTGTTAGACGTGACATTACACATCTTCCACCCACAGTGGTCACACTGGACAACAGTCAACACTCTGCAGAGGGTGCTGGGCTTCCAAAATGTGTCCACCCTGCTTTATTGCACTTCTGCATTTTTCTCATGAGAAACTGCCCATGAGTTTTACATACACTTCCCTGGGGGAATAATTCTGCTCCTTGTTAATGGGAAGCTGCGCTTGAAATATGAGTAGATATTGAGTAACTGCCACCTATTGACTTCTTGTATAAAATGTTAATTATGAATTAATTTGGGAACAACATTTCAATCTACATAGATACAAAGAAAAACACACAGACCACGGGCTTTGTACACTGAACACAGCAATAGATTTGTTCATAATGTAAGCAGTCCGACAAGTCAAAGGACCTAACCAAGTGGACCCAAGAGGTACTGGGTCTCTCAGTTTGGATGCCTTATTTCTTCTTTTTCCTGATTCTGCCTCTGGTCTGGGATTGAATGAACTTAATGCCTGCTCAGAAAGATACTTGAACTGTCTCTGTCCATTTAATGTCAGTTAAAGAAAAGAGAGAATGGACACTAAGAGTAGAGGTGGGTAGTAAAAGTGTAAAGCCAATGTTGAATTTTTCTGCTTGGATGAAGTCTTTAAAACAAATCACAAAACTATAAACATCAGCAAATTGTCTTTTTGCTAAATGTTTAGTTGATGGGCATAAATATCTACCTACGTGTATTTATTCAAATAACTAGGAAAATATATGATCACATGTGTACACGAGTACTATTTGTGTCAGCATAGAGGCTTGCCCTTGGGCTAAGAGCCAAAAATAATTCTTGTCATGGGAAAAAACAATTTTAAAGCTCATTAATTATGCCTAAAATTTACATTTTTATTTTTATTTCAAGCCCTGATTGCAGTCTATTAATAAATGAAAATGTGCTTGCATTTTTAAGTGCTTCTGGATTTCACAAGCTTTGTTTTCAAAGAGTAAAGCTCAGCCAACACTTTAATTTACTAAGGGAATAGTCAGGGGAAAAGTCTTTATTAAATAAAGAAATTATCTTTGAAGAAATAGTTGGAGTTGGATAAATGTACTTAACGCTTACTGAGGTTTTTTCCTCTTTTTCTTTTTAGCTTAATTTATGTTTTTATAAAAATAAAATAGAGTTTTTTAAAAGTCAAAAAACACTGCACAGCTTATAAAGCAAAAAGCAGTTCATTACTCCCAACACTCCCCACTCCTGAATCTAATGTCTTAACTTTTTCCTGAATTTATGTCTGTATTTTACAGTAATATAGAATTTGCGATTTCTTTGAATTTTAGGAATTATCTATTGAATTCATGATAGACAGATTTACTTCTTTCTTTGCAGTGTTTACAGATTTCTCCTCTTATTCCTGGCTTATTTCACTGGTTAGGACTTCCCCTATGATGTTGAAAGGACTTTGCCTTGTTCTCATCCCAAGGGGTAAAATTACATTCATTCCTTCATCATGAAATATAATGTCAATTGTAGGGCTTTGTAGATTCCCTTTATCAAGCTGAAGAAGTTCCCCTCAGTTCCTAGTTTGCTGAACTGAGTTTGTTTATTTTTGTTTGAATCACAAATGGGTATTGAATTTTGTCAATTTTTCCCATTTCTATTGAGATGATCATATGGTTTTTCTATTTTAGTCTGCTGGTATGGTGAATTACATTGATTAATTTTAAAATATTAAACTAACCATTGGGCCATGATGTATGATTCTTTTAAATATTTTGAGGACGCCTGGGTGGCTCAGATGGTTGAGCCTCTGTCTTCAGCTCAGTCTTGATCTTGGGGTCCTGGGATTGAGCCACAGGGCGACACGGGCTTCCTGCTCAGTGGGGAGCCTGTTTCTCCCTCTCACTCCACAGCTCCCCCTGCTCATGTTCTCTCTCTCTGTATCTTTCTGTCTCAAATGAATAAATAAAATCTTAAAAAAAATATTTTGGATTCAAGCAGTTAAATTCTGAAAGAATATTCTGTGTCTATATTCATACTAGTCTTTGGTTTTTCTTTACACATAATAGCTTTGCCAGGTTCTGGTGTCAGGATTATGTTGGCCTTATAAACTGTCGGGGAATATTCTGTCTCCTCTATTTTCTGAAATAGTTTGTATCAGTTTGGTACTTCTTCTGTAAATGTTTGATAGAATTTACCAGTGAAGCCTTTTGGGTCCAGAGATTTTCTGTAAGGAGATGTTTAATTATAAATCTGATTTCTTTAATAGGCATAACATTCTTTATAGTTTTTATTTCTTCTAGTAGTCCCTTGGGAGGCTACAGTTTTCAAGAAATTTGTTATTTTGGGGATGCCTAGGTGGCTCAGTGGTTGAATGTCTACCTTTGGCTTAGGCCAAAATCCTGGGGTCCTGGGATTGAGTCCTGCATCAGGCTCACTACAGGGAGCCTGCTTCTCCCTCTGCCTATGTTGCTCTCTCTTTCTCTCTCTTTCATGAGTAAATAAATAAAATCTTAAAAAAAGAAATCTGTTATTTTTATCTACTTACTGAAATTATTGGTATAAAACTATTCCTAATATCTACTTATTAGCCTTTAAGTATCCTCTTTTTCTTCTGATATTGCTAATTTTTCACTCTTTTTTTTCTTGATTAGTCTAACTATGAGTTTATCAACTGCATTAACTTGAAACAAAACTATTTACTTTGTTGAATTTTCTCTATTGTCTATTTTCTATCTCGCTGATTTCTGCATATTATTTCCCCTCTTCCCCTTTCTTTGGGCTTAATTTATTCTTCTCATTCTTTTTTTTTTTTTTTTTTTTAATGGTGGGAGCTCAGAACACCAAGTTTACATTTCTCTAACATAAGCATCTCAAACTATATATATTTTTTAAACACCGCTTTAGGTGCACCCCACAAATTTCATTATATTGTGTTTCCATTATATTACAAAAGGCTTGCTGATTCCCTTTTTTATTTATTTTTGGTGCACCAGTTATTTTGAAGTGTGTTATTTTGTTTCCAAACAATTGGGGTTTTTCCAGGCATTTTTCATCATTGATTTCTAACTTAATTATTTTGTGGGTAAAGAAGAGACTTCAATGGTGTGACTCTCTTATATGTGACATATATTTAATGGCCCTCAGTAAGCTTTATCACAGGCAAGGTTCCATGTGCATCTGAACATAATGCCTATTCTACTATTGAGTAGAGTGTTTTGTAAATGTCAATTAGATCAAGTTGGTTGATGTTGCTATTCAGTTTTTCTCTATTCTGACTGATTTTTTGTCTACTTGTCCTGTCACTTTTTAAGAGACAGGTGTTGAAATCTCCGGCTGTAGTTATGGGTTTGTCTGTTCCCCCTTTAAGTTGAAGTTGTGTTAGTTTTTGCTTCTGAAGCTCTGTTATTAGGCACATAAACAGTTAGGAGTGGTATATTATCTTGACAAATTCACTCCCAAATCATAAAATATGATTTTTTAAAAAATCTCTGGGTAATAATTCTTTGCTTTGAAATCGATTGCATCTGATGTTAGTATATCCACTCCAGCTTTCTTTTGATCAGTGTTTTATGGTTAGCCTATGTGAGTCTTTATATTTAAAGTGGGTTTCTCACTCACCACCCCCAGCCTTCAGCAGCTGCTGCCATGCTCTAAGGGAAGACTTACATGCCTCTGGGGCAGCTCCTCTCAGAACTCCTGCCTCACCTTCAGCTAGGGATCCTAATTTCTGACTCATTATGGCAGCCCACTCATGACTATTCATTGTTCACAGTTCAGTTGGCTTTTCCCCCCTTTTGTTCATGGGGGTTATGTCCCCTGATTCTCTACCAGGAGTGAAAGCAAGCATAAGTCTCTTTAGTCCTGTAAAGGTCTCATTATTTTCTGGATTTTAGTTCATTGGGGTTTCCTTGTAGTCAGCCTTCTAATGTGTTCAGTAAAGCTGCAATTCTGGAGCTTATGCAACTTATTTCATTGTTAGATCTCTTACAACTTTCTACATCTTGACCGGAAGTCAAACCCTGAATTGTTTTCATGGAAGGAAGAAATGAAGTTCTCTTCTTTCCCACCACTCTGGAAGTTCTCACTGCTCTTTCTATGTATCAATTTTTGTTGATTGAAACGATATTTATGCTCATTCACATCATTTTAACCATATAAGCTTTGTTCACTACTGAAACACAGTCACTTCTTTGACACCTTCTTGTGTCTCCAGGACTTAATGGTTGATGATCAGAATATAGAAAGTTTAGTAAATGAAAAGCAAGAGCTCATATTTTCATAAAATCTTATTTACTCATTATCAGAATTGCAAAAACCAACCCAATCTTAGTATTTTCTACCCATGAAAGACACCAAGAGTCCTATTGGTTCCTTTCCTTGGGGATCCTTCTCTACTGTTCTACTCTGGAATGGCTGTGCCTTGTCTGGTGCATGGCTGACAGCCAAGGACTTCCGTTCACTTCTTCCTACACTGAATCTTCTGCCACTGTTTTTGTCTTTTTTTTTTTCTTTTGGTTCATTCTTTCATTTTGGTGTGGCATAGTCTCAGTAGCTGCTTGAGAAACAGAGCATGGGAGGTAAAATTTTTAAGTCTTTGCATATTTGAAAATGTTGGCTGATAGCTTAGCTGACTATAGAATTCTGATTTAGAAATCAGTATCTCTCTGAATTTTGAAGAAATGTCTTCTCTGCTCCCTAGCATTGCTAGAAATATTACTATGGAAAAGCCCCATTCTATGCCAAGACCTATTTTTCTTTTTTCCTGTTTAGGAGGTTTTAAGATCCTCTTTATCTGCAAATTTCTGAAGTTTCATCATGAAATGCCCTGGTCAACTGTTTCCATGAGCACTTTTAATCGGGAAACTCATATCTTTCAGTACTGGATTTCTTTTATTATTTTCTTCATACTTTCCTCTTTTAATTTTTTTTCCCTCTTCTCCTTTCTGTAGCACTTCTGTATTTGGTTGTTGGATCAGCTTATCTCTTCTCATTTTCCTTCTTTTACATCTCTTGGTCTTCTTGATTTACTTGCTGGAAGTTTTCATAAACTTTATCTTCCAAAACTTCTCTCTCTCTCTCTCTCTTTTTAAATTTTGCAATGTTATTTTTAACATTAAAAATAATTTTAATAGCATTTTTTCCTTTTTTAAGATTTTGTTTATTTATTTGAGAGAGAGAGAGCATGAGTGGAAAGGGGGAAGAATCAGGAGAAGCAGACTCCTCACTGAGCAGGGAGCTGACATCGGGCTCTATCCCAAGACCTTGAGATCATGACCTGAGCCATCCAGTCATACCTAGATTGTCCTTTTTAATGGATGAAACATCTTCTTTTATTTCTTTAATGATATTTAGGGTATTTTATTCAATTCCTTTGAAGTTTCACTCTTTTTTAGTCTTGACCTGGCTGCCAGCATCTGGGAACTGATCAAGGGAGGTGAGTGGTAGAGGGACTTGAGTTAAGTGTCTCACCATTCAGTATAGGGACTTTTGGCTGACCCTTTGTCTTACCACTTTTCTTATTCTTCCTCTCTGCTATCTCAATGACCCAAAGTTCAAGTCTCTCTCTGAATCAATTCATCAGAAGGATGCACCTCCACCACCTGATGCACTGGGGGAGGGGAAGCTACCCTAATACACAGGATGAGTGAGTAGATCTAGAGGCCTAACCTTAAACCAGTCATTTTCATATCTACCATGTCTCACCCTGCTTTTCAGAACCCACCCGTGCCTCTAGTTCTTAACCTGTCTTCGGGTCTAATGAGAATATTACCTTGCTTTTCATAGCTGTGTTTTACAGTACAGAGATAAAGACTTTGTCTTTTCTGTAGAGCCTTCAACCTCCCCTGAAGTGACAATACTTGCCCCAACTCTATATCCCAGTTGTGTAAATCTCCTCACCATATGTTCAGAACATTTGATGTTTCATCAATTTTCATTTTTTGTTTTTGGGAAAAAACTTCTCTGGAGCAATTTGATCTGCTTGAATCTCAACTGGCTGCCCTCCAAGCCTGCTGCATAACTGTTGTGTTGGGATATTTTCGCCATCATCTCAGGGATTTCCTTCATATGTTCTCTGTTGGCTTCTCTTTTACCTGGATTCCTTTGCTTCCATTTCACAGGTCTTTTCCTTTATTTTGATAGAGAACTTAGTCCTAGGACTTCCTCCACCGCCCCCCCCCCCAACTTTTATGTTCCAAACTTTTCATTAGGTTGTCTGTTTTCCTAATTTTAGACCTTACAAGTTCTTTTTGGTATTCCTTTCTTTGAGAAAGACAATGTCATTCTGATTGTTTAAAAAATGCTTTTCCTGTAAAGATATTAATGACAGTTTTCTGGTATTTTCTTCTGCCTATATAATTTTTTTCTGCTATGTTGGTTTTTGAATTTCATATTAGAGGCTTTCTTTAAATGTGTGGGACTCCTTGGCTGCCCACTCAGCACCAAAAGCTGATTGGGAGCTCTGTGCTTGTGAGTGGGTGTTATCAATCTCAGATGTCAGAATCTTTAGGCCTATTTTTGAGTTGATTGCTTTCCCCAGAGAAGGTAGGAGGGTAAGCCATCTAAGGAAAGCTCTCAACATTTGTATCTGAAGTTTTATTAATCTCTTTATTTCATGAAGATACCCATTCCCTCAACTGTGGCTGATACTCCCAGTCAACAGCCCTGTGTCTTACTTCTTGATAGAATCATCAGTTGGTCTTCTTGATTCATGAACTATTATCTCTTCTGCTTTTAAAAAATTCTGTGCTTATAGGCTTATGCTGTTTTAAACATCTTTTTATTACTGCCCTAGTGAGACTTTGGATGATATATTATCATACAAGATTTTTTTCAACTACAATTATATGTCATTTTATTGTTTTTTATTAACATTTTAATTTTAATTCTAGTTAGTTAACATGTAGTATTATGTTAGTTTCAGGGGTACAATATAGTGATCCAACACTTCCATACATCACCCTGTGCTCATCACGACACGTGCTGTCCTTAATCCCCATTACCTATTTCACCCATCCCTCCCCCCACCATAACCATCAGTTTGTTTCCTATAGTTAAGAGCCTATTTCTTGATTTCTCTCTCTCTCTTTCTCTCTCTCTTATTTTTCCCCCTTTGCTTATCTGTTTTGTTTCTTAAATTCCACACATGAGTAAAATCATAATGGTATTTGTCTTTCTCTGACTGACATATCACTTAGCATTATGCTCATTATATATTGTTTTAACTAAAATTCAACAACTGGATAAAAGTCTATGTAGTGAAACACCCCAAAATAATAATAGCTTATTAAGTGCCCATTATGTTCTGGGCAATGTGCTAAGTTTTTTTTAGCATTCATTGAGCTGATTTAGTCTTCATAATAGCCTTACAGAGGAAGTGCTGAAATGATTAGATTGATATTAGCTTGACTTTGGTTTTGTAACTAGAGAACTAGATAAAACTACAGGGGATAGGTAGCATTCAATCAAAAGACTTGTGGCCTGTCAAACATGATGGCTAAGATTAAAAAAAAAAAATGAAAGCAGAATTCGAGCAGACAGTAAAGAGATTATTGTGAAGATTAACAGTAAAGATTATTGAAAGAAGTTAGACCCAAACAGTGTAGGGAGTGTAGATGAAATAATTAGATAATGGTGTACCTTGCCGTCAGAAGACCAACCTACTTGAAGAGTAGAGTAAAACCAATTCTACTTGAAGAATAGAGTTGAATCCTTTATTATTGCAACCATAGAAATGAATTCATGTATTTCCTGAAGAGAGCCTTCCTGGATATACAAAACCAACAGCTTTCTTTTCTTGATCTTTGATCTCTAGTCATCAGTCTTTTACTTGCTCAAGATAGTAACCTCAGTTCTTTTAGGGCAGTTACTACAATTTGTCTGAGGCTCATGGGCAACCCAGGTGGCTCAGTGGTTTAGCGCCCCCTTCAGCCCAGGGCCAGATCCTGGAGACACAGGATCGAGTCCAACGTCTGGCTCCCTGCATGGAGCCTGCTTCTCCCTCTGCCTGTGTCTCTGCCTTTCTCTCTCTGTGTCTCTCATGAATAAATAAATAAAATATTTTTAAAAAAATTTTGTCTGAGACTCTTGCTTTTGAAGCCAAGAATCTTTTAACTCCAGGAAGGTTTAGAATTGAGTTTGGAGGAGATGAAATAAATAAAATCCAGTGTACTATTACCTTCATGTTAGGTTTAAGAAAATTGAAATCTCTGTGTGTTTATTCACTATATTTCACTTATTAAATTTACAAAAATTGAGGTCTTTGATTTTGGTTAAAAAGGCAGACATTTGAAGGGCTTAAAAAGAAGACTTAAAATATATTAAATTTTTAAATAGAATTTAAGGTGTATTTAACCCTATTAAGTTAAACAATTAACTAAGTTGTAAATGGTGCTGATTGATTGAAGTTTTGTTTGTTCAACTTGAGTTGATTAAACATTAATCAAAGGTCATCTTAAAGTGATTGTTGAAATTTCCTGTGTTTAGATATAAAATTATGATAATTTTAAGTTAAATTCAAGGACTAAGGAAAGCTAGGTTTTCAAATATGTATCATCAATTAACTATTAATTAAAATTTCAAATAGCAAAAAATAGCCTTTTCTAAACCTGAGAAGTTGCCCTTATCTGAACAATCAAACAAACAAAACTCACAGTGACCCAGAAGAGAAAACTGAGACTCAGAGAAGTTAAGTAATTTGTTCAAGATCACAGATGCTCAGATGCTACACTTGCCTGCCTCCAAAGCCACCGTGCTTAACCTTTGGAATTATGCTATACCACCTCAAAATACACTTCTTGGGTGTACTTTCAAAATCCCTTTTGAGATGGGTGCAATGTAGTGTATCACTGCAACTTTGTAAATCTCAATTGTGAAAAGAAAAGTCTAAGCAATTTCAGGAGTGACTTTGTGTGTGTTTTGCTGATATTAAATATTAGACATTCCTTAGGGGTAACATATAACCATAGGTAGTTACTGTTGGAAATTAGCTTTTTATTGAAATTAGAAGTAACATATGTAAAGTGTAATGAGAGCACTTGGGAAACATGATCCAGCTAAAAATTTAATGCAGGTTAATGTGAGAAGGATTAGGAGAACAATTAGAATATTCGTTAACTGTTTTTATTTATGCTTCGTCCCCCAAACCTTAATATTTAAGTAAAATCTTCTTTGATTATAGCAACAATAAATGAAAGTGTATTTGCAATTCCCAAGTAGGTTTAACTTTGTGAGTCTTGATCTTACTCTAGGAAGCTTGAATCAATAGCCCCTTTTTTGGATTAAAAAATTCTGAGAGAGCCTGGTTAGGAAAAGAGAATGCGCTTTCAGTTCTCACAGATACAGATCCCAGGACTGGATTTTTTTTTGAGGGGTGTGATCCTGGGTGAGGTATAACCTCTTGGGCTCAGTATTTATGAAATGGAAATAATAGTGCCTACCCTTGAGAACCACAAGGTTTGGAGATCATCTGATCAATCATTTATTCCAAGGCTTGGAACAGGTAGGGGACACCATAAACGACAGATCTTAATACCATTATTATTGTCTTCAAGAATGAAAACCTTAAGTAAGTAAGGCAATTAACTAGATAACTAGATGAAAATATATAACTAAAACAATTCATTAATCCGCATACTACGGTGTATGCGTGTGTGTGTGTGTGTGTGTGTGTGTGTGTTTGTGGTATTGTCATTATTGATTAGAGAAAAAGAAACCTACCAGATCCATTACCATTCAAGAGGGGCAAACATGCATGTAGGTGAGGGTATAGGAGCTTGATAAATTTCTGAGTGTAAAAAAAAAACTGTTTATGAGTGTAGACCTTCATTTGTTTCGTTGTTCTGAGCACATCCTGTATTTCAGACATTGGGCTCAGCCCCTCAGATCTAAAAACAATAGGACACAAGGACTGTCCTAAATTCCTGACCTGGAGGAGTTCATAATCCCATAGCCAGCATAGGTATCTTCATAAATAAATCAGGTGCAAGGTGGCACATGCAATGATGAAAGTGGTGTGGAGCTTTTCCCTGGCAGGTAGGACACCTGGACTGATTGGTAAAGAATAAGTAGGAATGAACCAAGCAGAGAGAGGTAGAGGGGGGCATTTCAGGCACATCAAGAAAAAGAAAGGCATAGAGGAACAAAAAAGCATAGCATACGAGCTAGAAGTTTCAAGTAATCTGTACTCGTAGAGAATGGGGCAGGGGGGAAATGGAGGTAGTGGTGTCTGCCCTTTTAAGAAGCATGATTTTTATCTTGGAAATACTAGAATTTGAGAAAATAGGAGTGATTATTCCCTTTGTGGACTCTCTTCTACAAAAAAAATGCATATTTGGACAAGGACACCTACTATGACATTCTGTGTAACACGCAAGAGATTGAGAACAGCCTGCTTATTGGCTAGAAATACAAAAGTCACTCATGGAACACTCAGATTATTACATATTAGGCAGCCATTGAAAGAACACAGTACCTTCACAAGAAATAAAATGGAAAGATCTCCAAGATATATTGTTAAATGGAAAAAAAAAAGGAAGAAACACTTGTATGGCATGATTCGTTTGTGTAAGGAAATAACAACACAGAATACTTTCTTTCCATTTTGCTTGTCTTTGTGTGTGTCACTCCACTCTTAATTTCTTTCTCTTCTTAACAGCTGCATTAGCTTCTCTACTCATCAGGGCAAGGCGTGTGCCACCGAATTTAACAAATTTTACATCTTATATCTCCAACCATAGAGAGAGGTCAGTAAAATACTTGTAACCTGAGTCCAAAACTTTAGGGAAAAACTCTCTAGGAAACCAATTAGCTCTGTCCTGAGAAAATGGCAGCTCCTGGGAAGGGGCCAGACTTTATTTAGGGAGTTGGAGGAAGGGCAGTTCTTAGAATAAAGGAGAAGAGACAGTATATATATATATATATACACACACACACACACACACTTGGAATTTGGAACATGCTCACGTACCAAATCTGAATGTACAGGACTCCCAGAAACACTCAGAGAAGTGGCTGCTGGTAAGGGGGAAATCAGAAACTACTTTACCGTCTGTTTTCCCCTCATATATAAACAGATAGGGACAAAAGCCCAGTACTGGGCAGCCCGGGTGGCTCAGTGGTTTAGCGCCGCCTTTGCTCCCAGCGTGGAGCCTGCTTCTCCCTCTGCCTGTGTCTCTGCCTCTCTCTCTCCTTCTCTGTGTGTCTGTCATGAATAAATAAATAAAAATCTTTAAAAAAAAAAAAAAAAAAGCCCAATACTCCTTACCTTTAGTCCTAATAGTTAGTAGCTGAAACTAGACCAGTCAGGACCATCCCACACAGTCATCCCAGAGCTGTTTTGTGTGTAGGTCGCCCCTAACTAGAACACTGCCACCAGGCCACCAGCAGCAGGCGGCAGGTACTACCATCAGGTAACCCAGACACTAGCCTCGGTGTGTGGGCGGAGCCTAACCCAGGGAAGGCTGATCCCATCACTCCACAGAACACCTCAGAGACTGAAAGAGCTTTTGCGTTTCCTAGGACCACTGCTGGCAAAAACTCTTAGGTCAGGTTTTCTGGAAACAGGCTCTAAGACAAGAGATTTATGTGTGAGAGTGTGTTTTCGGGAGTTGTTATAGAAATTTCTCTGGTCTTTGCCCCAGATTCCTGACACAGGGATTCAGAAACTCTTGGAATTTCCGGAGTGATATGAGTGTCTTTGTTATGCTAATGGTAACTCCAACTGGGTCCCTAGTTAGCTTCAGGATGGGGGCTGGCCATCAGAAAGAACCAACCATGTGATTAGGAGGCTGAGATTTTGAGCTAGCCAGGCCTCCAGGGAGGAAAGGTGCTGGGAAAGTGATTTTCCTGCCCAATGATTTCACCAATCATGCCAATGTAATGAAACTCCCTAAAAAACTGGACCCAAAGTTCACTGGAGCTTCTGATTGGTAATAGTCCACCCTAAATCACACACTGATGTACCAGGAGAGTGATGCACCCTGATTTATGGGGTGAGGGCATAGAAATTCTGTGTTCCCTCCCAACCCTCACCCCCATGCATCTCTTCATGTGTCTGGTCTTCCTTACGTGTATCCTTTATAATGAAAATGTAATAATGAGAAGAGTGACTTCCTGAGTTCGGGGAGTCATGCTAGCGAATGATCAATGCTGAGGAGGTGATGGGCACTCTGGGCTTGTAGCCAGCTGGTAGAAGTGTGGGTGGCCCACAGACTCCTGAGACCTGTGGCCTGGGCGATGCGCAGTATGGGAATCATGTAGAGGGTTTTGGCCTCAACCTGTTCGGGGTGTGTGTGCTAACTCCAGGTGGCCAGCCTTAGAATTAAATTGCAGAACACCCAGTTGGTGTTAGACCAGTTGGAGTCTTAAGAAAGTAGGCCTCCTCTCAGCAGCAACTGTAAGAGAGTGAGGGAGCAGGGTTGGGCAGAAGGGGAAGGTGATCTGCAACACTATTGCTAGAGCTGATGCCACAAGCATCACTGCCACAAACTTGCCACAAACTTGAATGGCTCTTCATGGAGGTCCTAGATTGAGGCAAGAGGGCTGGCCCTTGGATGTCCACACTTTGACCTCCAGAGAGCAGGGCACAGCCTTTGACAGAGGACGCGTCGTAGGAAGGTGCTGATCTGTAAGCCATCAGCATCCCACATTCATGGAATCTAAGGAAATAAATACCTTGATCCTGAAAGAAGGTTTCACAGTGATAACCCCAGCATCCACTATGTCCCTGCTCAGTTGTATACAACTGTCTGAGTACTGAGCATTGGTGCTTGGATTATTAAGCATCTACACAGACAATTGTCGCCCATAGTCTGAAATAAGCCAGCACCTTTCTTGCTCTCCTCATCAAAGGATGCCGAACTAAACTCTCCTCAGAAAGAATGTGCATGATTGCTGCAGGTTTTTCTCAGTTATAAGACAGCCCATTAAGCTGTTACTATGGTTGGCGGTGGGGGTGCGGTGCAGCAGCAGGTGGATGTGCGGAGACTTTATATAGGGTGGGACCTTTCAAAGTGAAGCCTAGAGGCAGAATGAGTTGCCAATTTCACAGTTTCCTTCCTCATTATTTTATACATGGATCATTCCTTTCTATTGCAATCTTGCTTATTCTCCACAGTGTTTAAATTTTGAGTAGTAACTTCATTTTATTTTATTCACTCTGACAGTCTTCATTTTAACAAATGCATTTATCCCTTCAGACTTAATGTAACCATTGATGTGTCTGGATCTGTTTGCTAGAATAGCTTTCCTTCTTGTTATGTTTTATTTTCTTCCCTTTCTTATTTGATTCTCTTTTCATCATACTACTTTTTTCCCTACTAGTTGGGAAGATCTACACTCTGTTGCTGTCCTTATAAAACCCTAAATTTACTTTCCCCTCTCTGACCCCTAGCCTGTATTTTAATTTAATTTTTCTTTCTGTGGACCTTAGGTGTACGGAATTGGGTTAAACCTAATCTTTGGTTCATGGTGTATTCTCCGTATTGGTCCTTTGGTGATGCTCTTTAACTTAATTGTTTGGTTGTTTTTAATAAGGTAATTAGCACCTGTAACCCTACTCCCTACCACAAACACCAGGATCTAGACTATAGCCTCGTCTAACCACCTTGTTTCCCCCATTCCATCTTCCTGCACCCTCTCACCCAAAGCAGTCGTCACCTTGAACCCCAGGTTTATCATTCCTAAGCTTTGCTGTTCAGACAGTTTTATTGCATCTATGTGCTTTCTCTATCTATATGTGTGTATATATATATATTATATATATACATAAATATAATATATATTTATATGCATACATATATACATAAATATATGCATAAATATATATACACATAAATATATATTTTATATATGTATATATAAAATACAGTTGTTTTTCACTTTTATAAAGGAATGTCATCCTGCATATAGTCTTTTGAGTCTTCACTTTTCAATTAGCTGCATATTACTTTGTTCATTAGTTTTTACTGCTATATAATATCTGTTTAAGTGACTATACAGTTACTCACCTGTTCTCCTATTGATGGATTTGAGATTGTTTTTATGTTTTTGCTAAATAATGCTGCTATAAGCATTGTCTACACATGTCTCCTGTGATGTGCAAGAATTTCTCTTCCATTTTTTAAAAGATTCGTTTATTTACTTGAGAGAGAGGGAGAGTGTGTGTGTTTGTGTGTGTGCGTGCACACGTGCATACATAAGCAAGGGAAGGGGCCGAGGGAGAGAGAGAAAAGCAGAGCAGCAGACTCACCACTGAGCATGTTGCTTGATGTGGGGCTTGATCCCAGGACGATGACCTGAGCCAAAACCAACAGCCAGAGGCTTTGCCATCAGAGCCACCAAGGTGCCCCACTCTTCAACTTAAACCTAGGACAAATGATTGGATCACAAATTGGTTAACATTCAACTTAGGAGATAAGGCTAAATGGTTTTCTCATTGACACTCCTCTCAACCTTGTAAAATAAAGCCTGTAGATTTACATCTCCTCCCACACTTGGTATTGTCTGCCACTTTCTAATGTTTGACAATAGAATAAGTGGAAAATCTTGTCTCATTGTGGTCTTGATTTTCATTTCTTGGATCTTTAGTGATGCTGAATATCTTCTCATACCTTTGTGGGCTGCATTTCTTCTGAGAATGATCTGTTTATGTGTCTTGTCTCCAGTTAATTCCTTCTTGTAACTTAGACCATCCAACCATGATCCCTTTCTTTCATATTGAAGGTCCTCCTTTAGCATTTCCTTTCGAGAGGTACTATTGGTGGAAAACTCTTTCCACTTTGTTTCTGGAAATTTCTTTATTTTTGCCCTCATTTGTGAAAGATAGTTTCATCTTGTATAGAAATCTAGATTGGTAGTGATTGTCTTTGACCACACTTAAGGTATCAGTCCACTGTTTATAGGCTTCTGTTGTTCCCACTGAGAAGTTAGCTGTCTGTTTAATTATTGCTTCTTTAAGAGCAATAATTTTTTCCTTTGAATGCCTTTAATATTTTTTTCTTTCCTTTGCTCTTCTGCATTTTTTACAATGAGATATCTAACTTGTTTGTTTTTTAAAAATTATATCTAACCTGCTTTGGATTTTTAGAATTCTTTATAGTTTACTCTCTCATTGGTTCTGGGAAATTTTCATTACTTCTTTAAATATGACCTTAATCCCCAGTCTGTCTCTTCTGTCTTCCTGGGAGTCTGATCGTAGAGAGGTTAGCTTTTTTCTTTATATCCTTCACACCTCTTAATCACTCACATATATATTTAAAAAATTTTTTTTCATCTCTCTGGCCAGCATTCTGGATCATTTCTGCTGTCCTATTTTCTAGTTTGCTAATTTTCTCTTCAGCTGAATCTTATTCTTAAATCTATATGTTAAATTTTACATTGTAATTATTACATTTTCATTTTTAGTTCTCTTTGGTTCATTTTCCAAACTGCTTGGTTAGTCTTTGTAGCTTCTGTCCCCTGCAGGTAGTACAAGTGTGTCATACCATAACTCTTCTATCTAGTATCTAATAATTTCAATATCTGAAGAGCTTGATAATCCAGTCCTGTAATCTGTTGTGTCTGTTAGATGTTTTTTTTTTTTAAGATTTTTTATTTATTTATTCATCATAGACACAGAGAGAGAGAAAGAGGGGCAGAGACACAGGCAGAGGGAGAAGCAGGCCCCACATCGGGAGCCCGATGCAGGACTCGATCCCGGGACTCCAGGATCATGCTCTGGGCCAAAGGCAGGTCCCAAACCGCTGAGCCACCCAGGGATCCCCCTGTCTGTTAGTTTTTATTTTTGGTATCTTGCTTTGTTGTCTACCTAGTAAGTTTTTGCTTTAGAATGCTTTTCCTAGGAAAATTGTAAGAATTCTCTGAAGGTTAGGATGAAGGTACATTCCTCCAGAAACAATATGTGTAAAATGTATGTGCAGAAATCAATAGCCTTTATGTAAACAAGCAAAACAGATGAGAAGATACGATCAACAGATTGCTGGTACATTCAAATAAGAAAAAAGTAAACCATTTACAATAGTAATGACCAAGAAAGAAAAATATTGAGAAGTCAACTTAATAAGAACTATGCAGGCCTGATAGGGAGAAAATATTAAGACACTTTTGAGAAAATATAAAAGAATTAAACAACAACAATAAACCATAATCTGTGCTGAGTAGGAAGATGTAGTATCATAAAGATGACATCAAAATTCAGTGAGGAAAAGATAAGTGATTTATTAAATGCTGTTAAAGCAACTGGGTAGACATTTGGAAAAAAATGTTGATTCCATGCCTCACACTTTGCACCAAAATAAATTTAATATAAATCAAAGGCTAAAATGTAACAAATGAAATGAAAAAAATTACTATAAGAAGCAAATTGATTTTTCTCCTCAGAGGGGAAATCATTTAAAAAATGATATGAATGCCAGGCACTACATAAAAATAAAGATAAAATTTTCTGCCTGACCAAACTATTTTAAGTAAAGTAAGAAGACAAATGATTATGTGGGGAAAAAAAATCACACCTTGCATCAGAGTCAAAGGGCTAACTTCCTGCATATAAAAAAACTCTTACAAATAAAAAGAGTAACATAACCAAAGGAAAAGGAACAAAAGGATTTAAACACACAGACACAAAAAGGAAATACAGATGACACCTGAACATAACAATGGGTAATCAATTGTACTCATAATAAGAGATATTAAAAATAAAATCACACTGAGATAAGAGAAATAAGACAAAGTGTTAGCAAGGGTGGAATAAATAGGCAAATCCTGCATTATTGGTGAGAATGTACATTAGTATATCTGTAGGTGGCAACTCTGCAGAATCTATCAAATTACAAATGACCTCATTCTGACCCAGAAATACCAACTTTAGTAATTTATTCCACAGATAAATCCACATATGTATGAAATGATGCTTATACAGATTTATGTATTGTACCCTTGTTAGTAGCAAAATATTGGGAAGAACTTAAGTGCCCACCAAGAGGGAAGTATTTAAATATATTACAGTACATTTAAGTACAGTACAGTACAAATCCATTGTACACAATGGAATGTATACACAGCTAGAGAAAAAGAAAGAATAAGGAAATTATGTGTGGATATAGACAACTGTTTAAGATTATTTATTAAGAAAAGCAAGGTACAGAGTAGTATGTAGAATGCAACTCCATTTATGTAAACACTGGAAACGTAATATGAGTGAATATTTGCTTGCATATGCATATAATGTCTCTGGAAGAGGAAAAATGGACTATCTCTGGAGAATAAATAAAGACAAAAGGAAAACTATGAATCTGAGGGACAAGGCTGTGGAAGGGAGATTTCTTAGCCAATTTCCTTTGAAACTTTTAAATTTTGACTGTGGCTATGTGACTATGTTACTTATTATAAAAATCATGCTAACTTTAAATTTGCAAAAAAAAATCCCTTCTGTGGATTTAAAAGAACTAAAAATATTTCCTATGATGACAAAAAAGATTTTTGGCCACTGTTGCTGTGTTGAGTTTTGGAGAAGGGGCGATACATAGCCCATCTTAAAGTCTAAAAGTAAACATTGGTTCCTCATATGATTGGAATTCAATTTTGAAGGAAAGTTCTGATATTCATAAGTCTATTATCTGTGACATGGACTCTGGGTTTAAAGGGAAGGGAAAAGAAACACCAAGTAGTACCTACACACACACATAGATGACATATATATATCATATATAAAGAGATTTTATTTATTTATTTATTTATTTATTTATTTATTTATTTATTTATTTATATAGAATTACATGAGTGGGGGTGGAGGGGCAATGGGGAGGGAGAAGAGAGAGAATGCCAAGCAGGCTCCAACAGTGTGGAGCCCAATGCAGGACTTGATCTCACCACCCTGAGATTATGACCTGAGCTGAAGCCAAGAGTCATATGCTTAACCAACTGAGCCACCCAGACGCCCTTAAAGAGATATATTTTAAAGAGTTGGCTTACTTAATTATGGAGGTTTGCAAGTCCAAAACTTAAGAGATGGGCTGACAGGCTGAAGCCCCAGGAAGAGGTGATGTTGCAGTTCAAGCTGACTGCTGCATAGCTTTTTCTTACATTGGGGGAGGTCTGATTTGTTCTTACATTGGGGAAGGTCTTTGACTGATTGAATGAGACCCACCCACATTATGGAGGGAAAGCCGTTGTACTCGAAGTCTATCAGTTTAAGTGTTAATCTCCGAAAACACTCTCACAAAGGCATCCAGAATAATGTGTGACCAAATATCTGGGCAACGTGTCCTAACGAAATTGACACATAAAATTAACCATCATCAATAATTGAAGAAATGGAGGCATGGAGGCGTTCAGTGGTTGCCCCAAATTATAACTCACCCAACCACTGTACAGTATATAGTACTCTAGAAATTACTCTCCAGGGAGGGTAGATAAGAGACTGTTATGAAAAGGAGAGGTGTCATGAAGGTGGGAGCATGACCCTGGAGTCAAGAGGCCTGGTTCCCACTCCATGTTTTGCCACACGCCAGCTCTGTAACTGCGGGGAGGCCACTTCACCTCTCAGCTTCTGCTGCCAATCTGCCCTTGAAGTGTTCTCACATCTGCCCTCTATGCCTCATACAGTTGTAGAGATTAAATGAGATAAGGTTGAGTAGAGTTCCTGCCTCTTCTAACACAATCAGTAAATGGTAATCAATGTATGCTTTCTAAGATAAGACACCTTGCAAGCAATAAACAGAGTAATTTAAAATGTGGTTGAGATATGTTACCCCTAAGATTCTGTCTCGAGAAAGATGTGTAAATATTTAAAAAGTAAGCGAGTTGGCCCTGAAGTAGGCTAACCACTGTCTACACAGTTAAATATGTGGATTTTTGTTTCTCTTCAGAGCTGACCTCAATTCTAAACTCCAGATGCATTTATCCAACTTTCTATTTGACATTTCAACTTGTATGTCTCAAAGATATCTAACATCTAATATGAGCTCTTGATTTTCCCAAAGATGTTGTTCCTGCACATTGTCCCCATCTCAGGAGACAGCACCAACTAGGTGCTCATCAAGAAGCCTAGAAGTCATTCTTGATTTTTCCTTTACCTCAGGCCCACACCTAACCCGAAGCAGACTTCATGAATTCAATTTCCAAAACATGTTTCAAGTTCATCCACATGTCTCCATCTTGTGTGCTACCATCTTGATCCAGGTTTTCCTTTATTGTTTGCCTAGGCAATTGGTATAGTGTGCAGATGCGTCTTTCCACATCCAGTTGACTATGGCCATCAAGAGTAACCTTCTAAAATGAAAACATAGCATTCATTCGCTTAAGTCTCTTTAATGGCTCCCCATTAGCCTTAGAGTGAAACTTAAGGTTCTGCATGATTAGCCTCTGGCCTATTGGTTCAACCACATCTCATGACACCTTCTTTCTCACTAAGCTCCAGGCATACTGTCTTCTGTTACCTTCTGTTCTTCAAACCTGCGAAGCCTTTCTTTAACTTATTCTTTGTGCCTGGAACTCTCCCATGTATCACACAACTGCCTCTGGCCACCAAACAACCTATTTCCACTCAAATGTTACCCCTCTGAGAGAGGCCTTCACAGCTACCCCAACAAAAGTAATCCCCTCCTCCAAACCACCTCCTCAACACACAGTCCTAGCCACCTGGCTGTTTCCTGCACTACATGTCACAACTGACAGCTTTTTAAATGACTCGACTTGTCCACTTATTCATATTCTTTCATTCTTACTAGGATAACATTTAGTAAGATTAAGGATTATTTCCACCTTGTTGACAACTATATATTCGGTGCAAAACAAGGTAATCAGTGCTCAGTAAATATTGAATTAATGAGGAAATGGGGACTTTTTATTTTTTTTTTATTTTTTTTTATTTTTTGGACTTTTTAAAAAAGATGTCAAACTGTAGTCTTGAATCACAAGCTTGGAATCAATGCTTCTCTAGCTCTGTAAGCCTCAATGGTTGACTTGTTTGGTTTTGTGAGTGGCTCCCCTCTCTTTCCTGGACGTGTGGGATGGGTATAATCGACTTCTATAGTTGTGCTCCTAGTCATTCGGGGGTTTATTACAGTTTTTCTAACTCTCAGCTCTTTTTAAATACATGTGGGCAGCTTGCTCTATAAAAGAATTTTCTATTGTGAATCTTTTTTTTTTTTTTTGGGTAAATGGAATGACTCATTCCCTGATTTCTTCTGAGCTAGCTTAAAGACAGATATACCTGAATCACATACTTTGAAATTTATATTAGACAAACTTTGAAATTAACTTGACTTTTGCTATGTCAAGTCAACCTTGACTCTCAAGGTTCTCAGACATCTGACTGATGCCTTAGGTGTGACCTTCAGTCCTGATTCACGGGGCTCAGTGGTGCTTTATTATCCAGTTCCCAGTACCCTCGATTAGTCCACCTCAAGAATGATATTAGGTTTTCCCCCCAGAGATTCATCTCTCTGCTAACTGAAATGCTATGAAAAGCAAAGAGATTTTGAAACTAGGAAAAATAAATACTTGTGATAGTATGAGAGGCCATATTGATCACTTATAGTTCATTGTCATTGGACTCACTCCAAATTCTTACACAAATGTGCTAACTCTGCCTTGTGCTTCTACGACCCTCAAATGACAGGTCTATGCCCCCTGCATTGTGGGGATGACCCTTCCTGACATCCCTCCCTCCACTCTGCTGCTGCTCTATCTCCCCTCTCCTTCCACCACACTCTTGGCTTCTGTTCCGACTCTCCCACCAAGTTTGATGCAGGACTTGGGTCTCCAATCAGCCTTTTAGACCTTGTCCCCTTCTGTAGCTTCTGGCTTCACTCATTCCACATGCTGGCATCCCCCATGGGCAGGAATAAGTAGCACCCACCCCAGCTTGTCCTCTCTGTACCACTCTTGCACACTTTGGCCACCCAGCGGAGGCTCCCAGCTGGCTCCTCCCCTCTGCAGAGCCTGGGGAACTGGAGCAGACTTTATCAGGGTCCTTCTTCATGTGGAGAAAGCATAAAAAGAATATGTTGTTTTTTTGTTTTTGTTTTTGTTTTTGTTTTTTTGGTGCTTCAGAACTGCTCAGAAAAGAAAAAGCAAGCTTCAATGTTGAGGAGCAAAATTTCTTACTTTCAACTACTTACTCTACTTTGTAACAATGCATGTTCCATACCCACCAAATCTCCAGCTGTTGCAGACTCTTCCATCCAGGAGGGAAATCTTAACATCAATGCCCACCAAACTCCCAATGAGTGTTCAGATAGCATGCTCCCCTCAACCTCCACAGCATCGGCTTTGGTGTTCAACCAATTGAATGCCAACAAAAGAGAAAAAGGCTGAGGAAAAAATAGCATTCCTGAGGCAGGGAGGCAGGAGGGTGCCGGTGGGTTCCCAGGAAGGTGAATGGTTCAGTGTTGCTCAAGCCCTAAGGAAAAGAGTAAGCAGAAGCAGAAGTGAAAGGACAGGCTATAACAGGAATAAAGGATGTAAGAGGATCTGGGACTTCATGTATAGGCAATGGGGAAGAGAGGGCTAAGGGCTTTTAAGCAGAACACAAGCAAGTCTGGATCTTAGAAAAGCCCTTCAGTCAGCAGTATGGGGAACAGGTTAGGGGTGGGGGCCGTGGTAGGTAGGGCAGAAAGAGAAGCTGATGCTGGGGGCCATTGCCTCGGTTCTGTGGAGAGGCAGCGAGAACCTAAACCAGGTGGTGAAAGGGACAAAGCCCAGAAACAATCTGCAAGTAGAAATGGAAGACATGATCATGGTTTCACATGGGGCAAACAGCAGATGGAAGCACACAGGATGACATCATCCCACCTGCCTTTTGTAAATTGCTTTGTGTCTCTTAAGACACATTGATGTGCGTCATTGTTTTTGGTTGTTTGCTTGCTTGCTTTTTGAAACAATCTCGGACTTACAGATAAATTGCAAATGCATCTTTTCCCCTAAATCACTTGACTAAGTTATCAACATGATGTTCCATCAACCCTGAACTATATAGTATATTTCTTAGTTCAAGGATATTTTCCAACAAAACCACAGTATAACCACCAAAGTCAGGAAATTAACTTGAGTGCGTCACTACTATCTAACCCTGAGACCTCATTCAAGGTTTTTTAGTATTTTTTCATAATGTCATTCAAAGCAAAAAGGACACAGTCCAGATATTTATTCAGAGTCTACTGTTGGCCAGGCATTATGCTAGGTGATAAAACATATAAAAGCAAGTAAAATGAGACATGGTACCTGCTTCCAAGCAGCTTACAAAAGAGGGGGCAGGCATGAATTCATGTAAAATTACAACTCATGCTGCTAAAAAAAGTACATACCACAGGAACTTGGTTTGGCTAACAGCAGACTCTCAAGAAATATCTGTTGAATGCAATAGTGTAGTAGGAGCCTCTGAACATAGCCTTCAATGATCCTGTCTCCTGGTATTTGTGCTCATGTGTAAAATCCTCTGCCTTTGAGTGTAGGCTGGATATTGGAACTCCCTTCTAATGAATAGAGTAGGACAAAAGCAATGAGCTATCACTTTCAAGACTAGGTTGCAGAAAGACTGGCTTTAAGATCAGGATACAGGGACGCCTGGGTGGCTCAGTGATTGAGTGTCTGCCTTCGGCTCAGGGCATGATCCTGGAATCCAGGATTGAGTTCCACATCAAGTCCCACATTGGGCTCCCTGTGAGGAGCCTGCTTCTCCCTCTGCCTGGGTCTCTGCCTCTCTCTCTGCATGTCTCTCATGCATAAATAAATAAATCTTTAAAAAAAAGTAAGACCAGGATACAAAATGACCATGGTTTCATTTTGCATGCCTTCTCTTGCTCTCTTTCTTGTCATTTTATGAGCTGCCCTACAGAGAGACCCACAAGACAATGAAATAATGTCTCTGGCCAACAGCCTTTGAGAAACCAAGATCTGCCAACAACACATGAGGGAGGTTAAAAGCAGATCTTCCCTCACTTGAGCCTTCGGATAAGACTGCAGCTCTGGCCAATATCTTCATTGTGACTGTGGGGAGACCCTGAGCCAGAACATTCAGATTCCTGACCCATAAAAACCATGAGATAATGAATGCTTAGCCACTATGTTTTGGGTAATTTTTTATACAGAAATAGATGACTAATACAAAGTAAATTGATAAATATGTGTCAGATGGTTTACATATACTTGCTTTAACCCTTCATTTAAAGATCGTATGTTACCCCTGCTTTGCAGACATGGTTGATCAGACAGACTAAATACTTGCCCGGTCATGGGTAGTATGTGACACAGGCAGATTTGAGCTCAGATTTGTCTAGCTCTCAAGCTGACCTCTTTTCAACAAGCCATTCTGCCTCAGAATTGAAGATTGAGTTTTCATTTTACATGGTCTTAACCAAGGCAGAAGTGCAGAAAGGAAACTTTGCAGTTCTTCACATTCATACAGTACAAATCGTGCCCAACCTTTCAAAGTAGTTTTGCTTCACCCTTTTTATGAATTGTCTTTTCCTACTTCCCACTACCACTTGCTTAGGATCTGGTCTCCTGATTTCTCTGGCTCCTCTTGAGCTGGGCTATGGTCATTTCTCAGACCCACCACCCATGACTCACTATGGATAATGCAATCCTTTGGGGAGTGATATAAAAATTGAAAGTGGCAGGAGAAATGAGTCATGTACCACACATTAGATTTCATTGCTTTGTTTGATTAACTTTTCTTGGTGACCGGCAGAGTCACAGCCTTGGAAGTTTAGTTAGAGAGAGGTAGGACCCAAGCAATGCTCCTTTTGAAATTCCACAGTGGAAATGATAACTCCAGAGGGTAAGGATTGAAAAATTAGTCTCTTGACCATGTATCAATACACAAGGCAGAAGCTTCTTGTCCATCTCTTTGCCTAAAGGCCCAATAAAAAAAGGGACCCCCAGGAGTGGGAGAAAGGGGGAAATCTGTTGATCTGAGGCAGCTGCCACTAGTGTGACAACTTGATGTCTCATGTAAATCTTTCAAATTCATGCAAAAAATGCCCATATATTATATGACAAATGCACATTTGTTTAATACAAAAAGATAATGTCTTCCCCAGATTTTCAAGTACAATTTATGTTCCAAGCAATTCCCTATTTCCTGTGGCTTTATACAACCCCCCTCCCAGCATCCCCTACACACCCACGCTCTGATTCATAAGTAATAGAAGGAATTAAGAAAATGCATTTTTCATAGCTTAGGTTGCTTTAGAAAGAATCACTTTGTCAATAAAAAAGTCTTTCAGGGACTCCCTGAGCAAAATTATAAACAAAACCCACTAAACTGTGTCTACCTGTTAAATTACTTAAAATAGAAAATCAATTATCAAGCTCCTGACAAAATTCCAGATTTATGAAGTACAGAAATTGTCTTAGAAAATTTGTGGGTTTTTTTTTCTTTTTTTGCTCTCTAAGCTTATTCTACCCCTGTGGATAGCTGTTATTCAATACCCTCTTGGCACTTGGTTTATTTTCCTCCCCTGATTGCCTCTGAATGTACTGTAATCCTCTTTTCTGGTTACTGTCCCTTTTATACCACAGGTAAATCAACTGTATCCAGTCATGGGACAGATGCTGCATTAAAAAAGAAGGTTACAATTGCTTTATCTGAGGCTGTCACTCACCTTTTGGGTAGAGAGGCAGACATTTGTAGGAGTCTAAGGGTTCAGACACATCCAGAAAACAGATGGGCAACAAATGAAGCATTGAAGGGTTTGCAACTTCCAGTTCTTTGATTTGGGTCTGACTAGGAGTGGGTGGGGACAGAGAAATGTGGAGAAATCATGGGGGTATGGGTGGGGAAAGCTTTGTAATTATTCACATTCTTCTTTGGCTATGGACTGAGGGAAGGATGTAGGGATGTAGGCATTCATCTTTTGCTTTTTACTCTGAACTTTTATTAAGTTACTACATACCTTAAAGTATGAAATTTTAAACAGGAGCCTCTGATGGATAACTCTGTAATTATACATCAATCCATTCAACAGATACACATTAACACCTATTTAATTAGGCTTCAGTGGAACTGCATGCCAAAATAAATGAGAAAATGAGATCCCACTTTCTTTAGAGAAGTGCTCCGTGCTTTTTTTCTGGTTCTAAATCCCCCATAATGGGCATATCTGATAGGTAAACTAGTCAAACAAATTAACACAGGCCCGAAAGATGAACTCAAAGGCAGGAACAAGTGAGGGTTCATAAAATAGACGATCTTCCTAAGCCCTGGGCTTAGGGGCAATACTTCACAATAATTTTTTTTAAAATTCAGTTATTAATTTTTTTCATTTATTCACCAAACATTTATTGAACACCTGTTGTGTGCACAGAGATGAACTGGGTGAAGCCCCCGCCTATTAGGAGCTCCTTGTCGACTGAGAAGCATGCCTCTGCTGATGCCCCTGCACATTTAGTGAGGAAATGTGTCAGGGAAGCAGAAGCCAGCCCACCTCATTCCAAAATCCCCCAATTTCTGCCAAGGAGGAGTTCCACCTCATTCATCTATCCATTTGAACATGATTAAAAACTCCCCTAATTTCATATATATATATATATATAAAAGAAGGATTCACATGCCCCCAAAGTACTGTAGCTTCCATATGGTGTAGAGCTTTCTTCCCAAAGGTTTGGCAAATTCTGTTAATGGGGAAATCCATGACCAGAAGCTCCAAGAAATTAACCCATTTAGTACTTCTGAAACTTCAAGTCAATGCAAGTCTGACATGCATGCTCCATGACCAACATCGTCTGAGTAGTCAGCTGGTTGGGATTTTTTTTTTTACATTTATTTTATAACTTTGCTGTATTCATAACACGGTGAAGTAAGTGCTATATCCCCACACTTGAAAATTTTCAGTGCAGGAGGGGACATGAATAAATATATTAAAATAGCCATCAAAACCCCATTTAAGTAGTACCTCAGACATGTAGAAATGGTGCCTAGAAGGCAAAGGGATCCTCGGAAAGGTCAACAATTGGATCAACTTACCCAGGAAAGAGTTCTAAGAAGAGGTGAGCTTAGAGGCAGATTTTGAAAGACTGGAGAGGGGCAGCACGGGTGGCTCAGCAGTTTAGTGCCGCCTTCAGCCCAGGGCCTGGTCCTGGAGATCCAGGATCAATTCCCATGTCGGGATCCCTGCATGGAGCCTGTTTCTCCTTCTGCCTGTGTCTCTGCCTCTCTCTGTGTCTCTCATGAATAAATAAATGAAATTAAAAAAAAAAAAAAAAGAAAAGAAATACTGGAGAGTGTGTGGAAGCAGGCCAGCAGCCAATCTCTCCCAGTCCCCTTCCCCACCCAGAGAGTGGGTAGCATGCTCCTGGGCTGCGGGAACTGTGGAAGGCTGACGTACAATAACGTTCACCCAGTTCCTGGTATGTGCCCCGGCACACAGGAGGCATCAATGAATATCAAATTCTCTTCCCTGTGTGATTTTATACCCCCCACATTTATTATTATGTGTTGGTGGTAATACTGATGAAAATAAGGAATAGTGCACCTCTCATGTTCTCTACATTGAGAATGAATGACTTTTGACATAGAAAAAAATACTAGCCCAAAATTGGATAGTGTTTTATTTAGATAACCCTGGTCTGAGGGACGCAATAGGTCTGTAGTAGTCACATCCCAGCAGAATGCCAAATGAGGCTCTCCAGCCACACAGAAATGTTATTTTAATCCGATGTTAAGCACCCTTGGGTTGCTAGTTAGAGCCACTTAGATGGAAATAGATGCCAGGAATGGGATGCTACGTTCACCAGCTAGTCGCTTGCCAAAGGCGTGGTAAGGACTGAGGTCTCTGTCATCCCTGCTCCCCTGAGCATGCTGTCACTGCCTCGTGCAGTCACACAGTCACCACTGGGAGGGACAGCCCCACCCCAGGCAGGCCGTTTGCATCAGAGCTTGGAGACCTGTGTGGAGGATGCACCGCCTGGAGGGGTGTCCCTGGCAGTGTGTGCAACCACAGGCTTGCCCCATTCAAAGCACTGCCTTTCCCAGGACTCAGAGGGAAAAATCAGTCTGCTGTTCTAGGGTCTGTGAGTGATAACATGCTCAGACCTCGGGCTCTTTCTGTAGGCCACACTTGCAAACTGCAATAAAATTCTTGGCTAAGAAATGCTCTTTTTTCTTTTTTGAAGATTTATTTATTCATTCATTTAAAAACCATTTTTTTATTGGAGGTCAATTTGCCAACATATAGCATAACACCCAGTGCTCATCCCACCAAGTGCCCCCCCTCATTGCCCATCACCCAGTCACCCAACCCCACGCCCACCTCCCCTTCCACTACCTTTGTTCATTTCCCAGAGTTAGGTGTCTCTCATGTTTTGTCACCCTCACTGATATTTTCACTCATTTTCTCTCCTTTCCCTTTATTCCCTTTCACTATTTTTTATATTCCCCAAATGAATGAGACCAAATAATGTTTGTCCTTCTCCGACTGACTTACTTCACTCAGCATAATACCCTCCAGTTACATCCACGCTGAAGCAAATGGTGGGTATTTGTCATTTCTAATGGCTGAGGAATATTCCATTGTATACGTAGACCACATCTTCTTTATCCATTCATCTTTCGATGGACACTGAGGCTCCTTCCACAGTTTGGCTATTGTGGACACTGCTGCTAAGGGCTAACCCTGCCACTGCATGTTGTTACCACCATGAGGGAAAATCTGCTTGCAGAGAACACCACGATTCTCAGACCTCTTCATTGCCCTGAAGGAATATGGGTCTGAGGAAGCCATGGTGGCAGCTCTTAGTTCCCATCTCTGCTTACTGGGGTCTGTGTTTTGTTACCAGCTGAATCGTGCCCCCCTGAAGAGATATAGTAAAATCCTAATCCCCAGTGTTTCAGAATGTGACCTTACCTGGAAACTGGGTCTTGACAGAGTTTAATCAGGTTAAAATGAGGTCATTGGAATGGGCCCTAATCTAATCTGACTGGATCCTTATAAGAAGACATTTGGATACAACAGACATGCATAGAGACAAGTTGGTGTGAGCGGTGCAGGGAGAAGATGACACCTTCCAGGAAGGATACTAACGTTCCTGGGAGCTAGGAGTAGGCCTGGAGCAGATGCTTCCCTTGCACCCTTGGGTGGTGTGGGGAGGGGGGCATGCAGATGCCTTGATTTTGGACTTCTGGCCTCCGGACCTGTGAGGCCATACATTTCTGCTGATCTAAGCCACCCCGAGGTACTCTATTATGGCAGCCCCAAGAAAGAAACACATGCACATTACAGCATTTTCTCACTAAAACTCATCAAAAGGGCCCAGTCCCATCAGGATATGTAAGTTCCACTAAGACAATTATGGGCTGCACACATCCTGGAAAGGGAAGAGGAACCATAGAAACAGCTTGCTGGAAGTGGGTGCGCTTGGAATGAGTGTGGCCGTGGGCACTTTCTGCAGCAGCAGGGACTCCTTTTTTGGCCTCCCCTTCATGCCCATGCTGTTTTCCATTTTAACAAATAAAATCTCCAATGTGTAGGATGTTTAGCTCCATAATGTTTTCACTTTTCGGCAACTCAGCTCATCCTCACAGTGTCAGAGAGGCATGCAGGACGTTCCTGGGACACTGGGACAAGCAGAAAATAAGGGACAGGTTTCCCACTTTCCCATGGCTCCTTCAGGATTTGGCTGTTTTATTATGGGGCCTTGTTAATCAGTTCTGTAGGACAAGGCAGAGTAATTTCCAAGATACTTTCCTAGAACTGGGAGGAGCCCAAAAAAACAGGAAAAGTGAATTCCAGTAAGTTGTTACATGTTGGGGGCTGCCTATGGTGACACGACGAGGTGTTATCTGAGTGGGAGTGGGACCGTTCCTGAGGATCGGACAGCTGATGGTCATATGTAGGATTCTCCACACCTTCGGGACTGCAGTTCTGGAAAGTCTGAGTCTGATGAGAGCTGAGAAAAATCTGCATTGAGATTCTTCAAAGAATGTGATTTCTTGGGACACCTGGGTGGCTCGGTGGTTGAGCATCTGCCTTTGGCTCAGAGGGTGATCCTCCATCCTGCGATCGAGTTCCGCATCGGGCTCCCCGCAGGGGAGCCTGTCTCTGCCCCTCTCTCCATGTGTCTCATAAATAAATAAAGTCTTCAAAAAAAAAAGAAAAAAGAAAAAAAAGGATGTGATTTCTTGGGATAGACAATCCATATTACTCCCACTCTTTAAAAAATATGTCCTTGCCTTAAAATTATTTTTCACACTAAGAATAACATTGAACCACACTAGAGAAAATAGACAAGTAAAATAAAATAGAAACAAAATCAGCTATAATTCTATGACCTAATACAACTTCTCGAGTATTGAAAAATGAGGGGACTAAGTAAAATACAGTGTAACCACACAGTGGAATTTTATTCATTTAAATAGGAATTAGAAAGAATTTACATAAACATCTAGTAGAAATGTTTGCCTAAAAGAATCAGGACATTAAATTTTATGTACAGTATGATCTAGAAAACGATGTTCAGATGGAAAAACACCAAAAATATATTGAGTCAGTCTTACTATATTTTCTTGATGATTTTTGCATTTTATCAATGTTTCCCGATGCTTATAATGTTACTTTCCTCCTAGACTTCACAAAATGTTGTTTATTTCCTTCTTATTCTTCTTTTTTTTAAAAAGATTTTATTTATTTATTTGAGTGAGTGAGAGAGAGAACAGGAGCAGGGGAAAGTGGTAGAGAGAGAAGCAGGCTCCCCGCCAAGCAGGGAGCCCAACACGGGGCTTGATCCGGAGACTCCGGGATCATAACCTGAGCCAAAGGCAGACACTTAACCAACTGAGCCACCCAGGCGCCCTCTTATTTTTTTATCATCTAATTAAGTATTTACTTCCTTAATTCAGCCAAAATGTTTTCAAGAATGCCGTGACCCTCCCCAACCTTTTTTGAAAGTTGTAAACAGGCAACCAGAGGATGTTGTAAACTAGACAAGGTTTTTGGAAGCTAACTATTTAACTTGCTACAGAGATGGAAACAGAACCCAAAACTGTTTACCTCTGTTTGCATAGCCAGTGGCAGGGCCGGGACAGCAGGACTTCCAGAACATCTGTTCCAGCCCTCCTTCCTCAGTATCACGCTGTTCAACATGCCCAACAAACAACAAACTGACTTTGCACCCAAGTTAACACGAAATAGAGTATGATGCACAGAAATGTAAACATTGACAAGAAAGACATAGGTGACAGGAACCATTGTAACTTGCATTTGGTCAAATCGGGTGTTACTTTGTTTTTTTTGTATGTTGCAAGTCCTCTGAGATGTGCACTCAGGCACCAGGTCATTGTTCATTTCTGCCCAGTGCACTGTTTTATCACCTCTCAGCACTGGCTTGCTAGACCGTAGGTGCTTGTCTACACCAATAGTCCTCTACATGTGGCTCAAATACCCATGGAGGTCCCTGAGACTCTTTTAGGGGACCTGCTAGGTCTAAACAATTTTCATAATATAAAGACATTGTTTGCCTTTTTTATTCTCATTCTCTCATCAATTTCCAGTATCATTTGCCAGAGGCTGCTGCATAATGTGTGAATCAAAACAGGCTGAATACAGGAGAAGCTATGAGAACCCAGCTGTCTTCTATTAAGCCAGACATAAAAGATTTGCAGAAAGTGGAACAATGCCACTCTTCTCACTACATGTTTTTTGTTTGGGAAAAAAAAATAGCTATTTTTCAGAAAATATATGATCTATGCTAACTTGGAATGGGCTTGCTATTGCTATTTTTAGGTAAATTATTATATAAATTTTTTAATTTCTCAGTTTTCATTTCTAATACTGTCAGTATTAATAGATGTATAATGCACATAAAACCAAAAGCTTGTGGGGGTCCTCAATAATCTTGAGGACTGTAAAGGAATCTTAAGACCAAAAAGCCTGGGAACTGCTTCTCTACCCCCAACCTGTGGGATCTGAGTCCCACACAGCAGTGTCCCCCCCACCCCCAAACCTACTGCTGCTCTAGGACTAGAGACCGTCGAGCAACTGGCACTCTTCTGCATCATGAGATTGGAGTCCCTGGTGGGATATCCCACCAAGCCTTCCTTCTGGGTTATAAGAAGAGCAAGCAGCTGGGAAGGGAAGCTGTGAGGGACCTGTTAGAGTAGGCTCTGGCTCCCTGGCATTTGGGAGTTAGAGAAGAAGAATCAGAGGGGAAAATTGATACTTAAGAGAAGAAAGCTATAAAAGGAGTATGCCGCCCTATACCCTTCACTCTGCTTCCAGACCTAAAATATCCTAAGTCAACCATAACTCATTTATCTTTAGCACTGATGCAGTCGACTTCAGAATGCTTCACAGTGCGTGGAACTATCTCCCCAAAGCAAGAAATTTTAAAACTCGAGACAGAGCATGTCATTAGACTATTACAGATAAAACACTGCCATGCAAATTCTCATGGAGAGTTGATGCACTGGATGAGAGACATGATGTAGAAGCTTGGCTGCACATTAGAATCACCTGGAGAGCTTGTAAAGTTCTAGATGCCCAGGCCCTGGCAGTAAGACTGGGCACGATAGGTCTTAGTCTCTCCAGAGGATTCCAACGTACTGCCAAGTCTGAGAACCACAAAACAAGGGAGGCAGAATTCGAGAACACAAGCCACACCTGGAAATGGATATAGGGCCCACTATTGCTTGAAGAGAGAGAGAGAAAAAAAAAGGCGGGGGTATCCGAAGGGGATCCCAGAAGAACAGCAGAGACTTCACAGCTGAGTTGTAGGCCACAGAAGATCATTTCTCCCGGATACTTCCTCTACTGAATCGTGCTCTCGATTGGCCCTCCTCCCCAGCAGGCCACTGCTCAGCAGGTCCACAGAGGGCACAGCCCTCTGACAGTGGAAGGAGAGAGAACTTTGCAGTTTCTTTCCAGTTCTTCAAATCAACAATTTTGGTCACAGATCAGACTGCTAAATCTTTACACATCTGAAATTTAGACTTTGACGTCCTTGTTTTTCCTCCCCTGTCTGACTCACAGAATGAGTCATATCAAACCTTGTTAATCTCCACTGGACTAAGAGAAGGAAGGGCAGAGGGAGCAGGCTTCCTTTCTTCCACTCTGGGTGAGGGTTGGGCCGAGGCTGACTTCCGAGCTGCCTCTGGGCCCCCATCCCAGCTCTGCGCGCTGCCTCCGCCACTCACCCCTGGGCCTCTGCCCATTCCCTGGCAGAGATGATGGTGGGGAGTCCGCAGCCCTGCAGCTTCGGGGATCTATGGCTGGGGCACCCATGGATTTCTCTCTGGCATCTGAGTCCCCTGACATACCTGAGAAAGCTTTTGGGTGAAGAGTACTGCCCGGCAAGCTAAGTGTCTTGGCAACACGCAATCCTGGAGCAAGGACATCTCTTGAAGTCTTACAGAGCAGTGTAGCTCTCTTAGCTTTTTTTCCCCCAGGCAGGGGGACTCTACAAACACCTAGAAGTTATATTTTTCCTGTCCCTCGATGTTTGAAAGAGAGAATGTAAAATGCTCTCCTTTTTGACCCTACCTGCTTCTCTTTGTGGTCGTCGGAGGCCGTGACCGTGCTGTGTTGCGCCTGGCGCTGTGAGCTCGGGTCTGACATAAGGAAGAATCCACAAACCATCCCCCCATTCTTTCAGCGACTGTCCAACGGGCATGTGTGACAGGCACCAAGCCTCAGGATGAGCCATGTTTCCTGTCCCAGGGAGCTCACAGCCTAAGGGAAGAGCAACACCCACACAGCTGGAGGCCCCCCAGGGTGCTGCAGGCCCACAAAGGGGGCTGGGCGTGGGGTGGGCACAGTTCCTGTAAGCTGAGCTCACAGATGGGGGAGCCAAGTGAAAAGGCCTGGGGGTTGGTGGGGGTAAGTCAGTCAATAGTTATGAGTGTCCATAATACCGACCCTCTCAATGCAAAAAGATGGAGAGAGGGTCAAGTCTAAAAGGGCGGCCCTGTCACTGTGTAAGGGTCGGGCTACAGGCAGATGTCCCTGAGGTGATGTGACATCGACTCCAGAGCCTTCTATTGATCTTGCCCTTGCTGGCCAGGTGCTGTGGGAGCGCTGTAGTGCGGAGGTCACACACCTCCCACATTGTGGCCAGCTGCAGCCGCTCCTGCCTCCTCAGGAGCCCCCATCCCTGTTAGTCCGGCCCTATCTGTTGGTTCTGGGGTCATTTTGCCATCAGACCACCACTCAGGAAGGATTTCCTCTTTTTCCTGTTTTGCTCAGCATCAGAGATGGAAGTTTCTTGCGCGTTCCCCACACGTTCATTGAGGGGCTGCCATTGTGCCGGATGCTGTGCCAGGCTGTGGAGATAAGGGAGTAAATTCGATGTGGTCTCTCCTGAACTTAAAGGTAGGCACACCAGTGCAGACTGCAATACAATAGCCGACATACTGTGAGGACAGAGAAGGGACAGCTGACTCTGCCCTGAGAAAACCAGAGAAGGCTTCCTGAAGGAGGTGGTAGGGGAGCCAAGCCAGAGAGAACAACTGTGACAAAATTTCCCTGACTCCCACTCACTACGTGCCCCCTGCCGCAGTTCTAGGCTGTGTCAGCCACAGCCCAACACCCCCAGAATGGGGCTTGTAAAGGCTGGGGCAGAGCCAGTTCAGAAGCAACCTTCATCCCTTTGTTCTCAGAAAGCTGATTATAAATTCACTTCAGACCTCTTGGTTTCTCTCAATTCTTCTGAAGTTCAAGTTCCAGATGGCTGCTACCAAAGCATCTCTGTTCATGGTCAGGCCCCAGCTTTGACAGGGTAGAAATACTGTTAAGATCGGCTCCATTAGCTTCGGCACATTTTAGAGGGAAGCATAAGCACCAATGATCTCAGTGTCCACGTGTGGAAGTCAGAGCTCTGGGAGTGGAGGGGGAAAGTTGGCATGAAGCTGCTCAGAAGGAGAGGTCAGGGGGGCCTGGGGGCCTGGGGTGCTAGCGAGGCAGGAGGTGAGGTTGCTGTGAGAAACTCGGAGCATGGAAGCTCGAGCATGCAAAGATTGCAAACATAGCTCTAGAGGACATGCGAATACCTGCTGCCTCCATGCTGTGTGTGTCCGTGAACGTCCGTGTTTCACGCCACTGATCTCTAAGAGTCAAAGCAAAAGCATAAGGTGGGGCACAGAGATACTGAGTTGCTGTATTGCCTCTCACGTCAGGAGCAGCTGCTGTGGTCACAATACCATCTGCTTAGCCAACCTCTTGACGGTCGAACACAGCTCAAAGAGTCTGTACAGGAAGTTGTTACTTAGCAAAGTATGCACTTCAAGGCAAGGGAAAAGTGGGTCTTTTCTCAGTTTAATCCCAGATCATCCTCACCCAACTGTTTGCCCAGCTCTTCTTCATCCTTCTAAATAATCAAGTACTTAAGGAAACCTTCTTGGCTCCAAACTAGGTCAGGTCCCTTAGTCTATGCTCCTTAGCACCCTGCCCTGTTCCTTTGTGCACTTAGCACAATTATAATTAGATAATTAATTGTAATTACTTATTAATTTTACCTCCCTCTTCTCACTGCTTTATGCCCCACTGGCTTATGAATACTATGTAATTATTTGTCAAATGAACGAAATGTCATTTCATATCTAAAAGTCTACAATACGTAACAGCAAAAATCCAATTTAGAGAGAGGTAGAGAGTAAATTTTCCTTTTATTCCGAGGTCAGATTGCTTCCTTTGTATGTCTACTTTCAAATCCCAGAGCCCACATGATGGGAGCTAACCAGAGGTTGTGCACTTAACAGAGTTGGCTGGGACATTTCTGGACACATAGGTGCACTTAATGTATGTGACGACATTTGGTGGCCGTGATGACTAAGCCGCTCTTTAGTGCTCATTGGGATCATTATAGATTTCTATTTAGAGAAAATTTAGCCATAATGACAGTAGCAGTCATCACCATAATAGCTAACTCAAAGAAGCAGCTCTCATCCAGAGGACCGAGGGCTCCCATTGAGCCTATTACTCCTCCCCTACGTCAGACTGCTTAGGTATGTCCTAACACACCTTCCAGCTCCTCCCTGTCCTGCCTTTTACTGGAATTCTCTCTGACTTCTCCAACCTATATCATCACACTTTGTCTGAGTTTCCGTAGCCCCTACATGCTTAACCACAGGGTCAAGCTTTCATCTGTTTGATCCACCAGATATGGGTCCTGCAACTTCTAAAATGTGCCAGGCATGGTGCAGAGTATTTGTGCCTGTTCTTAAATGTATCATTCTGTATCATTCCCTGTTGCTTCACAGATGAAAGGCTCTTGGAGGGGCCAACAGTGGAAGCGAGGGCCATATTTTATGCAGTTTCACCCCCAATGCACTCAGAATGGTGTTCAATAATAGAGTTCACAGGTGATGTTACCTTCATTTCATGACTAATCAGTTTAGTATAGAGGAGAAAGCACTGACTAATCCAAGCTGAAAGGAAAGTGAGATTAAATAAACTAAAGCAGGGAACAAAGACAAAGAAGAGAATAGGAAGAAAATAGCAAGCAAATATTCTCAGGAAGGGGGTTAAAGCTAGGAAATCCTAGCCTTTGGGTTTATAGAGCATCGTCCCCCAGGGGCTATTTCTGTGACACCACTGAGCAAGGTGTGAAAGAGATGCATTCCAGAGAAAGCACGAGGAGATAGGAAAACAACAGGACGAGGGTAGCTGGGGAATTGCATTAGTGCTGGTGCCACTGCCACCTAGGAAAGCAGACAGTGCACCGCCAGCTAACGAGTATCAACATGCAGCAGAGTCTGAGTGGGCACGAAGGTTCCAAGTTGCTAGAAATGCTTTGAATATTCAACAAGCATTTTGTTTTCCATGAAGCTTGCTGAAATATATTCCTGTTCTCTCGTACTTCCTCATGTGAGCCTGCATCCATTTCTTGCAGCCTGAAACAAGCCCAATTAAGGGACAGGTCAAGACTGGGGATTGATTGTCCTCCCCAGGCAGAGCAACCTATCACCTCTACTTAGGCTTCTGTCCCACTTTGTCCATAAAACTGAGACCAAGAGAACTGTGAGGACTTCAGTGTTCCCTATAGTTGAACCTGTCACTGTGTGTCAGAGAGAACAGAGCATTTGATGTCGACCCCCAGAAAATATTGTTGAATCTATAAATTTTGGAATTCTTGTTTGACTTCTATTCAACTTAAAATATGTTCTCTCTCACCCAGGGAAATCCCTCCTAGAGCTGCACCATAAGCCAGTCACTCAATGATCAGAGCAAAGAGACAGAGAGCTAAGCCCCATGATGTACAAGGTGAAAAGAGTCCCAAGATTTGGGGGAGTTAGAGGGGCGAATGGAAAAGAAATATTTTTCTGTATCAGAGGCAAAAGAAACTTTAAATTTCAAACAACTATCAATTAAAAAGACAGATATCTAAAGCTATAGGAATATAATTGATGACTCTTTAAAGTCCAAAGCAAGAGCAGATGGAGAAACAGAGTTTTTAGCATTTGGGATGCTCTGGGCCCTTATGGAAGGAAGAGCCCACTCTGGCATGAAGAGACATGGGGAAAGTTCTGTGAGGCAAAGAGGGAGAGGATAATGAAATCCATATAGGGTACACACAGAATTAGGGAGATTCACTGTAGTCCTGCCTGGCTAAGAGCGTGTCATTCTCTTAGTAAGGAGTAAATGGAGGTTAGTATTAGGATCCTATAAGAGATTACCTGTTACTTGCCACATATACAGTTATTTGCATCATAATTGTGTAACAGATTGTTTGGGCTCTCCATTTCCTTCTCTGTTAACTTTCTTGTCGTCATTAGGAAGTCCCAATTACATGTTTTAACTCCCTTTCTAAAATGACTTTAGTTTCAACTGGATTTACCAGGTATGTTGATCTGGAAGCAAGGCTCCAGAATTAAGGCTCTAATGACGTATTCCCTAATTTGATGCTTATCACTGAAATGATCATACCTTGTGTAACGTTCCTCCATCATGGACAACACTTAGGTTCATTGAGCATCATGCCTTGCCCCCTGGTGTCAACCAGAAGGATGAGGTAAGCAGCAGCTGGAAAGGTCATGCAAGGATGCCACATAAATGGCACATATGCTGCCCAGCTTCCTCCTTACTCAGAGCAGACTTGCTTGCCCATGAGATGCTCCTTCTTGCCAAGTTGCTGTCTCATGATCCTTTCCAACATAGCCAAGAGGGATCCACCCTAAATTGATTGGTGTCAGTAGGTAGGAGAAAACCTATTTGCTCCCCACTCCTATCTTGCTTTGTTGTTTCCCAAAAGTCTTTAGAAAAATCATGTTCAGAGAAAAGCGTCAGACGTTATTCTTAATATATTCTTCAGAGTCAAAGTTTAACCTTAATGGTATGTAGACACTCAGATATGAGTGAACCAATCACACTGACAGAGTCGAGGCAACACTGCTAGTATTAGTCCTGTTTGACTATTACGAGATGTATATACATATATACATATAAAATAGATGCATATTTTAAAAACCCTCTGAATTAAAAAGCTCTTCCAGGTATAATTAGATGCTCTCCAATCTGTGAAGAATTCGACTCGGGTTGTCATCTTGGTTCTGGTATCCAGAAGGTGCAGCCCAGAGAGGCAGCCCCCAGTGCAGTTTGCGAGATGTATTCTTGTCTGAGGGTGCCACACGCTACACTGCAGCTATGAGTCAGAAGCCCTAGTGGGAAGGAGATGGTGCTGGTGGGCTGTTTAGAGGCTCCTTTAGGGAGGCATGAGTTGGCAGCTCCGCGAAGGAGAGGCTGGCATGAACGTCCTGAAGACACCCCTACGGGGCCAAGGAAAGGCTTAAAGTCCAGGTCACAAGACAAAGGTGTAGCTGACCTTGTTTCCACATTTGTCAACCATCTTGGCAAACCAGAATGGCAATGTGGGTGTGAACCTTAGACCCTCGCCACTGTTGTCAGAGTCTTTCAGAGAACAGAGACAGCAAAGAGTTCCAGGAACTCTTCAAAATAGCTTTAAACCCTGAGATTTGCACCAAGTAGCACCATAGCATTTTCCAGCTGAAGCTGCCTTTGTTGATCTAGCTCTCAGCCAGCCTTCTCTTTGTGCAGATGAGGAAATGAAAGCCCAGAGAAGCCAAGAAGTTTAGCAAACTTATACAACAGAACTGGGGTTAGGACCCAAGAGACCTGACCCTTGGTTCAGAGACTTTTCCTTTCTTCCTGCCTTTCTGTAGACGATGGCCTTGAAAATCCAAGAGCAAGGGACCTCACAGCTCAAGAGGCTCGTGATTGCGTCGCTGGGTCATTCATTGAGCTGTCACTGTGTTGAGGAATCATTCTCTGTGTGGAGGTCCTTCCTGGCGATGCCCTTTAGAGCCTCAGTCTTTGTCCATCATGAATCACTACTGTACGCCAGCATGATGGCAGATTCGGGGTAAGGTTACGAGGAAACAAATGGATCAACGTAGAGAAAACTAATAGTGTGCTGACACTTCTGCTTCCTTGAATGAAGTATGAGGGCCTGAATTATTATAGCAGGAAATGCTAAACTACTATGGAAAGAAAAGGTGTGATTACTCACATCAGTTTTAAAATTGCCATCTTTCATGTAGAGATTAATCACCAGCCATGAACCTTGCTGCACTTGATAGAAAGTACTTTCCTCCTCCCCATGAATTCCGATCTCCTTGGCAGAAGAATACCTTATATACAATTAAGTAATATTTCTTTTCCAGAAATTAAAGAAACTCTAGTAGAGAGTACCTTAAGTCTAGTCCAGGTTTAGGAGACCTCATCAGGATTGGGATCGAGACATGGCAAGAGAAGTGTTTAGGATACAAAGTTTAAGGAGCAGCTTTCTCTCTTGGCCATGCAAGTTCAAAGTTCACTGAGAGCGCCTCCTAAATTTCATGCCCTAGGCACCGCACTGTTCAGTCCTGTTTCCACCCTTCATTTATTGTTTGACCTGCAAAGGTTCTGGATGGAGATGGCAGGAGACAGGATGGTCAGGGATGGCATGACAGAGGGAAACATTTCAGACAGAGAAGCATGAATGGGGAACATGTTGGAGGAACCTGGCGCTTAGGTAGCTTGGGTCTTGCTGCATTAGCAACTGGCATCAGGGTGTAGGGACTTCTGCTGGTCTGCAATCAGGGGATCAAGCCCTGAAGGGATGGATGCTCAGGCCAGGCTCTGGGTGCCTTTAGCCAAAGTCTGAGATCTGGGTGAACAGTGGGGAAGCAAAGGGAAGAATCGGTCTGGGTGGGAAGACAAAGAGCCCTGGGAAGCTTGATGAAGCCAGGAATAGTAAAACCTGAATCCCTGAGGCAGAATTCCAGACACTAAAAACTGAGCTATGACAGTCAGAGAAAAATCAGTAGCCAAATCAGCTCGCTGTTAAGCCAAGTGAGTTACAGACATAGGACGTCTTGTCCTATGACCCATAGGCAAGCCTGGGGTGGGCGGGAAAGGTGAGAAGCTGGGCAGGCCATGGTACTTGGTACTCCTCCTTCTCCACTGTCCTGGTTCCCTTATTTTACTTTCAAGTCAAGTGCTTGCCTCTCAGTCAAAGACTGAAACCTTTGTTTAAGGTTAGAAAGTACCATGTTTAAAAGGAGCCTCTGTTGGGGCAGCTATATGATAGAATCAAGAAGTGAATTTTGGGCAGGAAGACACTGGGAAAATATTGTAGTCCTGAAAGGTCTTCAACCTGGTATTCATGAATGGGCTTCAGTGTGTCTATGAGTCTCTTGAAATAACATGTGAAACTGTGTGGGTTTGCTTATTTTTAGAGAGAGGAGAATTCATTGAAATATGAATTGGGGTCATGGGGAACAATGACTTTAAATTAGGGAGAAAAAAAAGGGAGAAACTTTGAAGCCTTTGTCTTTCATCAGTGCATCTCCAACATACATGAGTCACTAAAGGAACATTTGTAGGATGGATAGTTGGATGGATGGATGGATTGTTGGTTGGATGGATGGATGAAAGCTCTCTTCTTTCAGTGTGCTTTTACCTTCACCTCATTCCTACCACTCCCCACTGGTCTCTCCAGTTTAATGAAGGGATGTTGGATGCCAGGTAGATGACCTCAGGAATGGAGGCCAGATACATTTAATGGTAGTACAGGGAAATAGGGATCCCAGATCACAGTGGCCTACACTCCAAGAAGCCCTGCCTGGTACATTTTTTTCCTTCAGAAGCCAGCACCCATCCTTCCCTGCTGCCCCTGCCTCTTTTCAATAGCATTGTGAGCCACGGTGCCCCCAGGCTAGTGAAGTTGGCACTTGATCCAGATCTCCAAGCTCATCAGTCCTGCCTCCAGCTCTAAGAATGTTCTGTCTTGTTTAGTTTTCAGGAGAATAAGAGAGGACAAAGAGTTTCATTTAGAGGAGAACATCTACCTTCTAACACCTGAAGAATGGCCATTTACTATCAAACTATCACAACCATTTTCAGTCTGGCATTTGCCCTTCACACAACAGTTTTCACTTGGCAGGGACAGTGAGAGCTAGCAACAGTGACCAGAAGTGAGAAAAATTGCCTTAATGTTACCATTGGCTAATTACTTGATGATTAATGTTACCATTGGCTAATTACCCTCCCTCCCTCCCTCCTTTCTTCCTTCCCTCTTCCCTTTCTTCTTTCCTTTTTCCTTCCCTTCCTTCCTTTTCTATTTTCCTCCTTCCTTATCCCTCTTTTTTTCTTCCTTCCTTCAGCCTTCCTTCCTTACTATGGGACACTAGGCTAGTTGCCAGAGGTACAAAGTTGAGTAAGACACAGTTCCTGCACTTACAAAACTCTATAGCTTGGCCATGGACAGGGTACAGAGGCACCTACAGGAGGGAGCTGCCTATAGTATTCAGAAGGTCAGGGAAGGCTAAGAAGAAGTAATGACTAATACGAGATTTAAAAGACTATTGCCAGGCAAACACAGGAAGAATGGCAGTGTAGGTAAAGAAGAGAAGTGTGGCCTGTGGCACAAAATAGTGGGACCTCTGGGAACTACAAGTTACTTTATATGACTGACTTGAACCAAGTACATGCCCACTGTAAAGAAAATGAGTTAAAAAGCTACAGTAAGAGATGATGCTAGAGAGTAAGTGGCCAGTGGATGTATATAATGCAATTATCAATATTATTAATTACCACAATATGGGGAGCAACCACTATCTAGGAAAACACCCAGGTTCCTGCTTGAAAGACTGGGTGGATGATTTTCAGGCAAGACAAGCTATTCCTATTTCCAAAGGTCTATGGTACAGCCCAATACCATATGGAATGCCTGACCCCTTGCTGTCAGTAGTGCATTCTTCCTCACTGGGAAGAGAGAAAAGGATGGAGTTAAAATTTTTAAAGCCCCAATTCATGCTTATCAAATAAATAAAGGGAATGTGTATTTATTGAGTGCCGTGTGCCAGGTGCCAGGTACCATCTTAGATATCTACTTAAGTGCCTCACAACAATCCTGACAGTTGGGTCTAATCCCTTTGTATTGTACTTACAAAAACTGTGTATCTCAGAGATAAGTAGCTTGCTCAAGGTTACAAAACTAATAAGTGGCAGAGCTGGATTTGAACCTAGATCCATCCAAGCCCATTTTGTTTCCATTAGAAGTATCTACCTCACTCATGGCCGGCTGGAATCTTACACATTTCTGCTTCACATCTGGGTGACAATGAAAGCTGCTGGTCTCTGACCTTCATGATGAGAACCCGTTCAGACTTGAGGTTGGAGAGCACTCATGGGTTAGCACAGTGCCCCACTGTGAAGTGGTACATAGGCTGGTTCGGCTAGTAGTATCCTAGACCTGCATAGCCAGGCTCAAGCTCTGGGCCTCAGAGCAGTTGCTCTTGGAATTTGATGAGAACATGATTCTAACATAACCCGAGTGCCAAAGAGAGGAGTACTCTTAAAGGGAAGTGAGTATTGATGAAGGAAGTAGAAATTTACCCAAGTTTAAATAGCATAAGATTAGCAGGATCCTCAAACAACCAACAAGACTAAAAGCAGCCTACTGAATGGGAGAAGGTATTTGCAAATGACATATCCAATAAGAGTTAAAATCTAAAATATATAAAGAACTTACACAAGTCAACAACAAAAAAGCAAGCAATCCAATTTGAAAATGTGCAGTAGACATGAATAGACATTCCTCCAAAGAAGACATACAGATGTCCAACAGACATATGAAAAGATGCTCAACATCACTCATCATCAGGGAAATGCAAATCAAAACCACAATGAGATATCATCTCACACCTGTCAAAATGACTGAAATCAAAAACCCCAGAAACAACAAGTGTTGGGGAGGATATGGAGAAAAAGGAATCTTCATGCACTGTTGTTGGGAATGCAAACTGGTGCAGTCACTTTAGAAAATAGTATGGAGTTTCCAGCAATTGCACTGCTGGGAATTTACCTAAAGAATATGAAAACACCAATTCAAAGGGATACATGCACACTTATGTTTATAGCAGCATTATTTATGATAGCGAACTATGGAAGCAACCAAAGTCTTTATCAGTAGATGAATGGATGAAGAAGTGATGTACATATACAGTAGAATATTATTCAGGCATAAAAACGAATGAAATCTCACCATTTGCAATAACATGGATGGATCTAGAGAGTATAATACCAATTGAAATAAGCCAGTGAGAGAAAAAAAATACCATATGACCTCCCTTATATGTGGAATTTAAGAAACAAAACAAATAAACCAAAGGAAAAAGGGGAGGACAAATAAGAAACAGACTCTTAACTACAGAGAACAAACAGATGATTACCACAGGGGAGGTGGGGTGAGGAGTATGGGTGAACTAGGTGAAGGAGATTAAAAGTACACTTATCTTAATGGGCAATGAGTAATACATGGAAGTGTTGAGTCACTATACTATACACCTGAAGCTAACATGACACTGTATGTTAATCTCACTGGAATTTTTTAAAAAGCATTAACATAAAGAGCATATTTGCAGGATTCTCAGAGGATCTCAGCCCCATCCCTTTTTCCCCCAGAAATTTCAAGAAAAAGGGATTTGAATTAATGATGGAAGAAGAAGGTATATAGGTACTACTTTTAATAACCTTTTACAAAATCCTGGGTGTTCTGTTATAAATAAATAAATAAATAAATAAATAAATAAATAAATAAATAAATATTTAAGATATTATTTACTCTTTCATGAGAGACACACAGAGAGAGGCAGAGACATAGGCAGAGGGAGAAGCAGGCTCCTCTCAGGGAGCAGCAGAGGGAGAGAAAGAGAGAGAATCTCAAGCAGACTGCAATATGCATGGAACCCGATGTAGGGCTCAATCTCATGACCCTGAGATCATGATCTCAGCCGAAATCAAGAGTCAGACTCCTAACTGACTGAGCCACCCAAGCGCCCCAGGGCTGGATAATTTTTGATAAACACTCAAACTTTAAAATATTGTGATTCAATAATGGAATAAAAATCAAGTTTCTTCTAAGTGTATTTCCTTCTTCTGGGCTCCTCTCTCCCATGAAGACTGCCCAATCACCTCACCGCTCAGGAGCACAGTAGTTCCAATGCTGTGAACCCCCTTTCTTCTCTTGCACATCCACCTGGTTCTATCTATGTAGATAGGTAGCATTTTAAGGCACCAGTTCATTTCCTCCATAGCATCTACCACAACATGTCACTGTATATTTATAGGCATGTTACTTTATATGTATATAAGCTCCCACCAGACGCAAATCCCACAAGAACAGCCACTCTTACCTGCTTCGTTTACCAACACATATCCAGAATCCTAGAACAGTGCCTGGAACATAAAAGGTGCATGGCTAATGCCTGTTGGATGGATGAATCTGTTTTCCTTTTTCTGAGTGTAATTTTAGATATTATTGATTAAAGACTTATTAGGGGCTAGATTTTGTGCCTGGTGCTTTGCATATGCATTACCTCCACTGACTCCCGTTAAAACCCCATGTAGCAGGTGCCATCAATGTTGTTGAGGATACTGACACTCAAAGAGGTCATGGAGTTAGTATACTCTAGGACTTAGGCCTAAACTATATCTTGCTCACCCAGAGCCTGTGCCCTGAACCTCTGCACTATACTCAGTGCTCCCCAGTGACTGGGGCTGGGCACACAGTAGGTCTTCAGGAGGTGTTTACACACTCGAACCCCTTCATGAAGGATCTAACAGATTACAGATGGAGGTTAGTACTTAAAACTCATGGGGCTAATACTCCAAAACTCCCATGTATGGGGTGGATTCCGACATGGTAGATAGACAATCTCTGACAGTGAAATGCCTTCCCCTGTCTGTGGAGAGTTTATTTTATTTTTTATTTTTTATTTTTTTGGAGAGTTTAACAGAGATCCTTTCTTCCACCATCTGAGGGTGTGACTTCAACGTTTTTTTCAAAATGCACATTTTTAATTAGAGTACTTTTACGTGGGTTGCCAAGCTCCTGAGAATTAAAAGGACACTTGTGCCTGGGGGCTGGCTGCAGAGACTTATCCCTGGGTAAGAGCATAATGAAAATTACACAGAGAGCAACTGAAATTAAACCCACGGGGAAACCTTTTCACTCAGTTTCAAATACCTAGAAAATGACTTGGCAGTGACAGAATAAAGAGAAAGAACAGAAACAGGAACCAATGCTAATTTACTTAATTTGAGATTCTTTTTTTTTTTTTTTTTTTCCTGAGGGAATCCGTCTGAAAATGGAGAGTTGGCAAAGATTTCTGAGATTCTCCATCTAAGACCTCCTCCCACAGAAGGTAAAGTGAGGCCCAAAGTAGTCACGTCAAGGTCAACGCCGGGTCAGACAAAGTGAGCTGTGAGTGGCAATGGAGAGAGGAGAAGATAGAACTGTGTCCACACCTCATGAGCCCTGAAGCCACTGGGAGAAGTGTGGTGCTGGTGAAGAGGATGGGAGCTGGGTGGCAGGGAAGCTCTCCGGTAACGTGGCCCTTGTCTTGTTTGCAGGAAAATGAACATACCAGGAAGAAGATCGGATGTTGAGGAATATTTATTATTGTTGTTTGTCTCCAATACTCGATCCAGCCAGATCAAGGGCCCCTTCCCTCATATCTGGACACACTGCTGTCACTTATCGTCCCCTTAAAACTGAGAATGGCACCAATAAGGTCATCAAATCCCTGGAACAGGAATCAGAATAATGTTAATGTGCTTAAAGAAAGAATGGGCCATTGGATGCGGGAGAGTGGTATGGTCTCCGTTAAAATTTGTGATTCAAAGTGCAGAATTAGGGTACCTGGGTGGTTCAGTGGTTGAGCATCTGCCTTCAGCTCAGGTGGTGATCCTAGAGTCCTGGGATCGAGTCCCGCATCGGGCTCCCCATGGGCTGTCTGCTTCTCCTCTGCCTAGGTCTCTGTCTCTCTCTGTGTGTCTGTCATGAATGAATAAATAAAATATTTAAAACAAACAAAAGGTAGAATTGTCTGGTACATTCAGCACTTGGGGGTGTGGGGATGGTGGAGGGATGCGGCATCTGAGGGATGCTGGTAGAGCTGGGATGTAGATACATTTCACAGAGTTTTCTGTGGAATATTTCTCCAAGCTTGAACCCATTCTGTGGTCACCAAACACCCTTCTTATAAATAGTTCAGTGACAGACACCTTGATTCTAGGAATGGAATATGGGCAGTGCTGAGAATGGATTTGAGCCTCAGGGAAGAAGGGGTTTTATACTAATTTGCATCATGGTCGGGCCCAGGTCCCCTTCCCAGCCTGGTGGCCCCAGCAACTTGTCTCCAGTGTCTACTTGTTCACACCCAGTCATCAGCCCTGTGTGGACATGAGCATTCCAATCACTGGGGCAAGGGATCCTCACTCTTATCATGAGTAAGTAGACTGTGGCCTTTCGGACTATGTGCCTTTTGTCCCTGGAAGCTTTCCCGGGCCCGTGGGCCTGCTAATAGGCGAGGGCCAGTCCCACAGGCTGTTTGATTCTCTGAGGTAAGGATGCCCATTCTTGGCTAGAAGATGCCCCTGGTCCACCTCCCCTTGTGCCTTCCGGAAGATCCACCTTCTTCCCAGAGCTACCTGCAGCCCTGCGTCCCGTCCCTCTCATCCCGTCCCCCTCGTTCATCCCCCTCACTGGCTGCTCTCTCACAACCTGGGGCCACAAGGATATCCCTGAGCGGGGAACAGGGCTGGCCCTGACTTGGCCACTCTCTTCTTCGGTGAGGCTGCAGAAAAGGTTCTTCTCCTCTTTCCTGCAGGTCTTTCTGAAAGCCCTGGGTTTCAGTTTTCCCTGCTCAGTGGAGACGCTGCCTCTGAGCCTGTCCCACAGCCCAGATGAAATCATGTAGAGGAAAAGGATTTTTTAAAAGCATCAAACCTTTTATAGATGTGATATACTAATAATAGTTCTACCAGCTCGCATTTCTGTACATGCTCCATATACAGATATAAAGATCATAAAGATCCCTTTTTCCAACTATTTGCCTTTCAATAGGCAAATGTCCAAGACAGATGGCCAGATGGCAAAGGATCTGAGGGTGACCTTATTTTGGCCGCCTCGGTGTTTTATTACAAAAAAAAAAATCTCAATTCCCTTCTGTTAACAAATCAGGATCTTTTCTCTTAAATATAAGTCCCTTTCCTCCTCGCTCCTATAGTAATATAGGAAACGATCAGAAAGGATTTAACTCACAAAACCTCTTCATTCACTTGAAGACAGTGCTAATGGTACCTTCCAATTTGCTTATCTGTCAACAAACAAATACCAATTATCTTGATTCCCACATATCATTCCTTAAATTTTACTTTGTGTCCCACGTAGCTAAAAGCCTGAGCAGCTGCAACAATTTTTCTTTAGTATCAAGCGACACAATTTGAGAATCTCTATTTTCTTATGGTTCTTCTATTAACAGGCCATTTAACAGCTGTTCTGGACTAAAGGTGGGTATGTTCACTTGCCTGGAAATTTCTCCTTAAATGTTAATTTGTAGTGTAATTGTCTCCATCCTCATAGTGATAGGGTATTTATAATATGGTTACTAAATTCCTCATATAGCTGAGATTCTAGAGGAGCAAACAAGGAACATGGGACTCTCTCATCTTTCCCACTGACCTTTTTTTAGAATATTCCAGGCTGGACATGGTATGGCCCCAGTCTATATGGATCTTCCAGTTCATGTCCTCAGGGTAGATGTACATACAGTGAGTTAGTGTTCACACTGGAGTTGGTGCTGCTAAGGACAAAATGTGCTTATGTAATAAATCTTGGCAGAAAAGCAAAATAATTCCCTACTCATAAAGCATTTTTCTCAGTCTACTCTCCCTGTGCCATTCTGAAAAAAATCTGGAAATCCAACCAGCATTCTTTATTTTTAGTCCATCCAAAATTTTACTCACTTGAGGCAAGTGGGCATGGAGCTATCTTTAGCACCATCAACCAAACGCCTTGGAAAGACAGATTATTGGCACCTGGGCAATTCTATAGATGATTTTTTTAGCTTAGGAACCCCAATATATAAAACTGAGGTGGAATGGGGTAACTGAAGTCTTTCCTATTGGGTCTCTTCCCTTATCTGCTCCTCGGGTACTACCATGTACTCAGGGTGCCAAGAAACAACTGGAAAACCACTGATCTAAGCTGAACCCTTCATCTTGCAGAGGAAACAACAGAAGCCCACAGGGATGAAGCGACTTGTTCGCCCACCCTCCCCACCCCTATATTCACTGATGGAGCCAAGAGAAGGATTCAGGTTTCCTGACTTCCACTTATGTATCCTTTCCACCACATAGCACATAAGATACGCTTTTAACAGAAACTACTTTTTTCCTTATTATTAGGCAGAAAAGTTCAGCTGAGGAACAGATGACTGGTTGGGGAAGTTTGCCTGTTGAAGGCACGAGGAAATCAAATGACTTAATCAAAAATAGACAGTAGTTCTTTTCTTTGACTGCAAGGAGAATGAAAAGTGCAAGGGGAACACCAGCGTAAGAATTGTTTCCTACGAGTGACTCCATTATAGTTCGCCGTGGTGTGCTATACTGAAGGGTGCCCTGCTACTCGCTACCCGTGTGACTTAGAGCAAGGCGTTTAACTTCTCTGGACCTTGGTAGTAGCTTTTGTTCCCTCTGAGAACACAATAGGGGGACTGTGCAGGCCATTGGACACCATGATGATCTGTTGTCTTTTCTAGAAAGATGCTCCCAAGATCAATTCCTCCCTCCCTCTCTTCTTCCCTTGTCTCACTACTTCTTATAGAGCCAGAACATCCTTAATCTCATATTATGTGGGTTTTGATGTTTTGTGCATTGAGTCATTGTCTTCTCAACAGGACATTAAGGAGGGGGGATAACTGTATCTTTTATATGTTTAGAGTGTGTTTTCCTTTTTCTCATCTTGTAAGTGTCATCTTCCATAAAATGCAAGATGCAGGCACCCAGCTCCTACAAAGACTCTCCCTCTGGAATTTCCAGAAGCCTTGGGTGTTCTCATATGTGCTTCCATTTCAATCTGTTCAGCCCTCCTTTTCTCCTTTCTTTGCACCAGGTGTTGCTAGATGGTACCATGTCCATTCAGCACCATCATACCTGCCTGGTGTCACTGGTGCTTCTGCTGGGCACTGCCACACCATCTGTCACTGCTCCTGACTAGCTGCAGAAATTGACTAGAGTAGCTGCCTATAGGTTCCTCCTTTCTTGGATATGTGTATGCGCATGAGTGTATACGAGTGTGATGAGTGTGCATGTACATCCCCCCCCCGCCCCCGCAACTACTTATTTAGTCCCCAGGCTACTGGATATCTAGATGAGATTGTGTCTGCACTAGACAAGGAATAAACGGTACCCAGAGGAAGAGGTACCAACCAGTGAGACTTTGAGTCTTCCCTTTCAGGGAGAAAGTAAATGCATTTTCATGGGTATGAGAATGTTAGGTAGGCATACACCGTGGTTGCCGTTGTTATCTAAATGTTTAATTTTGCAAAGAAGGCTGTCTTCTCTTGGCAGTCTCAGCTTTCCAGTAGCAAAAAAGGGCAAGCTCCATTATGCAATTACATTTCTGTTTTGATTTGCATCTTGTTGGCTACTGTACACTCACCAAAGCAAGTCACAGACCAAACTCAGAGTCAAGAGGTGGAGAAATAGTCTGCCTCTTGAGAAAGAGTTGCAACGTCAATTCCAAGGATACGGCAATAGAAAGAATTATGAATATTCTTGCAAACAACCATGGAGAGGCACGAAATCAGAAGACTCCACCTTACCCCAAATCACTAGCTGACTTCTATCTACTTCTCATTGGTCAGAACTTTGATTTGTCATGGTCATCTCTAACAGTAAGGGAAGCTGTGAATGTAATTTATCTGGGCTATTCCTCTTCCTGGAACAAAATTGTGGTTCTTTGAGCTATAAAGGGTGAGAGAATGGGAATTGGTCTGAAATAATAGAATATATATTTCTATATCTCTATATATCTCTATATCTGCCTCTGGTTCTTGTTAATATGTGATCTTTGACCCTGATTGACTTTACACAGAGTTTCTAAAACCTTGTAATTTCCTGAGTAATAGGAGTATCGGACACAGAACTCTTGAATCGCTTGGAATTTCCCAGATGAGAAGAATGTCTTTTGTTCAAATGAGGCAACTGTTGGTGAGTTCCTACATGGGATCTGGCCTAGAGAGACCAAGGTATAATTAGAAGGTAGATACTTTAAGTCCTGTCTGCCATCTTCCAGAGCAGGGAGAGGGGCTAGAAAATTAATTAATAATCAATCATGCCTACATGATGAGGACTTCATAAATATCTGGAAGCTCTCCAAAATTTGGAGAGCTTCCAAGACATGTTTGATGTGGACACGTATTTGATGAACACATCTGGGTGTTGAGAGGGTGCTACACCCCAACTCCACGAGGACAGAAACTCCTACACTCGGGACACTTCCAGGGCCCACCCTATATATCACTTTATCTGGCTATTCATTCTTTTTTATTATATTCTTCATTATAAAATAAGGCAGTAAATACTAAGGGTTTCCCTGAGTACAGTGACCCATTCTAGGAAGTGATCAAACCCAAGAGGGGGTGATGGGAACTTCCATTTGTAGAAGTCAGGTAGAAGTTGTAGGTAACCTGGGGATGTACTATGCCATTGGTGTCTGAGGTTGGGGACAGTCTTAACCTGTGGGCTCTGCGCTAACTCCAGGAAGTTTCAGAATTCCTTAGTGTGGAAAACCCATGCATCTGGCCACAAAAGTGTGAGTGAGAAAAGCACAGTGTGTTTTTTTCTAGACAGTTGGATATTGGTGGTGCCTGCCACACGTAACATGAGTAAGAGTGATGGTGATACTTCTGTGAACCTGCATTTCCATTCTTCTTTCCATGGATGACTGGGTGGCGGACAGACACCGTAGCTTCTCTTACCACTTAATGGCAAAAGCTTTGTAGCTGTGCACCTCCCTCTGGAGTCTCTAGCTTCTAGACATTGCAGTTGATTGAATTCGGACCCTCTGTCCCCCAGTGCATGCAACACACATCCCATGTCTACCTCCTCACCCTCAAGCTAGTACCCACCGCGTACAAGCACAGAGCATGTCCTTGGCAGAAGAGTAACACTGGACTGCAGTGCTGTTCTGTCCCATTCATGGCCTAGGCCCTGAGGCTGAGCATGGTGAGGCCAGCATGTTATTGTTCATAGTCATGAGATACAAAGCATGGACAACTAGCAACACACTGGCTCACACGGTCCTTATGATCTAGAGAATCTATGTTCTTTTTTTTTTAATTTTTATTTATTTATGATAGTCACACACACACACAGAGAGAGAGAGAGAGAGAGAGAGAGAGAGAGAGAGGCAGAGACACAGGCAGAGGGAGAAGCAGGCTCCATGCACTGGGAGCCCGATGTGGGATTCGATCCCGGGTATCCAGGATCGCGCCCTGGGCCAAAGGCAGGCGCCAAACCGCTGAGCCACCCAGGAATCCTTCTATGTTCTTTTGTACCAGCATCTAGACTCTTTATTGGTGTGCCCTTTTGAAAAATTGAAATGTTCTCGAAGTCTGGAGACAAGCTTCTGAGTGAACTGCTTCTGAACTTTTTAAATTCTTTTTTTTTTCCTCTTGGTTAAATCTCAGCAGAGCCGGAGATGATCATAATTTTCATGAACACAAACTAAAGGTTTTGTTGCCTGTTCAGCAAAGTAGCTGCTTCCTATTGCAAAAGAAATGATTCCTATTCTCATTGCGTCGGCGTCTTCATTAAAATTTCCATTAGCCTCTCCCTCCCAGTGCAGTTATAGACGAAATTGTCCTGACCATGTTTCTCAAGCAAAATCACTCCTGACTTAAAATATATGAAAGGGATATAGGAGGAGAAGAGCCATACTTCTCTAAATATAGATCATCTTGGGTAGGAAAAAAAAATTTTTTTTGTCCAGGCTTTTATAGTTATTTTAGGTCGGTATTATTAGCTTCATCAGCTGTACCAGACCCAGAAAAACAAATCTAGATTGAGTCATGGTGGCAGAGGTAGAAGACAGGTAGATGATATATAAAGATGCTTTGATAATAATGGTGACCTCTGTGTTGGGGGCCTACTCTGAGCCAGATCATGGCCCACAGCATCCCACACACTACAAGCTGGCCTCCAATTGGCCTTCTTGGGGATCTGGTTGGGTAGACCTGTCACAGTAAAGAATGCCAGTTCTGGCTCTGTATTGTGTGAGGTGATCTTGGCCAAGTACTTTGTGCTCTCTGAATCTCAGTTTTGTTATCCGGAACCCGATGCTAATCTAATGCTATGGTACCTTCCCTTTTCTCCTGCTTCATAGGGTATTAAATGCAATTGAAAGTACTCTGTTGGAAAAAAAAAAAAAAAAGTACTCTGTTGGGGCACCTGGGTGGCTCAATCAGTTAAGCATCTGTCTGCCTTCTGGTCAGGTCATGATCCCGGGGTCCTGGGATCCAGCCCCACATTGGGCTCCTTGCTCAGCGGGGAGTCTGTTTCTCCCTCTGCTCCACCCACTCCCCCTGCTCATGCTGTCTTTCTCTCTGCCTCTCTCAAATAAATAAAGTATTTTTTTCAAGTGCTTTGTCAACTGGAAAACTCTATCTTAGCCTAAGAAGGAAGGATTGCCAAAGGTCATAGACAATAATTGGGATATGAACCAGTCATCCCAGTATGACCAAAGTCAAGTCTCTGTCTCTCTCCTCTCCTAGGAATGGTGCCAGCTCTGTACTCCACCCCTCCATTGGAGACATAAGAAAATGAAGCACCAAGCCCTTTGCTGCATGCTACCATAGCTCTCACTTCTGAGCGCTGACTCTGAGCTAGGGAAAATCATTCACAGGTATTACTGACATAATCCTAATCTTTGAAACAAAACTATTGCTCCTTTTCTGTAGGACTAAGACATTGAGGCTCAGAGAAGCTAGGTAATATGCCATTATCTTGACACTAGTAAGTAGAGAGTCTGGTTTCCAATCCTTGCTTGTCTCACCTCATAGCCTGCGTTCTTAAGGTACTTCTATTTACTGGGGAAGAGGAAAAAATTATTGCTTTTGGAAAAAGAAACTCAGAACCTTAGAGTCCAACTCATCCTGGCCCAACAAACTAACCTACTCTTCTACTTTATCATCCTTTGGAAACAAAGCCCCTAACGAATGTTTTCTCTCAATATCACCTTCATTGTAGCCCTGTTTTTGCAAACACTTATTGAGTGCTTAATAAGTGTCAGGCATAAATTTCATGTGTGTGTAACTCTACCTAATCCACGTGCCAGTCTATGGGGTAGATACCATCATTATTCCCACTTTAAGGATGACAAGACTGAGGTGCAGATAGATTATAGACTCTGTTTAAGGTAACATGGCTACTGAGCGACAGAGACAGATTTGAACCCAGACAGCCTGATTTCAGAGCCCTTGCCAGTACATTTATGCATATACAATGGATACAAGTTTCAAAAGGATACACATCAAATTATTAGCAGTTATCTCTCAGGAATTGGGTTTAGGTGGGAAATAGGGAGAGAAAAACTTTGACTTTATTTTGCCTACCCTTAAATACTTTTGAAGACTTTACAGTGAACATATCTATAGATAGTTTTTATAATTAAAAATTTTCTTCATAGATTTATTTATTTTATTTTTTTTCTTCATAGATTTAAAGATTTGCCTTACATATAAATTAATTATTTGTAGTGAGGGGACTGACATTTTCTGGGAGCTTCCAGAAATCTAGAAAAGATGCCAAACAGAGTGGCCGGGTAATTGTGAGGCTGGAGCCTGCGTTTGTCGGGTCATATATTCTCTCCCACCCTTTATCCCAATGCAAGGCCAGCAGGCAGGGGGCTCCAGGGCCGCAGCATGTGGATTTATATCCACTCTGAATCAGAGGGCAAACAGAAAAATGTAAATTTTGGCAGCTGCCTTTGTGGGCATTGACCTCACAGGACTCATTCAGTCCCAGACCTCACCCTGGGAGTGATTTCCCCACATCCGCTATAATTTATTGACAAGAGTTGTTTCTCTTCCTGACGCTGAAGGAATCGCCCGGCACAATTTTAAACAAAGCACCACGCGGGTCAACGCAATGAACTGAATCACCATTTCCTCACGGTACCAGCCCTGCCCCGGGTGATATTTTTTCCCTCCATCGTCTCTCATTTTTGAAGATGCTGGTGGCACAAATCATCTCCAGACATTTCCCATTGTCTCCCTGTTGGCCCCAAACAAAGGCAAGGCCCCTCTCTCCCCAGCCTGACCCAGGCGGCCTCACAACACTTTTCCACCATGCCTGGTTGCAAGCAATCTCCTTGAGATATTCGTTTCCAGTGTGACATGATGTTAATTCAGAAATAGGTGAGTTTCAAATGTCCCTAGTGTCCCAAAGGTCATAAAATTAAACAGATTGTATCTTTCTACAATTTGGACAGAGTAATGATATCATCACAGAACATTACCATCATTATTATTCTCAGGGAACTTTGAGGTATGGCTTAGGAATGGCTATCTGTCCAGGTTACAATTTTAAGTTCATTTTGTTCTAATGGGGACAAAGGCTACAATTTGAATGTTTCTCTGAATGTCACTAGGAATTCCGTAAATGATCAGGGTGGCTGATAAATCAAAACCCCTTTGAATCTCACTCAAGCCTTTGGGAAGTCGGGATCATCACCATAATGATTATATTAATAATCAATACCATTCATTGGAGGCTTTCTAGGTGCCAGACAGTGGACAAAGCACTTCTGCCAGTAATCTCCCAATCCCCACAACAATCTTTTGAGAGTGGAGTTATTCTTTCCATTTTACAGATGAGGAAGAAAGGATTCTGAGAGGTTAAGACCTCCCAAGTAATAAATCATAGAACTTATAGACCAAATGGGAGTTACCCTCACACTGAGAAGAGTTTGGGATCAAGCAGTAGAAGGAAAGGACTGTTCTCATGTTCTGTTAGAATTCATGGTATCCCATTGTCCCCCACTGTTTGTCATGGTTCCTGGCCTGGGATACTTCAGTATGTCCTGCAGAGGCTCCATGGCTCTGATACATCTGTCTGCGATGCCCTTCCTCTTCCCTTCTGCCTGGGTAGCATATTTGTCTCAGACGTAACTCCAGCACCATACCTTCTAGGAACCCATGTCACTGTTTCTCCCACCCACACGCTATAGACTTGACCATGTGGTTCTTTTGTTTCCCTATGCTCCACACAAAGGTTTGTTACAAAACCCATGACACTTCATGTTGGTATTTGTTTTTATGTTTCTTTTTAGTGCTAAACTGTCATCACTGTCAGGCCAGACCACATCATCTTTGTCTTCATCTTCTTACCACCTAAACCCGTGCCTTGCATTTACTAGGTGCTCAACAAGTATCTGTTGCATCAGTGCATGGATGGAAGAAAGGATGAATGAAAACTTAAAGGAATAAACATGTCAACACTGTAATATGTATTTGCTGTGTTGTTTGAGAATATTCCATCTTGTTGTAAAAGACAAGAAAACAGTAAGATGAATGAAACTCACAAGATACACGAGATATGGATTATGAATAGCAGGTAGCTCATGAGACATAGATAGAATTCATATAATGTGTTAGATACAGATAAGCACGTTAGTAACGCATGAGACAGGTTAGACACGGATCAAGTTAGTAAAGCATGTATTGCTGAACGTTGATAGAAAAGGCCTGAAGGACTAAGAGACAACAACTATTCATGAACTTCTAAGTATACATGAGAAACATGAAATACCCAATATTCGTGTGGTCTTAACCTGACCACCCAGTAGTGAAACACCTTCCGGACCTAAGAAATGTAGATAAAATCCATAGCTCCTCATCAAGCTTATTGGCAAAGTACAGCTCTTGGTCAGGGGACTTGCCCTGTGTGTCTCTGATAGAACAAACTTGTGTTGTCTTTAGGCACCTTCAGGCTGAGCCCTGTTGCTTCAATCTCATCTCTGTCTGCATAACTCATTATCAGTGGGGCAGGCTGATGAGGCAGAGAGAGAGACAGGGTGTATGAATATCCTATAACCGAGAATCAGGTAGTATGGTTCCTTCACCCCACCTGTACACCCTACCTTGTCTGCCTTTTGTTGCTTCCAGCTGTGGATTTAAAACAATCTAAAAACTGTTTCAAGAATATTAGTTTAGTGGGAGCCTTTCTGCTCTTTGACCTGTGGGAGAGCTTGTGTTGTAGGTAGTACCCTTGCAGCTACCACTGCCTCAGGGAAATTTTCCAGTGATGAGTACCATTCCTATAAACAGCCCTCTTCTGGAAGCCAAACATGGCTACTCCCTGTCAGATTGACCAATCTTTTCCCCCCGCTACTATAAGGAAAGAGAAAATATAAGGTACTAGAGATCTCTACATCCAGAGTGCACAGCAGAAATACTGCGACACACGGAATATTCTTCTGAACTCAGGCTGGAGTTGTGGTCTTATTTTTTTATGCAAAACATTTATGACCAAACTTAAGGGAAAATTGTCTGGCTAAGACACTTTATGATTAACTGATACAAATATGAATCTCTAAATCTTTTCTCCAAGAATGAGTAAGTAATTTTATTTTTATTGTTTTTTTTTTTTTTTTTTCTCAATGTCAGGGCAGTACAAACCCACGTGAATATGCCCTTGAAGAATTTCTCAATTGCACCCTGGATAGCCAGTTTGAATTCCTATGTGTATGGACCAATAAAGAATTATTATCTGACTGAAGGGGATACTGGCTGTCTGAGTTGGTTCCTAGCATGTGATGTTATTTCAGACTTTCATTCTTGTTTATTGGCCATTGGTAGTATTATAAATCCTGTTTATTACTGCTGGTTTCACACAGCTCAAATTCATGTATAAAAAATGCCTTCTCTCCTGAGTCATATTTAAATTTATTCATATTGAGTTCCAAAGTTTTTCCTTTCCTTAGACAAGATCTATGCTAAATGAATCTTTAGAGCCACTGATCCTCTCCTCCTATCAAATGGTCCCTTTAAAAGGGATTTGTTGAGCATCACATTGTAACTGTGCTTGTGAACATCTAAAAGCTCTTCACAATCAAGATCTGCTTCAGTAACTGGAAAGAAAGGAAGGAATGAAGGAAAGAGGGAAGGAAGGAAGAGGAAGGGAAGGAGGAAGGAAGGAAAGAAAGAAGGAAGGAAAGCATAAAAGAAAAAAGAAACGTCTACGTCTAATCCTGTATATTGAATTTATTTTCTGTCTTCTTATAACAGGATGCTATTCCATCATTCAGCCTCCACTAGAGCAGCCCTGTGACATCTATGACTTGGGGAATGTGTAATGCTAGGAAAATAGCCTTATGGGGCCTTAGGGGCCGCTGATATGTCTGTGATCCTGTAGAGCTGCTTATTAGCAGCGCATAACAGAATTGGGGCTCAGCTTTTATGTACTGGTGAAAATAAATAGCACTTGGTGTTTTTTGGGACTTTTCATCCTGAGATCTCTATGGATCTGTAATGCTATGACCATGCAGAATTTCCATCTGGAAGATTTCTCCTTTGGTCTTGTGGAATAAAATTCCAGCAGCTTGGAGGGAGACCTGTGCACTTGGTTCCCTGAGGCTGGCTGCTGTCGTGTGGAGCCCCAGTGAGCTGTCTCCTCTACAGGCCACAGGAAGAAAGACTGAGATAGAAGGACATATCACCTCACCCTGGACCAAGAGTCTGGGCTCCCACTCTCTAGGTGCTCCCCAGCATCCAGACCAACACCTAAACTTTTGAGGCTCCCATGACAGAATCAACCAAGACTGACCCCAGGGCCTTCCTGGTACCGGAAGTGGCTAGCTGCTCAGCTTCCTGTGGCCACAGCCCCTGCCCCAGAAGCTACCCCATCTCTCCTCCCCAGCTTGAATTCCCTTGGAGGACAGGCTTTCACTCTACCCTCAGAAATTAGCCTTACAACTGAAATATGCTGAGGGAGGCAGCCCATTGTCTTTGCATCACATTAAGATGCAAATGGCTGGCATCAAATGCTTTCCTGACAGCTGGTTTTGCCGCATGCCCTCTGGGCTGTGCAAGGGAACAGAAATGCAGAGATGCAGGTCAAGGTCCTCAACAAGGGTAGAAACCTTAAATGTTGCCCAATTTGTTCAGAAATTCTTTGAAGTGTATGGGTAGTGCCAGGTGAGGGAAGGTGTAGGGATCCATTGGTTACTTATTCTTCCCTGCATCCAATGCTCTGTTTCTCCCTAAATTTTATAGCCTCCATGTGAATGCCTGCTATGCCTTGCCCTCCTGAAGAGGTCCGTTCTAAATGACCAGATTGAATGTGCACAACCCGAAGTGCTTGCCCCTTGGACTCTGTCCGTCTCTGACACCGTTTCTGTCTGCCCCTGGGGTTTCTCTTGCTGTGGAGATTCAGGGTTGGGGTCTTTGCTTTGTTTATAGAGGCTAACGTGACTTTTCAGGAAGTGAGCCCGGCATGGGATCGCCCCTGAGCAGAGTTTGGGGACAGGAATAAAGGAGTGGGGGTGAGTCCCCTCCACTGCTCAGGGCAGGGAAGAGGGGTCTGCAGTCTCTGGGGTAAGCTCATTGTTGCATTTCAAGTGCAGGGAATGTAGTGAATAGGGCACTTACTGTCTACCAGTTTGTTCAGAAAACTAGTTTCTCAGCCATTTGAATTAAGCTAAAGAAATCAGCCTCCAGCAGGGCTGCCCCCAAAGCCTTTAGCTCTCCCAGATTTTTATGCATCCTCCTCCCCGCCGCCCCCCCTTCCCTCTTGGTACATTTTCCCTCTTTCCTTCTCAGATACTCCTTGTCCTGTCTTTTCTTGTCACACTATGCTCACAGAATAGGACTTGAAACATGTTCCCTTAAATTATAAATTACCCAAAGGAGCTTTGGCTCTCCCCTCTCTCGGGATATTGTGTTTTAATAAGGAACTAAGTCTTCAATTTAAAAATTTAATTTATCTTGGGGGGTTTCAGCTCTGATATAGGAGAGGAGTATTGAAGGGGAGGTACCATCAGGCCTTCCCAATATCCCTAAAGTCCTGGATTCAGGAGGTGACTTGGAAAAAGAGAATCAAGTATTGCACTAGTATTTATCATTTCTTGTAACTGTGGTGATGTACCTTATCTGTCATCACCCTTGCTATCCTAAAAAATCCAATTCACCTTCTCCGACAATACCTGGAGTTCTTCTAGAACATTCCCAAATTCTGCTTAAGCTACAGTGCAAAAATCAGAGTTCACTATTTTCCTACCCAGGGCAGCTGTTGACAGTCATCCCTAAATATTGATAAGCTCTCCTCAGTCATTTCCTCACTGGTTCTGAGCTTGAAGTCTTGTGTGTTAAATCTGTTCTCTCTTGCCTGTGAGAGTCTTTCAAAGAGCTGAATTCAACAGTTACATTCTTGTTCCCCAGTTGTTTCTTCTATAAATTGGAAGTCATTCTGGCAGAGTGAATTGAGCTTAAAACCCACAAGAAGGATATGCTTTTGGGGGATGTGATGGTTTTAAGATATGGTTACAAATTCATTGACTGATCTCTTATCGTAAGGTAGGGTCTATGTTTCCTTCCCTTGAATCCAGGCGGGATTGTGACTGCTTTGACCAATAGATTATGGTGACATGAGACCATGTACCTTTCACCTTGGTTGCTACAACTTGATCTTGGAACCTCAAGCTTCCATATAAGAAACCCAACTATCCTCAGCTGCTAGTCTGCGAGGAAGTCCAAATCACATGGAAAAGCCCCAATAGGCAGTTCCAGCCTTCAGGTCATCCTAGTCCAGACACTAGACATTTGAGTGAAGAAGCCTCCAGATGCTTCTGGCCCCCAGAAATCTGAGTCATCCCCAGCCATTCCTGTCTTACCAAATGAGGCCCCACACATTATGGAGTAGAGATAAATGGTTCCTGACATGCCTTGCTCAAAATCTCGACTCTCAGAATCTGTGAGTATAATAAAACTGTTGTTTTTCACATCATTGGATTTGGAGTTTGTTTACTACACAGCAAGAGATAGTGCAAACAGATCTCAACCCCTACATCATTTTGGCCATGGGAGCTTCTGCCCAAGAGTAAGATTAGCACTAAATTCCCTCACTCCTTAAACTTGGCTATTACATTTATTAATCTTGCCTTTAAATGACAACTTCCTCCGGAGTACCAAGGAAAAGCAGAAATCTCATAAACTGCAGGAAGTGATCACAGAAATAGATAATGCATCAAAAATAGTGCCTAAATCTCTAAATGTTGTGTCTTACTGCTTTATAGTACACCCCCAATGCAAACTGTTAGTTTAAGCTCATTTATTCAGATAATAAAGACTTCTGGAATCCTTGTTCTTTCATCCAGTATCAATTATGCCATCCTCAGGCTTGTGTCTTCTGAGGGAGGGACACCAACTTGGATATGCCATCTGAGTAAGTCCTACAGTCTTCTGTGCTCTAAAGTGAAGGCAGCGGGGGTGGCTGGGTGGCTCAGTCAGTTAAGTGTCTGCCTTCGGCTCAGGTCATGACCACAGGGTCCTGGGATTGAGCCCCACATTGGGCTCCCTGTCTCATGGAGAGTCTGCTTCTCCCTCGGCCCCTTCTCCCCACTCATGGTCTCTCTTTCCCTGTCTCTCATGAGTAAATAAAATCTTTAAAACAAATAAAATGAAAGTGATGGTAATGCCTGCCTTGTAAGATTGTGGTGAGAATAAGAAATCAAGTCAGAGAACTGGTTGGCACCCAGCACGTTCTCACTATTGATCTCTGAAGAGTTGATCACATGCCTTTTATGTCTTCAACTGAGTTGTTGAAAGAAACACTGGACAGGACAGGGCCGACGGCAGGCCCACTACTGATGGCCATCTCTGAGCCAAGTATCAACTCTTTGGATTCCAGTCCTGAACCAGCTTCAAATAGAAGCTTCACAGAAGCAGAGATCTGATCTGTTTTGTTTGCAGACATCCCATGTGATTAGAACAGTGCCCAGCAGGTAGTAGGACTCAGTAAAGATTTGCTAAATAAGTGGATATGATTCTGTGAGAGGCTCTGTCCTTAGCTTCCTCCCACCTCCTTCAAAAGAGAGTTTCAGAGCTAAAGGTCACATATAGAGCTCTGGAAAGTGACAGCTCCCTCTGCTGCACCTATTTTCTACTTCCTAATTACTAAGATGTTTAAACTATAACATGAATAGCCGCATTAAAGTCATTTGTTATATGTAAAGCAGGGGCATAGCACGTCGGTAATTAAGGTCTCCCTCTGTGCCAACCTACACCTAGAGGTATAATTAAGTGTAAGTACCTCTTAGTTTGCTAGCCGTTATTACTGGGCTTAAACATATATTCATCCAGTTATTAGTGAAATTCTATAGTGTCCTGAGGAACTATTGTTTTAATAAATGGAACAAGAGTTTTCCAGCCAGTTCTATGCTTGCTCTGGTGATCTTTGGCAGAGAACTGGTGGTATAATTTTCGGGTGTCTGCCTGTTATCCACTTTCAGTATGGAAAGCCCAGACCTTGGGCACTAGGAAGACTGTAAGAACAGCTCTCAACACTCTTTTCTGGTTCACAATGGCCATAGAAGAGAATGTTCCTTATTTTGAGATTTGCTGCGCAGAGCCTGTCTGTTTCACTTAAAATAAGAAACACATGAAGATCCCGGTTCTCCTCACCTTTGCTCCAGGGGCCAAGGGCTTATAACCAAGTGAACAAAATGTATTTATTTATTAAGGCCTCACTTTGTCTATATCCCTAAGCTAGGGCCCTAGTAAGATAGTAGTATGTCTTTGACTTGAGTGAGCATTATAAATTGTCATATTTAAATATTTACATCTCCATTGTATTAAAAGGAAGCAAGAAAGCAAAGGTGGTGAAAGCGGTGGGGTGGCTAATCCCTTCATAATGGCTTCTACTGGCTTATGGGGAGGGTGCACCTTTAACAAGGAGGAAGATCCCAGAAAAGAATGAAAACCTCCCTATCCTCTCCTGAGACTGGCATGGCATGCTTTGTCTTCCCAGGTCTTCAAGCTGCAGCTCCGATATTTTCCTGTAGGAGGGGCTACAGTGGTTTTCAAAAGAAAGATGTGTTTTGAAGCTTCAATGGCAGAGTGAGATACTGGATCATTTGTTTGGGGTGACCTAATGGGGTGAGGGAGGAGTAACAGAATATGAAGGCATTAAAAGGGCCAAGGTCACCTCTTAGAACAGCTCCCACAGGGGCACCTGGGTGGCTCAGTTGGTTAAGCATTTGCCTCTTGATTTTAGCTCTGGTCATGATCTCAAGGTTGTGAGATTAAGCCCCAAGTCTGGCTCTGCTCAGAGCATAGAGCCTGCTTGGGATTCTCTCTCTCCTTCTCCCTCTGACCCTCCCCACACTCTCTTACTCTCTTAAAAAAAAAAAAAAAAATCCTACAGATGCCCTGCTGGTTGAGGGATAACAGATGAAACTACCCATCCTTGGGTACTGCTCTATTTTTAGTGCCTGGCACTCAGTAAGGGCTCAATGCACACTTGTGGAAGGAACCATGCCTCCCATGGGTAAAGAAGTAGCATTTCTCCATCCACCACACAGTGTTTCCAGAGATGTATATGCAGATGATTTCTGGGCTTCCTGGATGCTGTGTTGCTTTGACAGCCACAGGGAGCAAAAGGTGTTTGGGGGCAAAATAGATACTATACATGGTGTTACTGGCTGGCAATAGGGAGCCAGGGGAGAAGTGGTTTAGAGGCTTGTGTTCAATAGGCATTGAATCAGAGAAATACGTAGATTCTGGAACCACCAAGATGATAAAGATGCCCAGAAGGGTTCACAGTCCCCAGGAAATGCTCACCAGAGGTCCCTGAATGCTGAGCCCGGAGCCGGTTACATTTGTCAAGACTGCATTATGAAAATCGGAGGAGTGACCTGGAAAGATGGAGCTAGGCCTGCTTGCTTGCCCCAGGATTGGGGTCCTACCCCGCTTCCCCCCCCCCCCCCGGCACACCTTCTCCCACCCCTCTCTGAGACTGGATGTTATCTAAAGTCTTAGCTTCTTCAAATGCTGCCCCAGTGCTCTCCCTCACCAGGAAGCCCTTCCTGGTCACTTTCTCTGTATCTGTATCTTTTCTTCCTGGAGACACTGCTCCCAGGAAGGACATGGTTCATAATGAATTCTGAGCTAAGGAATTAACCACTTACGGAGTGTGAGAGGACGCCTCCATCTTTTGCAGGTTCTGTATTGGGAATATTACAAGCTCGCAACAACCCTGTTGTGACAACCAGTGTCTTCTTGACATATCAGAAAACTGAGTATAAGTTTAACTTCTTAAGTATAACTTATCTTATCCATGTCACAAGTGTTTGCTGCATGTCTAACATGTGCCAGGAAAAATGCTAGGTCCTGGGGGAGGCAACTTTGAAGAAGACAGATACAGTCTTGACCCCCGCAGAGCATATGGTCTTGTTGGGGAGATAGACAAGGAAGCAGCCATTCCACAGAGAGTAAGAGCGCAGCGTGGGGAGAGCCGCCTGCTATGGGAACATGCGTGAAGGAGCCTCTCAGCCACAGAGGAAGTGATATGAAAGCAGACATCAGTGAGGGCAGAGTTTCAGGGATGTCAAGGGGAAGGTTTGGAAAAACGAAAAGAGAGAAAGGGAATGGAAAGAGAGAGCTTTCTGGACAAAGGAAACCTTGTGTGTGGAAGATCTGAGGCTTGAAGGAAAAGGCAGGGACAGTGTGGCTCAACCACACCTCTTTCCAGAAAAGACTGATAATCCTCACAGGATGTAAGAGCTGGCACGAGAAGGCATAAATCAAAAAGAGAAACAAAGAAGGAATAGAAACAAGGGTGGGGATTTTGAAGGGAGCCAAGAAAAAGACTTTAAAGACCGCATTCCATAAAAATATGGATGCTTGTCACAGGGGTGCCACTAATTTGACTCTAAGCTATCTAGGAATCAACCTTGACAGGAAAAGCTGGTGACCTCTCCAGAGGAGACTTCCTCAGGGGAAGGGCAACCTGGACCACAGGAGCTCCCAGACCTTAACCAAGCAATCACGATCCTTCACCGATAGGCAGCCTTGAAGCATCCCCACTAACCCTAACCCATGTCGAAGTCTGTTAGTCACCCCCAGCGCACCCCTCAGGAAAACAGTTCAGCCAATGGCCATGCCAACATCATCCAGGAGCCCCACTCTGTTCACGTGACTTAATCCCAAGAAAGATCTTAAAATAGCCAAAAGAACTGAAGAACTGTTTGTCCCTCGAACAATCGTCCCTAGAATAGACTCATCCTGCCAAGTTTTTGGAGTGTATTAGTGATTAGCTGCAAACTGTACTTCCTTACAGATAATTGCAATTCAGCTTTATCTACACTGTCAATTAAATATAGACCATGTGCTTTAACATACCACAGGCTGCAGGGAGATGTACTTGGAGGAAGAGCTACCTCCCTCCTCTCTCCCTTCAAGTCCTACCTGAATGTCATCCTCTCTACAGGAGCTTTGCATGTTTCAAAGCCAAAATTTTCTTCTCCCTCCCCTAAGCTCTCAGAGCATTTTACCCTTTTAAAGACACTTATCACATTGGGTCTGGTGCTGTGCACCTTCAGAGTTTACCTCCCCTGATGTGCTCAGCATGATGCTGTCCTCACACTCGTGATCAATAAAAACTCACTGAATGAAAGCAATACCCTCCAAACCATAGCTTTGAAAATAACCTGTTTTTCACATGGCAACCTTTTTATTGTGCATGTGAGTTAAGCCATTTGTTCAGAAGACATACACGGTGGCCTTTAATTTCTTTGTGCAATGGTTTGTGTTGAATGTTGGGCTTTTCAGTTTGCGTGAGACCTTTTGTGACCTCCCCGTCTACAATGTGAGGTCATGGGTAAAGGTCATATCCTTTGAGGGAACGTAGGAGCAGATGGGACAAGGAACTGGAAAAAAATGTAATGCAGGAAACAGCCTTGACCTCTGGCCCTGACACACAGACTGGCTGGATTAGAGATGCTTACGGGGCAACGGAGCCTGATGGGATCTTAAAATACAAAAGCCTACATTCATCGAGCCCGTGATATGTAAGAGGGATTGTTCTAGGCTTCTTAAAACATTTTGGTAGCCATGAGTTATATCCTTCCACCATCAAGATGACCTGTACATTATTATGACCATTTTTTTTTAGGCGTGGACACTATAGCTCAAAGTAGCTAAGTTAACTACTTGAGGCAGCATCATTAGTAAGTTGCAGAACAAGGATTTGACCTCACATCCATCTGACTTCAAAGCCTAGGTCTTTCTCAGCTGAGAGGGGTGAAATGCACTTCTGCTAGTTGGGAGACTCAGGACATGTCACTTAACCCTTTAGTCACCTGAGGTCTAATATAATACTTATCTTACGGGTGTCTTGAGGACAAAAGGAGAAAAGACACATAAACACAGTACTTGGCAAATAGTACGTACTCAAGAAGATTTTGTTATTAATATTAGCAAGCTCTTTTATCTACTTACACTGTGAAACTTATGTAACTAAAAATGAGCTAGTCTAGCCAAAAAGGAACCCAAATTCATCAACATCTGAGAGAGGATAGTGGTTTGCTGAGGCTGCCATAACAAAGTGCCAAAGACTGGGTGGCTTAAGCAAAAGAACTTTATTTCCTCAAAATTCTGGAGCCTGGAAGTCTGAGATCAAGGTGTTGGCAAAATCCGTTTCTTCTGCTGTCTCTTTCCTGGGCTTGTAGGTGGCCCTCTCCCTATCTTCACATGCTCTAGTCTCTGTGTGTGCCTGGGTCTTAGTCTTCTCTTCTTATAAAGGCACCAATCAGATTAGAAACCACTGTAATGTCCTCATCTTAACTTCATTACCTCTTTAAAGACCATTTCTCCAAGGAAAGTCGCATCCTTGGATCCTGGGAGTTAACCCTTCAGTGCATGGATTTGGGGGCTACAGGGGGGACATAATTCAGCCCACAGCAGAGGCCATTAGTAACATTTTTCTAAAAAATATTTAGTGTTTTAAATTTTCTCTTGAAGGCATAGCAGTGCACCCTCACTTGGCTTTGAGTAGAAAGCCCATGTGAGAGTTTTCCGAAGACAGATTATCACTTTTTAAAAAATGGTCTCGTCAACAGGGACTATAATGGGTTTTGTTCGTATTTTTATTTTAGAATCTCTGACATGCTACACTTCCCTAGGGCTGCAGGCTAATCACTTTATGTACATCATAATGAAAATCACGTTTGCCAGGATCCTTTTCTACCCCCAAAGCCAGGACCAGAATGGCAAAAAGCACCAGCTTGACAGAGGTGGGTATATGTTTGCCAGGGGACGTGCTTCTCCCTTTTAAGTTTGGAAATAGGAGCAAGGTTACAAGTATGCTGCTGGGCATACATAGTGAGTGTATTAGATTGCAAGCTATGTTGGTGTAACAAAGCACAGCAATTTAAATATAATAGATTCTCTCCCTGGAGTTAACTATGTTATTAATGGCCCCCATTGGTGGTCCCCTGTATCTGTGCCCTTTGCCTTATAACTTCATGGTTTCACTCCGAACATTTCAGGCTTGTGACTTGTTCTGTCCAATAGAATGCAGCCCATTGACAGAATGCCTGTTTCAGGCCTACACCTTGGGAGGCCGTGTGTACTTTTATTTGTTCTCTTGAATAATTGGGCTGATTGCCCCCGAACTTTGGCATTGCCATAAAAAATAATCCCAGTAAGCATGCTGGACGCATGTGAAAGAATCCTAGAGAATGAGACACGTGAAGGGTCAAAGTACCTAGCCAACGGTCAGATTAATCTCCAGGAGCAGAGCCACCTGGGGTAATCCACACAACTGACCACAGACAAATGAAAGAGACCAGCCAAGAAGAGAAGAACCATTTAGTCGATCCTGGCTCAAACTGCCGATGTGTGGAATCGCAAGCTTCAAAAGTGGTTGCTGTTTTAACCAACTGAGTCTTGAGGTGGTTTGTTACTTAGCAATAGCTAACTGAAACAATCATTGTTATGTTTGACAGAGGAGCTGCAGCAACAAAATCCCGAAACAGGTGGCATTGGCTTAGGGGCCAGACAAGAAGCAGAAAGCTCTAGAAGTCTGGAATACTGATGGCTCATGTGAAAGAGTGCAAAACAATGGGTGAAACCATTGCCTCTGGTAGGTTAGAAGAGAGAAAAATGTGCCCCATGAAGTTTAGATTCAATTAATGAGAATTCCAGACAGAACTTGAAATTGTCTGCTGTTAAAGAAAGAACTGTCCAGCTTGCAAGCTGAATTTAGAGGGAAAATAGAGGGTACAGAACAAGATAGGATGGAAAATGAAACTTGCTCATCTTAGTGGCTCAAACCAGTAAAAAAAAGTCAAACCCAAGGCACTGCCAGAAAGATGTAAGCTCAGAGTAAGCCACAAATCAAGACTGTGGTTATAAGACCCTTTGCTAAGACCTTGGAAGAAATGAAGGCAATGCCTAGTATATTCTCTCAGCTGGACAATAGGGTTTTTGGAATCTTAAAGATGCCACCTCATTGTAGTCTGAATGCCAAAAGTAGCTGAAAATAAGGCTAGAGGGCCAGGCACGTCTCAGAAAGAATTTGTCAGATAGAGGGGATTCAAATCAGATCCAATGTAATCCCATGAAATTTTTAAAGGAATTGTAAAGGCAAAAGTGCCACTACTTTATAAGAAAATGTTCTGAATTAAAATTATTCAACAATTTCAAAGACTCTGGGTCCCTAGTGCTTCACAGGCAGGTCCTCAATGCCTCAAATGCACATTTTCCTATGCCCTCTTCATGAGTGGCTAAGGAGGGTGATGGGTAAGGAAGGGTGTTCCAGAAGTCAGAGGCGTGGGGAATGATGGAGTGATGAGCTACTGCCATGACTGTTGCCCTACTCCATAGTGTGGGAAATAGGAATATGTGCACCAGGGGATTTCAGAATCATCAAAGACTGATGCCTTCGAATCTTTCCTCTCTTTAAATGACAATGTTTATCCTGTGCCTGTTTCATCATTGTATGTGGCATGTGGGGGAGGCAGATAAGTTGTGTTTTTTGTTCACAGGTCTTTGGATCGAAAGGAACTACATTTGGACCTTATGTTAGTCACAAGGTCCTGGACTTAGAGTAATATCCAAAGCCATAATGAGATGTAGATTTTGGAGATCTTTGGCAGGGTATGAGTATATCTTGCATGGGAGCACTTACAGCCAGATGCTGGACTGGGGTATACTGATTGCAAAACTGGCCCTAATTCTCTTCCCAATCCTTGTACCCAATGTGGGTACAGCTCCATCCATTGAGAGGTGGGGTTTATTTCTCCAACCCATGAGCCTTGGTTGACCTTATGATTTGTTTTAGCCAACATACTATGGTGAAAGCAATGGTTTGCTGGTCCAAATCTAGGTCTCAAGAGACCTTTTATGACCTTCTCTCTTGATTTGCTGCCTTAGCTCTGAGAACAAGCCTGTTGGAGGAAAAGAGACTATTTTGAGTAGAGCCATGTCAGCCCTATTCCCAGCTGATTTTCTAGCAGGTCACAGATGTGTCAACATGCTTAGCCAAGATCGGGTCACAGATGTGTCAACATGCTTAGCCAAGATCGTATGAACCCACTCTTGTTTAGCGGACCTCCCCATGAGAAATAGAAGATGGTTGTTATTTTACAACACTAAGTTTTGCAATGGTTTGTTGTGTAGCAATAACCAACTGATACACTCTCACATAGCAGTTCAGAGGTTGGCGGTGCATGGGTGGTAATATGGCTTTGCTGTCATCAACACATGATTTCCATCATGGAGTTCAAGGAAGTTCCTCAATTTGCCATTTTTTTCCATCCAGAGGGAAGGCAGAAATGCTGAAGGAGGGATATGTGTGTATGCATGCTTAATACGTTTTTTAAAAGGGCAAGATCCAAAAATTGCACAGATCACTTTCACTCACAAGTCATTGCAAGAGGGATTAGGAAATAGAACTGTTACCAGGGAGCCGTATGCCCTGACATAATTGATGGTCACAGGTAAGAATGGTATTCTGTTACCCAAAGGAGAGAAAAAGAGAGAGATTTTATTCATTCTCTTGGTAAGGAATCAAATACCAATCAAAAGCTTGTAGCATTTGATGAATAAAACTACTTTATTGAAGGCCATGAGTGACATGATCACTTAAGTGACTCAATTTCTATGAGAACCCATGAAAGAAATACATCTGAGACTTAAAATCTAGAATCATGAATTCAAATTCTGCCTCTGCTATCTGTATAAACTTGAGTGAATTACTTAACCTTTCTAAGTCTTTTTTCCCTGACTTACTGGAAAGAAAAGCTTTTTTCCAGCCCCCAGATACAGTAACTGAATCTGAGTGGGAGCTTGATGAGTGTTCATTGAAAGTGAACAGCAATAAGGAATCTGTACTTTACAGAGTAAGATATATCCCCCCACCCCCAAAAGATAACTTGTAAGATCTACAGATTTTGGTTGGGATGATCATTATACATTTTTGTACACAGGCTTTGTATTTCACTTGGTAAGGAATCAAATGTGGTTTTGGTGATGGTATATCCATCCTAATGCCTTCTTCTCAAAAAGCAAGAAGTTCCATTACACATAAAGCCAGACAACCTGGGGGAGTAGTGATGTCACCCACCACAATTGTGAGCCAAAACAAGTCTTCATGATGTGTGACCCCACTCCCTGAACTCTTTGTAGGAAATCTAAGGTTGAGCTTCTAAAGAAGTGCTCCCACAGCAGCCAACTAATTAATTCCCATCAGAGGGTTGTCACAACACCTAGGACTTCAAGGTCTCTCCTCTGGGTGGAGGTCCTGGGCCAAACTAGTTTGACAGACATCCTCTAAGCACTCAAAGCCACCCTCAAAGGTCCCTAATGTTCCTGTGACACCTCGTTAACTCTACCTAGCCAAGGTGGAGGTGCATTGCCCCAACAAGGAGAGAGAGTGCTAAGGAAGTGAAGACTATGGGGAAATGGGGACATTTGAAGAACCCCTTCCTGTTACCATAGAGACTCCCATTGTTCCTAGACCAGTAGTTTCTCTTTCCCCACCTGTGTTTGGCTGAGAAGGTAGAGCCTTTCATGGCTCCATTTCCTTCCTGTGTTCCCATCCTCACTACTCTGCCCTGGCTCCCTGAATGCATCCATGTCTGTGCAAAGCCTCAACCAGAGCCATTCTCTTCCTCCTTCCCTTTCCTCTTTGTACCTCTGTACTTTTGCTCAACGTTGCTCTTCCTGCCTAGACGCCTCCTTCTCCTACTCCTGCTGGCAAACTCCCACGCCAGGCTTAAGGTGAAAGTCAACTGTCATCACCGGTTCCTTCTTCTCTACCACAACACCTCTGTTCTAATATATATACCAAAAGATTTGTCATTTTTTTTGCTTCCATTTTGATCTCTATCCCCAGACTGGCAGCTCCACAAAATAGCAGAAACTATTTTTTCTTTTTTTTTTTTTTTAAATCTCCAAAGCCTAGCAACATGTCTAAGATTGAGGAGGTTGTCAAGTTCACAAAGCAACTGAAACAGAGTCCTGTTCAGGATTTCCTGCTAAATCATAACCATGCTAGTCTCATTTTACCACTCTGGCTCTCAACACTACTGGTGTATTGCCTCCCAAAAGTTTATGAAATGAAAATAGACTTTAAAACATAAATTCATAAGATGCACACATTTCTTCCTTGCTGCCCCACTAGTGAGCTATGCATGTCACAGGGAAATTTGTAGGTGGTAGGGTAAAGAGGAAGGTGAATACTCATTTAGTACACTGAAAATCTGGCTGAAAAACGAGAAGCACTTGCTCATGGCATGGCTTCATATCATATCCTAGTACGGCATCCTGCTCCTACCAGCCAGATGGTATTTTGCAGTTTTCTATGTGCTTTAACCCAAGCTCTTTTCACTTGATGAGAAGGCAGATGAGAGCAGAATTCTGAAGGTACAACAGGGTCTAAAGTCAAGTGACTGGCATAGTGTTAGCGGACTCTAGACTGAGGGGTGCAGTTGGTGTTAAAAAGTCTGAGTCTTTGGAAAAATATGTGTCAAAACTCATGGCCAGTCACATTCCAAACCAGCCTACATATATCAGTTCCTGCTTTCCCTGTCTCAGTGTCTTGAGTGGGAGCTAGCATGCCACCCTACACTAAATGCTGTGATAAAGAGTGCTTATGGGAGCTCAGAGGCTCCTGACGAAGCCTTGGGGGATCAAAGAGGGAAGAAGCCCAAGCAAGCTGAGTCCAAAGGCTAGCAGTGTAGACAGATGTGTGTGTATGGATGTGGGTGTAGGTGTGGGTATATTAGGGGTCAGTTGGCAGAAGATAAGAATGGGCTAGATCCTGAATGGCCTTCTTTGGGAACCATGTTCATTCCTTCATTCATTCAACAAGTATTTTTTTGTGCTCCTATAATGTCATGCACTGCGACCAATACCTGTTACATAACTGGGTCATTGTTCTGTGGTAGGCAGAATCTAAAATGGCCCCCAAGACTTTCACCCTCTGGTCGGTGTGGGCAGAGGGAATTTGAGGGGATAGCACCCTTGCATGGTTGATTATATTATGTTACATGGCAAAAGAGATTTTGCAGATGTAATTAGGACTACTAATCAGTTGACTCTAGTTCATGAAGAGGGAAATTATATGAGAGGGCCTGCATAATCACAGGAGCCCATGAAATCTGGGTCTAGAGACCCAGAGATTTGGTACATGAAAAGGGTTCAATGCAACCTTCTCCATTGCTGGCTTTGAAGATGGAGGGGAACTAAAAGTAGTCTGTAGGAACTGAGAGTGGCTTTGGCCGACAGCCAACGAGGAAACTGGGACCTCAGACCTATCATCCCAAAGAAATAAATCTGTCAACAACTTGTATGATCTTGACCCCAAGCTTCAGATGAGAATGCTCTTGGTCTTAATTTTGGTCTTGTGATACTTTGACCAGAGAAACCAAGCTTCCCATGCCCAGACTCCTGACCTATAGAACTGTGAGCTAATACATGGGTGTTTTAAGTGGCTGAGTTTGTGATAAACTATTACATAATAACAGAAAACTAATATAGGACATTTCATCACAAATTCAGATTTGGTTAATGTGAGAGCATCTCCTGTGTGCTGGGGTGGAGTTGGGAATGTCTGTATATGCTAAATTATTTAATTCTCCCTTTAATCAGTCATGGAGGGGTGCCTGGATGGCTCAGTTGGTTAAGTGTCTGACTCTTGATTTTGGCTCAGGTCATGATCTCAGGATTGTGAGAGTGAGCACCGTGTTGGACTTTGTATTTAGCATGGAGACTGCTTGAGAATCTCTCTCTTCCTCTGCCTCTCTGCCACTGCACCCTGCCTGGAGCATGTGGGCTCTCTCTCTCTCTCTCTCAAATAAATAAATAAATAAATAAATAAATAAATAAATAAATAAATTCTTTAAAAAATCCTTCATGGATGATGTCACTTTTAGTTGACATGAAGCAGTTGTGTCATTTGGATGGTGTTTGTAGAACAACCAGTCTAAATCAAACAGCAATTCCGTCCATCTTGCTGTCATGGTTGGTGTAGTGAGGGATATACGACCTAGGCTGAAGACAATTAGTGCATGGCATTCACAAGGCCAAATGATTGGCTCAGAAGTGAGTGTGTGATGTAAGTCAGCCCGGTCAAAGTGGGGTGAAAGAAGAGAAATTTTCCACCTGGAGAAATTTTCCACCTTGTTCTGGGCACAGGGATGTGCACACTGGGAGGTTTGAAACTATCACTGCCATTCTTCTCTCAAGAGGAAAGCAAATGAAGAGTCTCAGAGAGAAATGCCTCTGGAACCCTGACCAAACCATGCCTGAAGGTTTTGCCACTCATGAACATTTTAGTAGCCATAAGCTAAATCATTTCTTCTAGTATTTAACTCATTTTGAGTTGGGTTGTCTGTTACTTGCAAGTACAGCCATTCTGATATATTACTATTCCTACTGGATAGATATCAAATAGATTCAAGGAAGTCATTCCTGGAGGTCACAAAGCTCATTCAAGGCAGATTTGGGATTTAAAATCCAGTCCTTTAGCCCCAAATTCAGCACTCATTCTGTTATACAAACTGTCTTACCCAATTTGTCTTTGTCCCATCCTTACTGGTGAATATCTCTACTTTCCTAGGAAAAAAATCACTCTCATTCCCCCTTCTTCTCATTGCTAGAAAGGACCCCCCCCCCAGCTTCACACTGTTTCCACTTCTTAATTTCCAGTACCAAGCTAACTCTCAGTTTTTCCAACCATAATTTAAATCCAATAAGGCGGGCGCCTGGGTGGCTCAGTGGTTGAGCGCCTACCTTTGGCTCAGGGCATGATCCCAGGGTCCTGGGATCGAGTCCTGCATGGGGCTCCCTGAGGGGAGCCTACTTCTCCCTTTGCCTATGTCTCTGCCTCTCTTTCTGTGTCTCTCAGGAAAAAAACAAATAAAATCTTAAAAAAAAAAAAATCCAATAAGGCCAGCATAGACCCAAAGAAAGCTCTCTTTTTTTTCACCCACTGTTTTTTTTCCTTCAACAGATCAGTTCACCACACTGAGGCATTTGGAAATAGCACAGACCTTTCTGCTTCGGTGGAAGATGGGGCCTTAGACCAGCACAGCCAGTGAGCAAAAGCACCTTGCTCAGTTGTCTCTAAACACCCAGGGAGCTGTCTGTGTCTCTGAGGAAAGTCTCAGGAGGTGGGCAGTGAATAAACAAGAAGGCCCATAGATAAATGAGGAGTCTCAGTCTTTAGCAAGAAAATGTTCCATTAATCAATGTCAAAACATCCCCAACTCCCATGGGCCCATCATCTAAAACAAAATCAAGTAACCAAATATAAGTTCCTTCCTGTCAGTTGAAGGCAATATTATTAGCAAATTAGCAAATATATCCATTAGTGGAAAAAAATTGATGGGTTTAGATTTTACAAAAACAGGAAAAAAAATAGAACTAGTAGTAGAAAGGTGACATATTCTTTACAGAGCTTGAGATTTCTCCCATAGAGATTATGGCATTGCCAGCTTCACAACCCCCACTCCCACTTCCTACCCTGGGCAAGGGGCTCACCCCATTTCCAGACCCCACAATGGCCTCTCCCTAGTCTCAGCTCCCAGGAAGTGAGCTGAGAGTTTTGTCTTTCAAAATGTGTGCGCCCGGGGGACAGGGTGTGGTGGATGGGTGTGTGTCTGTTGAGACATCTCTTTGCGGTAGTTCTGGGATGTGCTTGGTGCAAGGTGGGCATATATTGCCCTGAAGGTTCCTGCTGTTTTATTCTTCCAGAATCCTCCAGCTTGGCAATGGCTGGCTGTGCAGTCAAGAGAGAGACTTCAAATGACTAAGGGGGCAGTTTCCTACTTGGGAAAAGTAGGTGGAATGTGTGGGCTACATGGAGACCAGGGACAGAACAGAGACAGAACAAGGGATGGCCCCACCTGGCTCCTGAGTTGTGAGTCACTGGTGGACCTGGGGAGGGGATTTGGCATTGCTCTTCCCTTATCCTTCTTTCTTTCTTTTTAAGAATATGATTAAAGTTATAGGCCCTGTAGGGAAAAAAAAAACTCAGCACATTTTCCAGGGATTCACACATACTTTGGGGGCCCAATTACTCCAAAGAATGCTTTGTCTTAAGAAAAATCGCTGTGCTCTGGAGACAGGCTCACCTGGCATCCTTCTCAATGAAGTGCAGCTTAGGGCATGAACCTGGCACTTTGCATTAGGGCAGCGGAGATCGCTTTGAACTAACAAAGGGGGCCTTAAATCATGGAATGGAGCAGAGCCTCCTTCCGACATCTGGAATTTTAATGAGGTGGGGTCAGGCAGGCAGAGCCAGAAAGAATGCTTTAGGACTTGCAGGAAAGCTTTTTTAGAAGCATCTTGGTTGATTTTCCAAGCAGACAGTAGGCACTCAATAAGGATTTTTGAGAATTAATTTGTTTTGTTGAGTAACAGAGACCTTTAGTCAGAGCCGTTGCTAACATGCCTCCTCCCTGCAGATTTGGGGGATACACTAAAAATGCAGGCCTTTTGCTTTTTAATCATCTCATTCTTGCCTCTTTTGAAGCCCTGTGTAGGCTTTAGCTAAGCACATGCTCTCAAGGCTGACTGGTCCCCTCGGCTTCCTGGGGCGCTGACACAGGCAGAGGGGCAGGCTAGCCACTCACACACACCTCACCTCTGAGCCCATCTGCTTTCCCTGAATCTCATTCTATCACAGGAGGCAAACTGGGAGCAGGCCACCTGCCTGCCCCGGTCTCAAAATACCATAAAGGAAGGAAAGAAAGAAAGACTCCTAAGAACTCATATTTTCCCCTTTGAGTTCAAGCTCTCACTGCAAAATACCCCACACCCCCAAAGTCAGCCCTCTCTTCTACCTCTCACCTATGTCCCAGACACTGAATGCAGTCAACTACTTCCACAACAAGACTACCCAGAAAGGTTTCTGCTTGGTGGTCACTTATGGAGCCTCCTCTCTGCTCAGAGCGCACTATGCTCTGCTCTGCAGCTCAACTGGCTCACCCCCACCCCCATGCCAGGATTGCTCATCCTTAAAGGGATATGAGGAGAGACAGGGGAGGCTGGAGGAGCAAGGGGGTGGCCCACACCCTTGTGGTAGTCCCTTGGGCCTCCAGGAGTGGGGAGAGACTTGGAGGGGCAGGTGCAGAAAGAGCTAGAGCATCTTTCCAGCTTCCCTCTACACGGCCCCATCCTTGGCTGGACAGGACGAGTCATCTAAGTGGCAGTGGGCACAAACCCGTTTCCTAGGTCTGAGTCACAACAGCTCCTTACCATGCCTCCTGGATGGGTTTTGGGCTCTGGGGACCTTTCAATCCCTTCTCTGGTATGGAGTTCCCTACAGCAAGAACCTCATCCATTCCAACAGCATTGATACAAAGCTTAGGTAAATTCAAAGCCATAAAAGTCTGAAAATGACTTGGGAAATTGCCTCCTTCGAGGCTTTCATTTGACAGGTAAGGAAATTGAGGCTCAGGGTGGTTAGGAAAGAAAATGCACTTGCAACATTTCATGCAGCCATTCACCTGACATTCACATGCTTTCCAATCCTGGGCTCAGCAGCTGCATCTAGGTCTTTCCATTAAAAAAAAAAAAATTCATAATGAACAGATTTGTGGAGATGACTGAAGGTCTAGGTGGAGCAGTATAAAAAATTACCAAGCACAGATAGGAGCCTGGCCCAGAAGGAGGGGAGATGTCTGTCTCTCTACCGCAGATAAAAAGTGTGGACAAAAGCAGATTATAATTGAGAGCATGTTAACAAGGGCAGCCAATTAAGCTAATTCTTGCTTTAGACACTCTCTGACTGCCAGTGGAGTTTATCATAGCATTTGTATGATTAAGCCAAAATCAATGTCCTGGGAGGTTGCTGTGAATGTAGATATTTTTCAAATGGAAATGATAACTCTTTAGATGTGAGTAGGAAATGAATGAGCAGGAAAAACTGGCCCTTTCCAACAGGGACAATGCAGGTGACTGTGGCCCTTTGGGTGCTGGTAAAATCTCTAGATGAATAAAACTAGTTCTAATGTACTGGTTAAATGTTAAAAACAAGCTTTATATATATAAAAAAATGCTTGTAATTTAGTTAATAGAACAGTCTGATCAAGAACCCGGGAGTTTTCTCCCATTGCAAAGATGGCATCGCCACCGCACCACCGCCCAGCCAACACCAGCACGGGACGTTCTTGCTCCCACACAGATGGTTCATCTTTTTTTTTTTTTTTTTTTCTCTACACATGTTTGTCTGGCTTCAGACTTTCCTAACTTCTCATTTTTCTGATAAGAATTCAGCCCAAGATAAGTCACCAGAAGTACAAGTCACCATACTGTCCACAGCCTGGGCACAGTGCTTGGGGTAGTTGGGCTTTTCCACAGTGGGGATGTAAGCTTTGGGACACATGATGGGGAGCCTGCAGCTTCCATGCATCCAGCTTGGGGTTGGGGGGAAGAGGGGTGCAGCTGTAGCTGGGCCCTGGGCTTCCACCTCCAGCCATATGCCTGCACAGGTGGCCCTGTCTATCCTCCCTGATGAGGTTTACGTTTTCACTCTCTCCAAAGGCTACCCTAAGCTTTTCACTCATACTGATTTTAGAAATGCAAGACCTTCAAATATAATCTGAAGAAGCAAATGTGGCTTGAATGCTTTTGATGCAGCACTTTAGGAGATCTGTAGGCAGACCCTAAGGCCAGGCACTCACTTAAGTATCAATATTTATTGAACACCTGCCCTACACCAGGCACCGTGCATATGAGCATATGAGTAGGACAGGCCCCTGCTTTCTAAGAGCTTGACATCTAGTGGGGAAGACCGACAAGCCTGCATCTTCAGCATTCGATCATTGCCATTGTAAAGGATAAAAATCATTATAGGGACACAGAGGAAAGACTTTTGGCGCATAGTGGGTGAGGGAGAGCCTCTGAAGGGGATGGCACTGCCCCCAGAATGAAAGGATGACTAAGAGTTGGACAGGAAGGGAGGTGAGGCTGTGGGCAGAGCAGCATATGAGGGCGTACCCGCAGGGTGGGGACAAAACACATGGTGACCCAACACGGCAAGACCATCCTGGAAGCCAGTGAGTCCTCTTCCTCCTCCCCACCTGGCTTCTTCCTACTCATCCTCAGACTTTGGTGTAGAAAACAGCTCCTCCAACACGTCTCCTCTGACCACCACTTCCCCACTTGTTGAGACTCCCTTTTTGTTTTTTTGGTTTTTTTTTTAAGTTTTGTTAAAAATTGAGATATCAATGACATATTAAAACTGTATTAGTTGCAGGTGTACGACATAATGACTTGATATATGTATATATTGCAAAATGGTGGTCATAACAAGTATAGTTAACATCCATCATCACACAGTTAGAAATTTTTTTCTTGTAATGAGAACTTTTAAGATTACTTTTTAACAACTTTTTTGAAAAATAGATTTCATTTATTTATTTGAGAGAGAGGGAGAGCATGAGTGGGGGGAAGGGACTGAGGGAGAAGGCGAAGCAGACTCTCTGCTGAGCCTGGAGCCCAACACAGGGCTCAAACCCAGGACCTTGAGATCATGACCTGAGACAAAATATTCAGATGCTTAGCCAACTGAGCCACTCAGATGCCCCAGCAAATTTCAAATGTATAATACAGTGTTGTTAACTACAGTTGCCATCCTGTAATTACATCTCCAAGACTTAATTTATCTTACAACTTGAAGTTTATTCATTTTGACCCCCTTCACCATTTTGCCCACCCCCACCCTGCCTCTGGTAACCACTACTCTGTTTTCTGTATGTATGAATGGGTTTTTCCTTTAGATTCCACATATAAGTGAGGTATATTGTATTTGTCTTTCTTTGTCTGACTTATTCACTTCACATAATGTCCTCAGGGTCTATCCATATTACAAATGGCACTATTTCCTTCTTCTTATTGCTGAATAAAATGTATAAAATATATAATGTCTTTATCCTCTCATCTGTTGATGGGGACTCAGATTGTGTGTTGGCTATTGTGAATTATGCTGCAGTGAACATGGGGGTACAGGTATCTTTTCAAAAGTGATCTTGTTCCTTCACATACATAGGGACTCCTTTCCTAATCCTAGTCCTTATCCTACTACCCCTGCCTGTTCACTGGTCTCTGTTCTCCATTGTTGTAAGCTGCCTGAGGACAAATCATTATCTATCTTGTCTATAGTTTTAGCTCTAGTGCTAAGCACACTGGCATATGGAACAAGGCATGCAGTAGTCTTTCAAGAAATGCCTGTTATATGATTATACCAAAATTTCTACAGAAATTGCATCATACATGGTTTCCAATAGAGGCAGGAAAAAATTCTGCACCATGCTCAAAAAGTTAGTGCTGAAATGCAAACTAAGTTAGCAAGCACTTGTAATTTCCATTATGTGAGATCTAGTGGGGAAAATAGGGGTCTCAGGATACAAGCCCTAAGAGCAAGTCTTGTCTCTGTCACTAAGGAGTTCTATAACCTTAAAGGTACCTCCCTTCCTGGGGACTCGTTTTCCTCCTCTGCAAAATGAAGGGTTTCAACTTTGTGTTCAAAGCTTATTCCCATCCTTACCCATGACACTTTACTTGTATACTGAAGCCCAAGGCAAAATCTACATCCAGAATTTTTTAAAAAGATTTTATTTATTAGAGAGAGAGAGAGAGAGAAAGCATGAACGGGGGAGGGGCAGAGGGAGAGGGAGAAGCAGACTCCCCGCTGAGCAGGAAGTTCACTGTGGGACTCAATGCCAGGACCCTGGAATCATGATCTGACCTGAAGGCGGATGCTTTAACTGACTGAGCCACCCAGGTGCCCTACATCCAGAATTTTCAATGCAACTGAAATCATCTTCGACCACTAACACTTTAAGAATCTTCTTTTTTGAAATACCTCCCTAAAACATAAGCTTTCTTTTTTGCTTTCAAACAAAAGTTTCATATTGAGCCCAATTTTCTAAGAGAACTCAGAACTCATTCTCAGAGAGTGACAGAAGTAGTAGAGATGACTTTGATTAGCTGAAAGCAGAAGGCATATTTGTGGATCACAATTTTGTGATTTTTGTTCCTGGGACCTTGGGAATCACAACTGTGATTTTTTTGTTCCTGGGACCTTGGGAATCACAACAGTGTGGTACTGAGGGTGATGTGAAGACTATAGCCTAGAGCAAACTCTAGACTCAAGACAAGTTTGATTTACTCAACTCTACTACCACCCAAGGAGCTCAGGTATATTTGAAACAAAACAAACAAACAAAACCAAAACACTGCTATCAACTACACGGTGTCTCCCACTTATTGGGGAAAGTGCTATTGCGGGTGCCAAAACTATAGAAATGACCTCTTTAGCTATAGAGCCTACTGATGTTAGAACTCAGTATTTGAGCAATTAGGACTAGATTTGACAAATGGAAATGACTAGTTAAACAGGAAGCATTTGCCCCCTGGTGAAAATAAGGTGCCTGCTCTGTTCAGGTTTTTGAAGCTGTTAAATCTAAACAGGCTACCTCTGGAACAGCGGTGAAGGTTAGACCACATCTCCAACAGGCCTTTAGACCATCTTCCCTCCAAAATATTACACACCAAACACTAATCTTACTGTGTTGCTAATGAAGTCAGAGCATTTTCTAAATATTATCTAAAGACTTAGAGTACCCCCCCAACAGGAAGGCCTTCCCTTAGAAGGGGTCATTTTATGAAAGATAAATTGTCATCTTGGATATTGAAACATATCCACTAGACAAGAAAAATGTCACATGGCGGTTTTAATGACTGGCCTAGAATACTGGAGAGGCAGAGAGGAACTGTCAGAATTTGCTAGTGTGTCACCACTGCTGTTGAGAGCTGAGCACCCTGCCCCTTCTGGTTCTTTATTCCCTCTGGTGAAAATGGGAATAGTAAACAATCATTAACTTGAACATCTAACTTCTTTATTCAACTCTATACCCACTGGGCAACATGCTGATACTGATTTGGCTTTTCAAATAAATTTCCATATTGGAAAGAGAATGTGCTAACCTGCCAACAAGAAATTTTAAGTACCTTCCTGGGAGATCTATTTCTCAATGATGAAAACTGTTGATTTGCCATTTTGGTCCCTTACACAATGTCTTGGAAGTTGGGCATGAATGAACTACATCCCTATAAGCAAATAGATTATCCATGAGTGAGCTGACAAAAGTTTCTGAATCTTATGGCACTGCCACCAGGAAGCAGGTCCTGGGAAGCCAGCCTTGACACACTTCTTCATTGTAATACCAAGCTTCTAATGGCCATGGGCTGAATGGACCATGGGCAGGATGTACATTCCAATGTGTTTGAGAGGAAATACATTTTCTAGAATATTATCTGAGGGGATGGCTGAGAAAGAACCAAACTCGTTATGCACAGGCAAGGCAATACCATGAGGCTCTTTGTGAGTTATAGGTTCCATCAAGCCATGCCAATCACTGTGGTACTCACTCCCTAGATATTTATGCAGTACCTCACCATGTGCAAGGTAGTATAAGGGATACAGAGCAGAAATCAGGCATAAGTTTCTTTCCAAGAACTTTCCATCTAAGAAAGGAGATAAGATAATTTGTAAGGTAGAAACCGGTATACACTACAGAAGATATCACTGAAATGTCATTAAAAGGTCAGAGGAGGAAATATTATTTATCTTATTTAGTAAACACTAATACAGTACTTACTCTATGCTGGGCAATATTTTAAGCACTTAATATATACTAGTCCACTTAATGTTCCTAATAACTTACAAAATAAGTACTATTATCATCATCCCCATTTTACAGATAGGAAAACTAGGGCATAGATGTATTAAGAAACTTTACCAAGGTCCTAGAGCTAGACAGTGGCAGAGCTGGAATGTGAACTGTGGAGGTCTGGTCCTAGACTCCTTGCTCTCTGCTGCAATGCTGCTGTCTTACAACTGGCAGCTGGAGGGACCCAAGGAAGCTTTCATGAAGGTGAAGATATTTACACAGAGCCTTGAAAAGGGTGGGTGGCTTTTGGATATGCAGACATGGAAGGAAGCACATTCCAGCAAAATAAACAGTGTGAAGGCAGGGAGTCTAGCATGCTTGGAACTACTGTTTCCTGGTAAGCCAACAATAGCCCTACAGCCTTAGTGCAAGTTCAGATTCAGAAAGAATAACTTGTCAGAGTAAAGGAAAGGGCCAAGTCTGAGAGAAAAACAATGATTGAGAATTTAGCCTACTAAACTTCAACTTCCACAACTTCCATTAATTCTCTCTATCCCAATCTAGTGGAGTTATTGACTTGAAGAGAAGGCATAGGTTTGATAGAAGCAAACCTACATTGGGCATTGTAAGTAGAGCAGTCCAGATCATATCCTGTCGTGCCGTGGACACAGAGGCAGGGCTAACCATTGCCCCAGAACCAGGTTGGTATTTCCTGATCCATAGGGAGGGGCAAACAGACCACGTTTCTTTTTGTAGATCCTACAACAAAGGAGAAGTCACATCTGGGAGACCAGGGATAATTTCCAATTTCTTAGGAAAAAGCTAACCCTATTTTGAAAGTAAGATCTCTTCTACTGCTACAAGGGCCTCTCTGAGGCTTTAAAAGCAACTAAATCATAATGGCAGCACCCTTCATGAGCAATCAGATTGGTTACTGAGTATCATCACTAAGTACTAGGCTTGAAGAAACCTCATGCTATTTCATTTAACTGATTCTTAATGGCTTCATATCCATCTCCTGAATTGGGACCATGGTTAAAAACCAGAAAGACTGAAGAACAAGTACACGATCCCCCAAAAACTGATTAAAGATAAGCCTGCCAAGGTTCTAGACTCTTCTCTTCAAAGGTGATGTGGGCAGGCGCTGCGGCTTCTTTCCATGTGTACATCAGCCTCTGGCTCAGGCCCCCAGACTCTGGTGGAAGGCAGGGGAGGTGGTGTGCTGGTGACACAAATAGTTCACATTTGAATATAACCCAGTCCAGATGTCAGATCCTTGGGTTTGTCATCGCCATCCCAAAGGCCTGGCTGGTGAAGAGGAGGAGTTTGGGAGCTTTGGCTCTAGACAGACCTTTGTGCAAATCCTTGCTATATCATATACTAGCTGTGCAAACTAGGGGAGGTGATTTAACTTCAGTGCATCATGGTATGCTCACATGGAAAATGGAGATTATAACATTTTATTTAAGAGGACATTTGAGAGAATCAAATGCAATGATGCAAAGCACTGAGCACAGTGCTTGATACTTAGTAGATGTTTTGGAAGATTCTCATTTTCCTTATCTCTCTGCCTTGATGACCAAGTCACTTACATTCTTATAACACCAAACATTTTTTTCTTGGGAGAGGGGAGGCAGAGGGAGAGGGAGAGAGAGAATCTTAAACAGACCATGCACAGCACAGAGCCCAACGCTCGATCTCATGATCCTGAGATCATAACCTGAACCAAAAATCAAGAGTTGAAGGCAACCAACTGAGCCAACCAGGCACCTCTGTAACACCAAACATTCTGAGTGCACATATTATGTCCACTCCTCATATGGTTCAACAAGAAAGCAACCCTCAAAATCAGAGACTCAGTCCTTGGAGAAAAGAGCCAGAACTAAATGCCAAAAGTAGAACTGAATATTGGAGCCTGATGGAGGTGGCAGCAGCAGGAAACACTGGCTAGAGAAAGGCACTAAATTTAAAGGACGTCATGAAGGCGAAAGAGCTAAGATTTCTAGAGTTACCTGTCTGCTAAAGTGATGCCCCTGGCCAACAGGATGTTCCCACGTGAACCCTGAACTTGCCAACTCCTTCATCAAGCACCAGCCAAGAAGCTGGATGGGTTGCCTGATTCAGCAGGAGAAGGACTGGCTATTGACAATATCTAAGAGGTTCGAGGCTGGTTGCAAGTGGGAACAGGCAGTCCGAGGTAGCCACCTCCTATCAATTTCTCAAAGGATTTGCTTGCACCATCCCAAACAGAACTGCCATGCAGCCTCAGAAAAGGCTATGCAGCAGAACCTCCTTAACAAGCACCTTGCCCCTCCAGCCACCTGGCCCTGCCCACCATGACAAAGTTCTGATGCTAGAGCCTGGACTGCAGGTCAGCATCCCCTGCAACCAGAGCCTCCTTTTCAACTTTTTAAAAGGGGAGGAAACTCACAGGGATGCGGGGGTGGGGTGGGGGATGGGAGGGGGGAGGGTTTGGCCACCTTTTTGCTTTTGCGGTATTGCCCAGCTATTCAATGCCCAGGTATTCATCTCACGTGTTGATTACAAATTTGCAGAAGTTGAAACTGCTGTTTTCCCACAAGCTGTTGGAGCCAGAAAGGTTCTGATCAGTCACTGAGCTGTTTACCCATGGTCCAAGGTTAGGATATAATTCTTTCAAGATTTCATACCCTCCTTCCTACTACCTAATGAGAAATGGTAGGAAGGCAGCATGGTTTAGGGGAAATCATGGCTTCACTGTTTATCTGACTTATGAATGAAAACACTACATGTGAAAGTAAAGAAAACCCCGGGCAGGTGCACTTGGGTGACAAAGACATTTCAAAGGTACAAGGAATAAAGTATAATTAAGGTTAAAGTGAATTCAAAGTTAGCACAAGTGCATAAGCCTGAGAAAAAACAGCAAGTTTGAGACCTAAAAGATAAAATAAAATATTGACATAAGAAAAATGACGAGTATAAAGTCAACTTGATTTTCTACTGGCTATTTATCAACTGTTCTCAGAGGGAAAATGTCCATATTTCTGATTTTGAGGACCAAGAAAAACTTACAGTGAATTGGTTACTTTTTTAATTTAAGTTCAATTTGTAGTGAATTGTTAAGTGTGTCTAAAGTAATTTAGCTTTTCTCATAGAATAAAAATAATATGTTTACTGTTTAAAATTTGGAAAACAGAAAAAGCACCATGAAGAAAATTAAAACAATTCTGAATTCTGTAATACAGGGTTGTTAGGATTTTACTCATTTTCCTTCTGCTGCCTCTAGATATATATAGATGTATTTACATAATCGAGATAAATTACACATTAAATCCTATCTTTGAATGTTTAAATTAATATGTCTTTAATAATTTTGCATGGTGTTTAAATATTATCTGTTAGTATGTATTCAAGTTGAAAATAACTGCCTTTTCCATTTAAAAAATACTGCATGCTTTTTTGAAATGATTTAAAAATAAAAACATGTATAATAAATTCAAATAAAAATCATGTAATCAATTGGCACTTGACAATAGTGGTATTCCAAATGGGGAAAAGGACAATGTATTCAGTTAATGCTATTACAGCAATTGGTTATTCATCTGGGAGTTTTCAAAATTAAATCTTTATCTCACACCATAAACACAAATAAATACCAGATTTGTTACTAGAGTGCTAAATATATAAAGCAAAACCATAAAAACTAGTAAAGGAACACATAGGGATTTTTTTTTTTTGATCTGGAGAAGATCTTAAATATGTAAAAAAAAAATCAATAATCAGAATATACGTTGTTTAAAAAAATCTTATAAATCTTTGACTGAAAAACAAGCAACCCAACAAGAAAATGAACAAAGAATATAAACATGGATTTCCCAGAAAATAAATGTGTAATAAACATGAGTAAAAGGGCTCAATCTTGCCAGTTATCAGAGAGATGCAAATTAAAACCATATAAAGATATATTTTCCTCCCTGTCAAAAAAACAAAACATTAAAAAAGATTAGTACAATTCAGGGTTGATAAGAGAGTAGAGAAATGGCATTCTTACCTAATCTTAGTAGTGGAATAAGTTAGTGTCACGTTTGGGAAAGACAGTTCGACAGAAGCTATCAATATTTAAAATACATACATTCTTTCATCTGGAAAATTCACTTCAAAACATTTATCCTGAGAATACATACAGTGATTACAAAAGCAACCAAATTAGATGTCATTGCAGCGCTGTAGTTTGGGATAGCAGAAGAGTGGACTCAACCTGAATGCCCATCAGGAGAGGAGTGACAAAGTAAGCCAGAATGCATCCATACTAGGTAACAAGGTAACACATGCATAGTACAGATTATTGCATAGCAGCTAAAATGATCAAGAAAGAATCATATGTAGTGATGTGGAAAACACTTCAACATATATTGTAAAACAAAAAAAAAGCAAATTGCAGAATAATATTACAGACTAGTTCCATTTTGTTTGAGGAACACAACCCAATAAAGCTGTGTCTGTCTAAATGTATGTGTATATATGCACAAGTCTAGAAAAATACAAACAAAACTGATCACGGTACTGATCTCTGGGAAGCAAGGCAGGATTGGTGGGGTAGAATGAAAGGGAACTTCTGCTTTTTATCTACATCATTTTTTTCTGTATTATTGGAAGGATATATTCATACATCATTTTGTATTTACAGATATGTAGCTAGGGAGTAAGGGGTTGGGGAGGAGAGACAGCATCTATCACACAGAGCCAACCACTGCCAGCCTTTGGGTGAACTATCTTTCCAGACATATCTATCTATCTATCTATCTATCTATCTATCTATCTATCTATCTATCTATCTAATCTACTTGAGAGAGAGAGAGAGTGAGCAGGGAGAGGAGCAGAGAGAGGGGGAGATAATCTCAAGCAGACTCCCCACTAAGTACGGAACCCCATTCAAGGCTTAATCCCACGACCCCAAGATCATGACCTGTGCCAAAACCAAGAGTTGAATATTCAACTGATTGAGCCACCCAGGCACCCCACCCCAGACATTTCCCTTTAATACATATATAACAATAAAGATATATAATATACAGAAGTAGAATTCATTTATTCATTTGTTCATTCAACAAACATTTTGGAATATCTACAATGTTCAAGATTCTGGGTATAGAGTAAACTTGAATTCTCTGATCTTGTCTTAGTGAGGGCAGCAGATAATAAGCAAATAAAAATATATAATTTTAAACAGATAAAAGGTCTATGAAGAAAACAAATGAATGCTCATGCTATACATGCAACCAGTATAATCTATTCAATGATACGCAATCTTTCCCTAGTGTTCAATGTAGAGCTGCAGCAACATTTCTAATGTCTGAACCAATATGTGTAATGCTGAAACAATAAATAAAAAAAAAAAAAAAAAAAAAAAAGAAACAATATTATATAGATTAACCATGGTATTTAAATAATTGGTTATTATGAGTTGTTTTTACTAGTATGAGCATCTTTGTGTACTTGTAATTATCACCTTCAGATAATTCCTAGAAGTGGAATCATTGGATGTTTCAGTGGTAAAAGAAGAATTTCTTAGATCCAAGAGTGCTGTCAAGGGCAAATTCCTTATATCTAGTCACATGGGTTCTTACCTGCATGTCCCTAAGGAGTCTTGTGTCTCCATCATTCAGACAGCAATTCTATCAGCCTCTTTCAGCAGATGTAACAGTGATGGCACAGAGTGGAGGGCATGGCCTATCACAGTGGGTTGGCCCTGTGGCAAGACCAGATGGCTCTCTCACCTATGGTATAACTGGGCTTTCAGAACATTGTCACGGCTCTTAAGGAAAGAGTCCAGACATTTGTGGGCTGAGATATTAGTAAACCATCCATCCTCGAAATGTCAAGTGCACTGATAAAATTCAAACAACTTTGCACCTAAGTTCAAACTGCTAAGCCATTAAAATATCACATCATATCACTTAAACTTAGGACCTGCAGGTTCAACTAATTTAGACTATCATCTGGCAGTCAACAGAAAGAGAATCTTACAAGGTAATTTTTGCTTGAATGATCCAAGGATTTCAAAGAGGATTTTCATGAAGACTGATATATTAATAGTAAACACTTTAGTGATATAGGTTCAACATGTGCCATTCATCATTTTAATTGCTTTATAGATATTAATTTAAATCCCCATGATGACTTAATGAGGTCGGTATTTAATATGCTCGAATGACAGACAATAAAAGTAAAACAGAGAGATTATGTAAATTACCCAGTGTCCCACAGCAGGTATGTGACAGAATCAGGATTAAAACCCAGATAGTCTGATGCTAAATCCTATGTGCTTAACCACTGCTCTGTGCTACCTCTCAGCGTGATATAGGTGGGAGGGAAGCATGCGGAATTTTAAATTTTAATTCATTTTGTCAACTGGCCCTTCAGAAAGATTTTATCAGTTTAAAAACTCACAAAAGGTACTTGTGAGACTCTGTTGTCCTAAACCTTTTTCAACATTGAATATCTGTTATTGTTTAATCTTTGCCAATCTTACAGGATAAAAAAAGGATATTTTTTATTAGCATTGTCTGTTACAAGAACTGACAATTTTACAAAGGCTTATTTCCCTTCTTTTTATTTCTGAGATTGCTTCTTCATATATTCCCTTTTTTTTTTAAGATTTTATTTATTTATTCATGAGAGACACAGAGAAAGAGAGAGAAGCAGAGACACAGGCAGAGGGAGAAGCAGGCTCCATGCAGGGAGTCAGACGGGGGACTTGACCCTGGGTCTCCAGGATCAGGCCCTGGGCCAAAGGCAGGCGCTAAACCGCTGAGTCATCCAGGGATCCCTGCTTCTTCATATATTCGATCTTTTATTTCATTACTTATCCTTTCCTTATTGATAAGGAAACGATTTCCTTATTGATTCTATAATATATAATTTGTTTAGCAAATAAGTGACAAAATTTGCTGTATGTTGTCCTTATTTTTCTTCTAGTTTATGACCAGTTTTGATATTGGCTCATTGAAGTTTAAAGCACAATGTGTTAAAATTTTTTACATGTTTTTTTGATTTCTGAATTTTATAACATGCTCATAAATATTTTTCCCACCCCAAATTTTTTTAAAAATTCATATTTTCTTGTAGTGTTTTTATAATTCCATGTTTTTCCTGCATTTAAATCTTCTATCTATCTAGAATTTATTTTGATGTGAAGTGTAAAGCAGAGATTTAGTTTTATTTTACAACAAAATTGCAAGATGGTTGACACAATGTCAACTTATGCATAAAAGAAAAAGAAAATTATGAAGACAGACAAAAAAGACACACTATATAAAGGGGAACAAAGATAGAATTATAGGGATGCCTGGGTGGCTCAGTTGGTTAAGAATTCATCTTTGGCTCAAGTCATGATCCCAGGGTTTTGGGATTGAGCCCTGATTCAGGCTCCCGCTCAGCAGGAAGTCTGCTTCTCCTCTCCCCCCTGCTCATGCTCTCTTTCATTATCTCTCTCTCTCAAATGAATAAATAAAACCTTTTAAAAAATTACAGAAGACTTTTCATAAGAAATTATGCAAGCCAAAAAAGATACTGGAGGGACACCTTGAAATACAAAAAGAGAAAAATAAAAATTGTTAAGCTAGAATTCTATATTTAGCAAAAATATCTTACAAAAATAAGATAAAATAAAGCCTTTTTCAGAAAAACAAAATCTGATATTTTTCTTTGCCAGCAAACTGCACTACAGAAAATATTAAAGGAAGTTCTTCAGACAGAAGGAATATAATATTAGGTAAAAACTTGGGTCTACACAAATAGAGTGCCAGGAAGTGTAAAAGTGAAAGTAAATGTAAAATAGATTCTCCTTAGTTTTAACTGCTCTAAAAGACAGTTGATTGGATAAGGCATACATGTAAACATGTTGTAGGGCTTATAACACATTAAGAGTATAGTGTATGACAACAATAACACAAAAATGGAAGGAATGAATCTGGACATAAGCTTTTGTCAGATTCAAAATCATTCCTTCCATTTTTCTATTACTGTTGTCACGTTCTTACGTAATACAGTAAATGAAATAATATTATTTGAAGGTAGACTGTGATAAGTAACGATGCATATTATAAGCCCTAGGGCAACCACCAAAAAGTTTTAGAAAGATGTAACAAAACTAATAATTATGACGAAATGGAATTGCAAAAAATCCAATTACTACAAAAGAAGGCAGAAAGATAGGAAAGAAGGAACAAGGGACAAATACAAAGTAGTAAGATGATAAATTTAAACTCAACCTTGTTAATAACTACATTAATTGTAAATAATCTAAATACACCAATTAAAATAGACTGGTTGGAAAAGCAAGACCCAAATACATGCTGTCCAAAGGAAATTACATTTAAATATAAAGGCAAAGATCAGTTAAAAGTAAAAGGATGGAAAAAGGCACATGATGCATAAGGAAGCTGGAATCACTACATCAAGTACCACAAAGTAGAGTTCAGAATAAAGAATATTACTAGAGATGATCAGGGACATTACTTAATGATAAAGAGGTCAAGTCACCAAGAAGATATGCATGTTTGAAGCTCTGTTGTTAGGCACATACATGTCCAGGATTGTAATACCTCCTTGGTGAATGCACCAAACAAAAGCCCTTCAAAATATGCCAGGCAAAAAGTGACAATATTGAAAGGAAAAATAAGCAGATCCACAATTGGGGATTTCAATAGTCCTCTCTCAATAATTGACAGAATAGGTAGACAGAAAATCGGCAAAGCTACAGAGAACTTGAACAATTTGATCTAATTAACATTGATCGAGTAGTCTATCCAATAACAGCTGTACGCACATAATTTTCAAGTACACATGGAACATTCGCATAAACCCTTTTCTGTACCGTGAATTAAACATTAAATTTAAGAGACGTGAAATCATCCAAATTATACTTGCTGTCTACAATACAATTAAACTAGAAATCACTATCAGAATGTCTGGAAAATCCCTCAAGTATTTAGAAATCAAGTGACATTAGGTTGCTCATCTTAGAACAAGATATCTCATTATTTATTCAGACCTTCTTCTATGTCTCTAGGGTGAGTTTTCTTATTTTCTTCATCTGTTTTGTACATATTTTTAAAGTTTATCATAGGTATTTCAGTTTTATTTCATTTTATTTTATTTTTGCAGTTGCTTCTGTGAGTGGGGCCTATTACATTTTATTTTCTAATGGGCTATTATTTCCTTGAAGGACGTTGATTTTGCCTTAAAAAAATCTGGCCATCTTATCAAACTCAGTTTTCCAATAATTTTATTTTATTGTGTTCCTCAACTATGTGATCAGATCACCTGTAAATGATATGTTCCCTTCTTTTAAAATATTTATATTACATTTCTTCATTCTGTTGTTTAATTGTATTGATTGGCCCATTCAGAACAATGTCAAATAAACAAGTGGTGTCTAGGACATTGTTTTGTCCCTGGTGCAGAAGACCATGCTGCCAGTATGTCACTATTCATCAGGCCTGGCTTCTAGTGGCTACAATGAACTGATGGGTTGTGAGGCAGACACAAAGCAGTTGCACTGTGCAAATGACGCTGGAGAGCCTAGTTTCATGCAGGAAGCAAACTTTGGGGTAACAGCTGATGTAAAAGCCCCAGGCTTCAACACATGACCAGGACTGTTCAATCACAGAGGCGCAGCGCCATATACATATGTAGCTCTTCAGATGGTTTCCTGTAGGCTTTGGAGAAGGGGCAGGGCTGAGTGTGATTTAAGAGATGTGTGGTCACTGCCTATCTTGGATCTTAAAGTCCTCGAGGAGAGGCTCATTTGAGATCGGAGGCTTTTTGTTTTTTGAGTGTCCTCCCCAAAATATACCACCATTTGCCTTTTGGGCTCTCGGGTAGTAGCTGATGGCAGGCCTGAGGATTTGAGAGGAGGCACAGAAAGGTCAGGAAAGGCACTGGTTGCTGGCTGTTGGGAATGGGGAGACGGTGGCTGTAAGGAGCCAAATACAAACTTCATTCATTTCACAATGTGTTTTGAGTCTCTCTGTCCCTTCCCAGGGCCCTGGAAGTTTATCAAACTTTAGTAGGGAAGTTCACACTTCTGGTGATGGCTGGGGAGCTTGATGAAAGAGACCACAGCAGTATTCCGTGCCAGAAAAATCCGGCTGCTTTTTCACAGGTGTGAGCCTCAAGCTCTTCAGAGCTAGTGAAAAATCACAAAACGTGCCTCATAAGGAAGGCATGAAAGTCATTCAGTAACATGCATAGAATTCCTAGCCCCCTGCTATGTCCCTAAATCCTGAGTGCCTTGCCTTCCCCTTGTATATTTCTCCCTCATAAGAATAGTTACTTAGAAAGAAAGTAGGGATGTTTATGATCTTTGGGATTGAGACCGACACTTGGTTCCTTCAGCAGGGGAACCCCAGAGGGAGAATCTGTGGGGTCAGAGGGATGCCTTCTACCAAATGAGAAATATAGAGGTAAGAGGAGGCATGAGTACAAACCACAGGGTTCTGACTGTCTGGAGGCTGAGGGGCCCTGTCACTTGCTGGTCTTATCTTTAGTCCCATGGCCAAGCCTCCCCATAACAGGTACAAAGGAGTGGCTGTTAGATGCATGGAGGAAATTGTACACATTAAAGCACTAGGTGGTTCCATCAAAAAATGATGTTGGTCTTTTTTTTTTTTTTTTCAAACATTTTATTTATTTATTCATTCATGAGAGACTCAGAGAGAGAAAGAGGCAAAGACATAGGCAGAAGGAGAAGCAGGCTCCCTGCAGGCAACACTATGTGGGTCCCCTAGGACCAAGGATCATGACCTGAGCCAAAGGCAGTTGCTCAACCACTGAGCCACCGAGGCATCCCTACATTTGCCTTTTCAGAAAGCAGCCACCCCTATGCCTAGAGCAAGCGCTGTCCTTGGGGTAGATGGTAAGGAAAAGGCTGAAATGGAAAGAATAGCTTAGTCCTTCTGCTATTAAAAATAGAAGGCAGTATAAACTCACTTTCTCCCACATGCAAACGGTTTTTTCTGCTTGGTGGCCCAAAGGCCTGTCCTGCATCTGACCACTGTTTAGTGGTTTAGCCAGGCACAGTGAAGGCCCTTGTGTGTGCTTCAGAACAGCCAGAGCCAATCCAACCACAGAGAGTGTGGAGACCCCCAAGCCCAGGTGGATCAAATCCCCCGCACTGGCCATCTGGAGCTGCAAACAGGAGCAGTTAACCTCGTGGGCAGCCTGAAGGCTGGAGAATGCCAGCCCAGCCCCAAAGAGAGAGGGAGATGCAGACCTGACCCAAAGGCAGGACAGAACACCTGAGAATCTCCTGGTCCCTGGGTCTAGCTCATGCCCCGGCCTGCATTCTGTGAGACACCCCTAAACATCTCCACACCCCCTTTATAGCTAATATATATATATATATAAAACCAAAAACCCCTTTTGAATTTGAACTAGGATTCTGTTGTTTGACACCAAAAGGGTCTTTTATTTTTTTAAGATTTTTTTATTTATTTATTCATGAGAGACACAGAGAGGGAGGCAGATACAGAAGCAAGCTTCCCATGGGGAGGCCGATGGGGGACTCCATCCCAGGATCCTGGGATTACACCCTGAGCCAAAGGCAGATGCTCAACCACTGAGCCACCCAGGTGTTCCTACCACAAAAGGGTTTTGACTCAGAGGGAAAGTCCTTTATCTGGGCAGCTTACCCAAGTGTGTCTGACTTCATTTCCCTTGTTCATAGCGTTGGCCACCTCCATGGGCCACTTCCATTTTTTGATGATGGGGGTTCCTTAGAGCTGAGTCACCTCTGATTCTGTATGACCTGGGAAACCGCCTGGCATCTCCACTTCTGTGCCTGTAAGATTGCAGATGGCTCAATTGCCACACAACGCCAGTGGGAACACTTGGTAAGATCTCAGGATCATGCTGCATAGGCAGGACCTTTGTACAAATGAGGCCAGTGCTTGTGAAGTTAGCCATAGAATCTGCTCTTTCACCACTACATGTTTGGGACCCTCTGTAATCCTGTTCCTTTCTCAGCACCCGCTCCAACTAAACAAAAGCTTCCTTGTAGTAGAGAAGTCTCATGACCCGAGAAGTAGGTGGAGGGCACACATCCTGCCCTCTTCGGTGGCATGGGGCCCACTTACAGGAGTGATGGTGTTGAAAGAAAAGGGGATTTGGAGTCAGGAGTCCTGGATTTCAGAGTTGGCTCTAGCATTTGCTAGAAGCATGACCTTGGGTGAGCCTGTCAAACTCACTGAGCTTCAGTTTCTAGATCTATAATATAAGAATAGAAATGATCTTCCCTGCTGTGGCATTGTTGAGAGGATGCAAGGGGCAATATTTGAAAGTGCTTTGTAACCATAAATCCCCACTCATATTGTGCTGTTATTAAGTGTTATGGTAGCAAAAAAAAAAAAATCACACTACACTCTGATGTGCCAAATAAACGTTAACATTCTTCATAACTGAACTCGTTGTCACCGAGAGCTCCATATCTCTAGAGAACAAGTCACAGCAAGGACATTGATTACAACCTGTCAGACTGCAAATGCTCTTGACATACTACTTATTAATTCTCACAGCAACCTCATGAAGTAGGGGCCAATGCCTGCTCCAATTTAAAGAGTGGGAAGGAAACTCAAAAATGCTTGGTAACAAAAAAAAAAAAAATGCTTGGTAACAATATCTGAGCCTCTTTAGTTTAAATCAGTCCTTTTCAAGGAAATGCTGAGTTCTACTCCACTTCATCCTCCTCCTCACTGTGGCCTCTGAGTAGTAGTATTTGTGGAGTTTCTGAGTCCTTGCGGTTGAAGAGGCAGCCTCTGAAGCCTGTGGTGTCCTCGTGCTATGCTGTCCTGTGGGGCATGGTGCTGCCAACGTTCTGGAAATTCTAGGTCAGCTCTGCCTGTGTTGACTCAGCCCCATCTGGTCTCACTGGTGCTGAATGTCCCCCTGACACTGGCTAAGGACTCTGACCCCCCCAGTCAAAAGGGCTTTTTTATAGCCTACTTTGTGGCAACACTCCACACAAGCTCACCACTTAGCACCCTCCGCTCATCCATGTGCCCCCCTCCCAGGTTCTCATAGAGACTCTTGGATACTTCCCAGACCACATGGGGGAACTCTGCCCAGAGGTAGCATCCAATCAATTTTATGCTGATGTAGTAAGCTCTATGTTATTGAGCACATACTATGTTCTAAGCACTGTTGTAGGTTCATAAGATCAGTGACCAAAGATCCTTGCCCTAGTAGAAATGACATTTTAGCAGCTCCGGGACAATGGAGAGAGTACCCTTGCAGAACTGCCTCCCAGTGCCTTAATCAGAAATGGAACAAAAGTCCCTCTCTTCTGGGCCTCCCTCTCAACATCTTCCCTCTCCTAGACATGGAAGTCTGGGCATACCGTCCCAAGGCCCACATTCCATCCCACATTCCAGAAAGTCAGAAAATGGTGGCATTTCACTTTATCATCTTCCTTTGGGGGCAAGGACTTCATCTGCCCCCAAATCTATCCCCTTCTGGGCAATGGATTGGGAAGGGCTCAGGGGGTATGTGTTCTCTCTACTGCTCTTTGATAGAGGCATAGTGTGTCTTGGTTCTTATCATGGCAAAGGGAACTATTGGCGATTTAGAAAAAATTTCCCTCTCTCTGCAAAGCCTGACTTTCAAGAATATTGTCATGATGAATAGGCAAAGAAAGTCAATTGTGAGACTTGAAGTCAAGTGGGACCCCTCTGTTCTGGGGGTCCTGCTCTGTCCATCCCTGAGTGAGTTCAGCCTCAGAATTCAGGGTTAGAGGTACAAAGTTGACAGGGAACAAAAGATTTAGGGGTAAGTGAAAATACATGAGCAACCCATGGTTAGGACAGAGACATTATCAAACAAGAGCTCATATTCTGACATACATGCTGAAGGTCAGTTACATTTTCTTTTTTTTTTTTTCTTTATTTTATTTTATTTTATTTTACTTTATTATTTTTAGAGAGAGAGAGAGAGAGAGTGGAGGGGCAGAGGGAGAGGGAGAGAGAGAATCCCAAGCAGGCTCCATGCTGAGCATGGAGCCCAATGCGGGGCTTGATCCCACAACCTTGAGATCATGCCCTGAGCTGAAATCAAGAGTCAGAAACTTAACTGACTGAGCTACTCAGGTGCCACGTGTTCAGTTACTTCTTCATGTGTTCCCTGTAGCTTTCACCATAGCCCTTTATAACAATGTTTACACCTCATAAATCTTTTGTTGAGTGAACAAATGACTTATTAAAGAATGTATTCCATGTTATTCATGGCAATGATAATCAAGTCATCAAAAAAAAAATTTAAGTCCTACTTTATACTCAGCATTTGAGAGTAGACACAAAGACAGTTCTTGCCTGTGACGAGGAAGAGAAAAGTAGCACATATGAGGCAATTGCTGACTTGTTAACTCAGGAAGGGAGAGATGAGTGTGGGATGGGATTGACCGAAGCTCTTCCTGGAAGAGCAAGATTGAGATAAGCAAAGGAAAGGAGGCAGAGGGCAGGAGGAACAGCAGGCATAGAGCAGGGAGGCTCAGGGCCAGTAGAGACTGAGATGACCAGAATGGGGAAGGCAGAGGAGGGAGCAGTAGGAATGAAGCCAGATGGAGGAAGAGGTAATACATGGAGGATCTTAAAAATTCAATAAAGGAATTTGGATTTAAGTGGGTTTCATTAGGCTAGGCTGTAATAATAAATAGACCCAAATATTTTCAAAGACAGTACAAGTTTACTTCTTGCTGATGTGGATAAGAAGTCCAAGTTCACTGGTGGGTGACTTTCCTCCTGACAGTAATTCAGGGGCCCAGACACCTTCCATTCCTGTTGACAACATCTCCTGAGCCTCACTGTTGTCTACTTATAGCTGGTGCTCTTCTTTTTTTTTTTTTAATAATTTTTTAAAGATGTATTTATTTATTTGAGAGAGAGAAAGAGTGCGCACAAGTGGGAAGGGGCAGAAGGAGAGAGAGAGTCTTAAGTAGGCTCCATACCCAGTGAGGAGCCTTACATGAGGCTCAATCTCACCACTCTGAGATCATGACTTGAGTTGAAATCAAGAGTTGGATGCTTAACTGACTGAGCCACCCAGGTGCCCTGGTGCTTTTCTTAAAGTGTTGGACATTTTCCTCACTTTCTATTGCCTGGAACTCAGTGATATGAGACCTTTTAACAGAGAGGAGACTGGTAAATGTAGGCTAGCCATGTTCCTAGCAAGATAAAATGGATATTGGGGGTGCAGGTAACAGACTGCCACACATGAAAATCCCAAAGGAGTTGCATATAGTAGTTTGGACCCAGTCCATCATTTCATCATCCAGTAGGACTTGGGAGGCTTCAGGAGAGAAGCACTAGCTGCTGATTGACAAGAGATCATATGTGAAATGATGAGGGCCCGAAGGTGTCTGGTGGCAGTAGAATGCAGAAGAAAAGAAGATAGAAGAGAGAACTGTGGGATTGGGAAGGGCAGCGGGACAGCATTGACATCAGGAAATAGATGAAAGAATGCTCAGTGAATTTACTAAAGCCAAGGTGACTCCACAGTCTGTGACCTCAGAGACCAGAGGGAGATGGAACATGTGACAGAAATGTGGTTGGTCAATGTTAGAATGAGGGAGCCAGTCTGGATGGAGGAAAGGATAATGAGGTGAGAGACCAAATGCCTTGCAAAAGCAGCAAGAAGGAATTTCAATGTAAGAGATGAATGCTCACTTAACTAAAGTTCTTACAGAACTGAGACCTCAACCCCTTGGGACTACATCCTCCTGTCCTTAGATAACAAATTGAGAGGCCATTGGTCCACAGATCTTCAGTGGCTGTACCAGGCAAATTGGTGCCCCCTAACCTTCAGATTGGTGCTTGATCATTTAGACACAGCAGGTAACCATGCTTTCTCTGAAAAAGGTCCCAGAAAAATAGATGCTCCTTCTACCATTAGGTCTGATACCACTCCCCCAACCTCCAAATGCTAGCCTCCTCCCATATATCCTTTTCAATGGCAACAGTGCAGTACACCAACTGGAGGACAAAAAACATAGAGCTGTCCACATGGTAGGCCCTCACAGGTGCAGACTGCCGAGCTTTCAGGAATCTGAATGACCCACAGTTTACTCTCAGACAAAAGTCAGTAAATGGCCTCCTAAGGTGATAGGCCTTGTTCTCCCAGACCTTTTCTCCCCATCCAAACCTGCACCAATGCCCCCCTCTCAGAGAGGGCGCCCTTCTCCCCTGGGCTCAATGACTAATGCCTGATTCAGCTGTACTCTTCACTTGAGTGTCAGTATTTTCCTACCAGTACATCCACTCCTTCTTTTCCCCCCCACATCAACCTGGGGAGGTGACTCACCTGCTATTAGCTGTGCCCCAAGTCCTCCCACCCCCTACACCCCCAAGCAATGACTGGGCAGGAGTGAGGACGAAGGGAAGCTTATCAGGAGGGACACCCTCCATAAGGATGAGGGAGCCCACAGCCAGACACTCGGTAAAGTGAGGCCTAAGCCTGTTGCAGGAGTGCCTGGGTGAGGGGACAGTCTAGAGCAGGAAAGGAGTGGTTGACAAGGTCGAGAAGAACCAAAGCTGTCCAACGGAATGGACAGCAGCCTGACTAAACCTTGAGTATGTGAGATGGTATGAGCGACCTTCGGCTCCACCAGTGTCTCTTCATAACACCCAGAACATCCTCGTAGGCTCTGTCCCATGATTCATTGTATGCATTCCCACTGTGGCATTGAGATCTGCAACAAAGGGAAAGATAGAGGGAAAACCTTCTAACACAGCCGTGTGAGGATGACTTGGCCGCAGGAAGTTACATAAAAATGACTTAGTAGTCACAGTTACATGAGAGATAGGCTCTCAGAACTCTGGTGTGACCTGCCTGAGGGTAAACCCACTCCCCGGGGCAAGATATAGAGGAAAAGTGCTATAAGTTCATCTGGCAGGGGTGATTGCTTCTCCTTGTCACAAAACAGAGCCCTTACTTTGCCACGGAGCAACTGGAGATTCAGACCAACATATTCAATAATTCAGCATGTTTGAGCATTTGTTTCATATCAGACACAGTGCTGGAGGAGAGTCACACACCTCAGAGCTGAAGGAAATCTGGAGACCATCTACTCGCTCAGGGCCCCAAGCAGCGAAGGGACTTTCCTAGAATACCAGCTAGTCGTGATGGAGCCAGAGCAGAGTTCCTGTTTCCTGTTTCTCTTCACTACCCACTTTATCTGGCCTTCTCCCAGGAAATCATTTTATAATAAATAAAATTTTCTCAGGGAACCTCAAAATTGAGACCAAGAGAGAAAATATCTAATGCTGTGCCATGACCCCTGGGCCCATGCAGGTTGACCATGCCCGTAAACAGAGGCGAGCCATCCTTGACCCTGACCCTTCCCTTTCTCATCCCACACAGTCTTTCCCCCATTTTCTCTGCAAGACCACCTCCTGCCCATATACCCTGATATTCCTAGAATCGGGCAGCCTCCCCCATCTGCTATCCCTTAAAGGTGACCAGTCACTGAGAACCAGAGGAAGTCTGGTTTCTATTTCCCCCACTTCCTTCTTGTGGCTGCTTCCTCATGACCACCTCACTTCCCCATTCCCTACCACCCCACCCAGGTGGGGGACGCTGACAGAGGGCAATGAATGTATAGTGGGAAGACCCATTGGAGTCAAGCAGACATTGTTTGAATCCAATCTACATCAATCACTGACTGTATGACCACCACAGGTTATTTGATCTGTCTCAAAGTCTTCATTTAAACTTGGAAACAAAAATAATAATAATAATTTTAAACATTAAAAAAAACTTTGAAACTGATAATATCCTACTCTCAGAGCTTTTCATATATGTGACATACTAATCCTATACTAACATACTAATCCATGAACATACTTAATTCTTTTATTAAACTAAATTAAGCCAGTCTCTGCTGGTTTTGTGTTATTGTGAAGCCACAGGGCCAGAGTTGGGGCAAGGAGGAAGGACAAAGATGACAAGAAGGAAGAGCGCTCTTCAGTAGCCCAACCACGGTGCCTTTCCCGGGCCTCCCCGCTCGTCTCACCCCTGACACCACCACTAGTTGGGCTTCTTCTTCTCCTCACTACCAGTCATGCCCTGTGTACTCCCGCCTGTTAGCTGGCCTGGTCACAAAAGGCCCAAGAGACTCACAGCATCTCTACCTTCCTCTGAAATGGCAATGCTCTGACTAGGATCCTTTGGGAGTCCCCTACATCATCTTTCTCGTCTCTGGACTCCCTTACTTACAAGGCCTAATCAAGAAAGGAATTGGACCCTGAGGAGAAAGGGTCTTTGCCTGAATCTTGTTCCCACATCTCCCAGCAGCAGCATGCCTGGGGGCCAAAGGGAGGCAGGATGTTCTGGTCCTCCGATAATGTGGCAGTGGGGTTTTTCAAAGATGGCTTGGGATGGTTAATTTTATGTGTCAACTTGACTAGGCCACAGGGTGCCCACACACTTGGGCATATCTGGGTGTGTCTGTGACAGTGTTTCTGGATGAGGTTCCCATTTGAATCAGACTAAGTAAAGCAAACTGCCCTCCTAGTGTGGGTGGGCTTCATCCACTGAAAGCCTGAATAGAACAGAATAGCTGAAAAAGAAGGACTTTTGCCTGCCTGCTAGAGCTGGGACACCGGTCTTTTCCTACCCTTGGACTAGAACTTATACAGGTGGCTCTCCTGGGTCTCTAGCTTGCCAACTACAGATCTTGGGACTTCCATCAACTTCCATCAATCATACGAGCCAACTCTTAATGACATGTCCCTGTGGATATGCGTGTATACCTATTGGTTCTGTTTCTCTGCAGGACCCTAATACATGCTTACAGCAACATATCCCATCCCAGTCTCTCTTCTTGCTAGGCAACTTTTACCCTCCCCCATCAAGTGGTGTGGCCTCTGTTTCCTCCCTTTGAACCTGGTTGGGATTACGACAGCAAGGAAATGACTCTAAGTGACTGCCAGCCCTAGGTCATAAAAGATGCTACAACTTCTTCTTTGTTCTCTTCCACTATTGTCACCCTTGCTGATGTAGCCCAGAGAAGCTCAGAGTCCAAAGGTCCGAGAGAGCTGGAGGCAGGGCAGGGAGCAGGACCAGTCCCTACCTCTTGGCCTGGCCTGGTCCCTGAGTGGTTTCTCACCTCCCACAGCCTGGCCCCCTGCCCCCCTGGCAGTTTGGTCAACTTTTAGGCCCCCCAACCTGACTCCCTTAGGGACACATGTTGAACAGATGAATGGCTCCCAGACTCAGGATGTCAAACAAAACAGCGCTGCTGTTTTTAGCTACTGTAAATTCCCCGTGGCCCTGAGAGTGAGGATGTGGTCCTGGAGCTGGGTGCCCCCCACCCCTTCACTTCTGAAACTCCTGCTTGCCTCAGAGCAAGTGAAGAAATGCAGCCCTTCCTCCAATGCCATCTGCCCCCCGTGTACATCTCCCATCCAGGAAAGCAGAGAAAGAACAACATTTTACATACTTGTCATGGACCAGCCTTTATGTCCCAGGCAGAGTGTCGGGGCATTCCAAGCCAGGGAGGCAGACACAGAGACCAGAGGAGACAGACAGACAGAGGGAAGCAGGGAGTGAGAGAGTCTCAGGAGATAAATCCGGCTCAGCCGGCATTGACATGGGGCCAGCAGTTTGCCAGCTGTGCTCTGCACAGAGGGCAAAAGACAAACGAGCCCCTGGCCTACCTCTGCAACACTTCAGTTCTGGTGGCCTTCTGGACTCAGGCATAAATGAAGTCAAAACAATGCCGTGGAAAAAGTAAGCTGAGGATGGTCAAGAAGGCAGAAGCAAGGGACCGAGCCCCTCGGTTCAGAGTTCCGGAGAAGGGTGTGAAGAGCTGAGTTCTGAGGCTTTGTCAAATGCCTTTTTCCACTCTGTCCTTAATAGTTTTAACATATTCCCGAACCTTCACTGTGTGTCAGGCACCATTCTATACCTTTGCTCGTCTGACATGTATTCATCAATAAGCCTATATGATTGCTATTCTTATTACGTCCATCACACAGGTGAGGAAACAGAGGCGTGGGGAGGCGTGATTGCCAAGGTCACCCGGCTGGTGAATCTCAGAGGCAGGATTTGAACGGAGGTGTGCAGCCTCCCGGGCCCTTGCTCTAGCCATCGCCTGCTGTCCTTCTGGAGACAGTCACAGGACAGCGAGGCTGAGGAGGCCCTGGAGAAGTCATCTGCACCTGTTTCCCGCATGGCCTGGTCCTTTAGATGACAGCTTCTCAGAAACAGAGCTGCCCATGGCCTTCCATGGAGGGTCAGATTCTGGTGGTCGGTTGTGAGGCCCCAAGAGCTGGATTTCTAAATGATTTTTCTGGTCAGACACTGATCTAAATCCACTCGCTTAACCACTCAATTTTACAGGTGAGAAAAGCAACTGAGAAGAGTTAAGAAAAGGGCTGAGGATCGCAGGGCCAGCTGGTGGCCGAGCAGCCCCTGAAGCAGACACCTGGTTCTCTCGGCCTCCCTGACACCTGCTGTCCTGCCTGCTCTCCGAGGGAAGACTTCTTCAGGAGAAGCTGGAGCAAATGTTACCTTTCCTTGAGGTGAAGCCAAAAACCCCTGCACTCCTACATAAGGAGGTTCACTGTCTCTGTTGGTCTGGGGGCTGTTGATTCCACCCGGGGAGCCAGCGGTCACATATGTCCTGTGATTCAAGGGCCTCTGAGGGCCACTTCCCCACTGCCCCATCCACCATGCCTCTGAAATCCTCTCCATCAGATTCAAGAAGGTGACAAACATGCAAACCTCTTGCCTGGAAGTGGTAGGATGCTAATGACTGTTAGGACTTTTGTTCACTAACAGATCCAGACTTTGAAGGGTTGAGGCAAAGGACAGCTGTGCTTTCTTAGAGTAGGATGAGGAGGAGGACGAGGGGGAGGAGGACTAGAGCAGAAAGAGAATAAGTGAGCCCCTCCGAGGTCTGCAGGTGAATCTCAGCAATGTAATTTCCCTTTCTCTGATTTTTAAAAAGATTTTATTTATTTATTCATGAGAGACACACACAGAGAGAGGGAGAGAGGCAGAGACATAGGCAGAGGAAGAAGCTCCCTGTGGGGAGCCCAATGCAGGATTGGATCCCAGGACCCCAGCATCATGACTTGAGCCGAAGGCATATGCTCAACGGCTGAGCCACCCAGGCATCCCCTTTTTTCTGATTTCTGAAAGTAATTTGCATCCATATTTGTTCTTTTACCCTTGTTAGCTGAGTCTCTCCTTAAAACTTCCCCATGACGTCAGTGGTAGGTGTGTGCTAACTAAGAATCCAGACAACCTTGAACTGCTACAATCTTGACTCATGTTCTTTGATTCTGGCAGCCCTTATCACTTTTCCTTTTTCTGGAGTATCTTCTCCTCACCTCTCCCCAAATCCGGTGCTACTTGGGTTCTCCCTCATTACAGATGTGCTCCTCTCAGATTTGAGTGTGGATCAGGATCATCAGGAAGTCTCTTTGGAGCACAGATGCCCCCAGCTCCTCAGCTCCTGATTCAGTAGGTCTGTAGTGGGGGTAAGCATTGGCTTTTTTTTTTTTTAAGATATTTATTTATTTATTTATTTATTTATTTATTTATTTATTTATTCATGAGAGACACAGAGAAAGAGGCAGAGCCAGGGGCAGAGGGAGAAGCAGGCTCTCTGCTAGGAGCCCGATGCAGGACTCGATCCCAGGACTCTGGGATCACGACCTGAGCCAAAGCCAGATGCTCAACCACTGAGCCACCCCGGTGCCCCAAGCATTAGCCTTTTTAACCCAGAAGGCACCGATGCTGCTGGTCCAGGGGCCGCAATAAGAAGCCCTGCTCTTGCTCAGTACCATTCTTCCTCTTCCAGTGGTGTTTGCTTATTATTCTCACACCATCACCTTGTCTATCTGTTCTGGCCTCTGTGGTCACCAACTCAGTCCCCTCTGGTGGAGTCACCTCCAAATGGCTGGAGCCACGATGGATTTAGTTTCTAACTTATCCCCACAGACCTGCCACCTAACCATTTCATAGCTTTGATGCTGATCAAAAGCCTTTCCTCCATTTCTCTCCCCTCTTACTCTAAGTCAAAGCTGAGGAAACCCAGATAACTAGGCCTTATGATAAAAAAACAAAAACAAAAAAACAGGAAGATCTGGTCCCAAGCAGGGGAAGCAGCTGCCCTGGTGACCAGGCTGACGTTAGATACTCTCAATAGACCAAGAAAGTGGGCAGTCTGGCACTGGCTCCAGCCAGGTCTGGGATGATTACAGAGAAAACATCCAACCCAATCTCCGCCCACCCATCCACCCATGCTCTTTCTGTCCTCACCAGACCCGCACGCCCCAGAGTCCTGCAACCCCTCTCCAGGGTAAGGCATCCAGATGCCAGCAGACTGTCTTCCCAGGACGTTGAGCAACACTTGTGGAAGTATTTCTAGCATTCATGCACTCCCCAACAGCCTGCAAGACATTTCTCTAAGGAATTTCAACACACATAACTAGTGCTTTGTTCTGATGTGAATGAGGGTTTGTCTGGGTGCCAGGGTTTCACCATACAGGAGATGAGCAAACATGAGCTGAAGCCTCCTAGCAGCCACATCTCAGGGTTAATGATCTTTCTTCATATTATGCACAAATGTCAAACCACTCTAGAAAAAAAATAGGGAGGGGTGTCAGTCCTATTTGGAGGTCTAACCATCTAGACAATCTGTTGTCACAAGCCTTTTTAATGTCAGGTACCCACTGTCAGTTTTGCTAAAGATGGTCTGAGCTAAGCATGCCCATGCACTTAGGCAGAATCTTGCTAATAGTGTGCTGATACTCAAAAACTCCTCACATTTTCCCCTCATGCCCCCATAAATGGAATTTTTAAAAATAAAAGGTCAATTGCTAATGGCACTAGTTCAAATATAGCTCTCATGTCCCAAGTGAAGAATTGACTCCTCAATGAATTGAGACACAAGTGGAAGGTAAAGTCTAAGTTGTACTAGGTTAATTAAATAGAAGGGACCAGCTGATGTTGGGCTGGCCAATCTGCTAGAATAGGACTGTCCCGTATCTCAGCTCCTTGTCTTGTGGTCTTAAAGAGCTTTCTTGAGGGGTATGCATTAGTTTACTTGGGGTGCCGTGGCAATATGCCACAATTTTCTTTGGCTTACCCAAAGAAATGTATTTCCTCACAGTTCTGGAGCCTAAAAGTCCAATATCAACGTGTCAGGAGAACTGGTTTCCTTGGGGGCCTCTCTCCTTGGCTTGCAATGGTTGTCATCTCCCTGTATCTTCACATGGTCTTCCCTGTGTGTATATATGTGTCCTGATCTCCTCTTCTTATACGGACACCAGTCATGTTGTATTAGGGCCCATCTACATGACTAATTCTACTCAACTCTATAAAGACCTTATCTCTAAATACAGTCATATTCTAAAATATTAGGTGTTAGGACTCCAACATATGAATTTTGAGGGGGACACAATTCAGCCCATAACAGATTAATCATTCACTTAAATTATTTACCATATCTCACTGATTTTAAGGCACATGTTTTTCCACATTTAACAAATTTATTTATTTATTTATTCATGAGAGACACAGAGAGAGAGAGAGAGAGAGAGGCAGAGACACAGGTAGAGGGAGAAGCAGGCTCCATATGGGGAGCCTGATGTGGGACTCGATACTGGGACTCCAGGATCGTGCTCTGGGCTGAAGGCGGTGCTAAACCACTGAGCCACCCGGGCTGCCCGTTTTTCCACATTCTAACATCTCAAACAGGCTACATCTAACAATATATGGTATTTAGGGTTTAATTGGCAGATGATCTTCTTCTATTAGTGGTACATAAGGTAATGGTGCATCTTACAATGGATGACATCTTGGATTCCATGAAGTATAATAGTCCTTACAACACCCCACTGAATTAACTACTGTATTAACCCCCATTTTACAAATCAGAAAACTGAGGTACACGGGTTAAGCAACTTCCCCAAGGACACCACCTTGTAAGTGGTGGAGCTGATTTAAACCCAGTCAGTATGACTCCAAGTCCCCCCTGGGATGGCTCTAAGGCTAAATGGGTTAATTAATATGGAAGTGCTCAGTACCTGGAATGGAGTACATGCTTAATAAATGTTGGAAACTATTATTCCTAATTTTGGAGAAACGTAAATGTCATTTGGGTACCTTATAAGTCACAGTGAACTTGACATGTATTCCTGGTAGCAGGCCTTTCCATAGTGATGTGTGACCCTGATGCCTTCCCCTTCATGAGCAAACATATCCCATCTAATAAAGTAGAGTGAAAGTTTTTCTTTAACATGAATGTACCAATACAAATCATCTACCATATACAAAGTTCAGTGAGCTTCAAAGGATAAGAAATGAATATGGAAGGTCCCTGTACTGAGAGATTTAGTGTCAAATGGGGGGGAAAAGATGGGTAACAAGTAGGTATGTATCCAGGCTGTACATGACAAATGCCACTGGGGTGGTATTAGGGAGTCATGACAAGAGTTAAGAAGACAGACATTGTTTCTGGCTAGCTGATCAGATGTGTGGCGTCCCAGAGGTGGAGACATTTGGGCTGGGAATTAAATGATTGGTAAGATTTCAAAAGGGTGAGAATGGGCCAAAAAAAGTGGTGGAGCCAGAAAACAACATAAACAAAGGCCCAGAAATGAGATCATTCCATGGGAAGTGCTGGCTCTGTTGAACAAAGGTTATTATGTATAAGGGACAATGAAACTAGTAAGGCAGGCAGGGCCAGATTGTTGAGGCCTTGAATGGCACAGCAATTAATTTAAACAAATTAGAAAGCAAGCTATGTACTTAAAAGTTGAAGATTTGGGGGTCAGGAACAATTATACATGGTGAAATTGAGTTGGCAGGAGTCCAGAGGTGATGTATGGACAGGAGAGGCTGTATATATGTGTGTGGCATTGGGGGGGAGGTGACCTCATCCTTGCTGCAATGGTCCAGGCACAGGGTGTTCCCAGGACCTTCCCAGCTGTATCACGGAAGTCCGGCATCCCTCAGTCCAAGGCAAGTCAGGATGGGTGGTCGCTCTATCTGCGTGAGAAAAGGGGACGCTAAACTTGGCTGCAGGAAAGGGATCCCATAAAGGCAAGAGACACCGTGAAGGAATAATCTACCCCACATGGGAACTGATTAGGTGGAGAGAAGGGTAAAAGACAAGCAGGATTTAAGAAGGGGTGGCACCTGGGTGGCTCAATGGTTGAGCATCTGCCTTTGGCTCAGGCCATGATCCCAAGGTCCTGAGATCGAGTCCTGCATTGGGCTCCCCACAGGGAGCCTGCTTCTCCCTCTGCCTATGTCTCTGCTTTTCTCTCTGTCTCTCATGAATAAATAAATAAAATCTTTTTTTTTTTAAAAGGATTTAAGAATATTTCAGAGTTTTCAAGCCAGGTTAAGGAGGAAAAGAAATGCTCATGTCAGGAAGGGAGGCCAGGTGGGGAAAAATAAATGAGGAATTTTGCTTCAGATGCCCTCAGTTTCGGTGGTTTGAGGCCAGCCAGATGGGCTGTGAGTGTTCGGACCTGAGGATAGTCAGAGCAGCCAAGGGCAGACTTGGGCAGAAGCCATGCCCCAGAATGTGACCACTGCCCAACATTATTTTCCCACCCAGGGCAGCCTGCTGGGGAAAGATAGACCATTGCCTAAACAGGGTTCTCTAACTTCACACCGGGAAGCTGGCATAAATGCAGACTCCGTACGGAATCAGGACCTGAGGCACAAGAATCTGTTTTTAACACTTCCTCCAAGTGATACTTTTGCAGATAGTTCTAAAGACTACAATTTGAGAAACTCTGGGGTCAGAGAATAGGCAGTAAGGTCTCCAAGCCCTTGCTGCCCCTTCCCCGCTCCCCACTTTCTTTGCTGGTTCCATTTTATGTGCCTATGCTGATGAGTTAGTTGTAGGCACCAGCCAGCCTCCCTCTCTCCTTGGTGGCTCTGGCCTCTGGGTTCTGGCTGTCTGGTTCTCAAGCAAAGCGGGGCCCCTTGGTCTGGGTGTGCCCAATGCCCAAACTCCTGTCCACGGTGAGTAGTATTGGGAATATCAGTTGATTCTCTTGCCCCCAAAAGACTGACTTTGTGTGTTCTGGATGTTATCAAGACAGTAATTGTAACCTAACCTAAGGAATTCTATGGGTTCATCTAGCCACGTCACCTGTTCGAGTGAATCATTTCCATCAGTCACCACAGCCCAACACAGGAGTGGCTGAGAGAGTCACAATCTGACAGAGGTAAATCATTTATCTGAGGTCCTCCAGGGGTCACTTGCTCAGACCACCAGAACGGGTTCAGTTAGTGGCTCAGAGCTGCTGCCCGAAACAGACCATAAACAACCCATGTGGGAGGTGGCAAACTGGCTCCACTCTGTCTTTTCCTTCCCAGCCCATGAGGTTGAGGCAGACCTTTATCCACTTCTCAGAGACCATCCAATAGCTGTGGAGTCTATACCTGGAAACAGACAGGGAGGGAGGTAGCAACTGGCATCAATTGCCCCTGGGCTACTAGTAGAGCAATAAACCTGGTGCTCAGCACCCTCCTCAGTATACAGTAATAGTCTCATAAATGCCTGAGAGTGTCACAAGGCTCAGGGATACATATCATCCATTATTTTCAATGAACATGAAGCAAGAGAGATATAAGCCTTCCCCTTATCACTGAATTTGAAGTTGAATTGATTCCACTTCACCTAAGGAATCAGAGAAGCTTGCCTACTCCCAAACGTCACATTCAAACTCTCGTGGACAAAGTACCTGACAACATCACATCACTCCGCGGGCTACCGACAAACAACCCCAGTGATTGTGTAAGGTTATTTCATTCTCTGCCTTGTGACTTAATTTGCTTATTTTCATCCATTCAACTAACACTCATTGGACACACAGTACAGGCCAAGTGTGGGATGCATCGATAAACAGCTCAGAAAGAAAGCCCTGCCCCTGTGGGGTTGTAATTTAGGCAGGAGAGAGGATGGGAGCAGGGAAGGTGTAGTTTGAGAAAAGACTTGAAATTTTGGACCAGAAATATCAGGTGGCTACCAACTGAAATTAGGGAGCCTGGAGCAAAGCTGGCTTGAGAGACAGATCAGGAGCTCAGGTATGGAACATGCTCCACAAAGTTCCAAGCAGAACCAGTTCCAGCTGGTTTCTGCCATTTGAAGTCACAGAGCAAGGTCTGGGATAGATTTACAAAATTGGTAGTCCTGGACATGAAGATGATACTTAAAACTTTGATACTTGGTAAGATCGCCAAGGGAGGGAATGTGGATAGGAAAGAGGGACGTGAAGTGAGCCCAAGTCAGGAAGAAAAGAGGGAGCCTGTGAAGGACAGGGGAGTGAGAAGCAGCATCTGGTGACTTACAAAGACAGGCAAGAGTGTGTGGGTTCTGGAAGCTGAATGAGAAGGTGCTCCCTGGAAGGGGGTCGTGATCAGCTGTGTCATGCTGTGGATAAATCACTGAGGTGAGGAGCAGCACTGACCTTATCGTCCTCAGGCATGTGGCCTCCATGAGAGCCTTTTCTGATGAATAGAGGACACAAAAGCACATCTAGAGAGAGTTAGAGAATAAGGAGGAGAGAGATTGGATCCAGTAAATATAGACACTTCTTTCAAGAAATTCTGCTATTGAGTCAGGCAAAAAATGAAGCGATGGCTGCTGAGACGTGTGGTTGAAAGACTTTAATTTTTTTAATATTTTATTTATTTATTCATGAAAGACACACACACACAGAGGAAGAGAGAGAGAGAGGCAGAGACACAGGTAGAGGGAGAAACAGGCTCCATGCAGGGAGCCCAACGTGGGACTCAATCCCAGGATCCCAGGATCACACTCTGGGCCGAAGGCAGGCACTAAACCACTGAGTCACCCAGGGATTCCCAAGACTTTAATTTTTTAAGCGAAGAAACTGGTGAAGTGAAAGAGAGAGCAGGAAAGTTCTAGAGTAACAATCTTGAGACCTCAAGGGGGCGTAAGAGCTAGCCATATGCTAAGGGGTCGTCTTCAGTGGGGAGCACAGAGCCCATCTGTGTGGCAGGTGGGCAGGTGGGCAGGAGGGCGATCTGGGGGCAGATGCGGGAGGAGCTGGGTGGGGTGGTGGAATCAGTAGTCATCTCTTCTGACTGCTTCCATTTCCATGGGAAATGGTCATCAGCTGAAAGGGAGACGAGACAGGAGGGTTTGAGGTGGGAAGAGAAATCATCAACTAACTGTCTAGGATTCTGGAAGAGTGCAGGGATGTGAGCTGTAATCTGTCTCCCCGACAGCACTGAAGGCTGCCCTGGGGACTGTAGTTGTGACTTTGACGTGAGTCTAGAGGGGCTGAGGGCTTCTCCAGCCATGTTGGGTTGCACTGGTGTAGATGTGGCATAGATGGAGAGCAGGTGTACCCAGGGTTATGGTTTTCTCAAACCAGTACTTTGTAAGAAAGGCCAAGGGAGCAGAGATTTGCAGGACAGTGATTTAGTAATGATTAACCTTGGGATATAAGTGGGTAAGCAGGAAAAAGAAGATATCAAAGGGGGACAGAACTGTGAACAAATGGTAGGATCAGGTGATGGAAGGTTCCAGGGGGCTGTGAACTCTTGGAGTCAGGCTGCCAGAGAGACTGGGTTGGACAGATAAGAGCCGGTGGTCTGAGATTGGGATATAGGGACCTGAAATATAGAGGATAGAGGATTCACAGTTGTTGGTGACGACTGGGTATGGAGTGTGACCCGGGAATGAGTCACTAGGGTAGAGTGGAGGACAGAAGCATTGGAGGAGAGGAGGTCAAGGAATTGAGAGGCCAGGACATTAGAATGACCATCTAAGAGAGAATCCTGAAGTCACTAAACATTAAGACAAGAGACAAATGGGAGAGAGTGACAGCAGCTTAAAAGCTCAAATCTTAAAGAAACAATGGGGAGTGACCCCCCTCCTACATGGCAGCAACGATAAAGGGTAGTGAGTGGCATGATCTGCTATGGTGATGCCTGGGTGGAGGAGGGAGGAATGGACTTTAAGAGGCAATAGGGGGTCAGCCGGGGGGCTCAGCGGTTTAGCGCTGCCTTCAGCCCAGGGCCTGATCTTGGAGTCCCGGGATCAAGTCCCACGTCCAGCTCCCTGCACGGAGACTGCTTCTCCCTCTGCCTGTGTCTCTGCCTCTCTCTCTGTGTGTCTCTCATGAATAAATAAATAAAATTTAAAAAGAAAAAAAAAAAGAGGCAATAGGATTCATGGAGAACACATAGCACTCCTCCAGGCCCAGTGGTACAAAGACTACTGGAGAATAATTGTCACCCATTGGGGGGCTGCACTGTCTTCTGCGGAGATTCAGGCAAGGATAAGAGATTCAGATATGTGGGATTTTGCTGATGATGGACCAGGGATGGCAGAAACACAACAGGAGAGGTTCAGGAGTTAGGATCGGCAAAGAGAAGGACTGGAACAGTGGGTATACAGAACCTATAGGGATTAGAAGATGGGAAGTGGGGGTGACCTGGGAGGCTGGGACTTCTTAGGGTAACTAGGAGAGACTCTACTGAGATTAGTTCTACTGAACTCCAGACAAGTATTGCTGGTGAAGCTAAAAGTATTGAAAGGTAGGAGGATGGGTAGCTCAGGCCCCCCAAATTTCTGGGAAAGAAGGCCTAATAGAAGCAAGGTCTTAGTTCCTGAGCTCAGAAAGCATTCCTAACGCCTACAAGTGAGTCCTAGGGCTGAGTCTCCCCCACCTCCCCCTCGGAGCCTTGTAAATAAGGTTACGGACATTTGGGAAAGTCCAGTGTTACTCTACGAACAAACCTGCTCTTGACCTCTGTCAGTGGAGAGTGGAAGGCTTGTTTTTTTAGAGATTTTGCAAGTAGTATTAGCCCTGCCATAGCCAGAAATATTACCAGCGTTGAAGATCCCTGGTAAACCAGAAAGAATCTCCAATGAAACAAAGAGAGAAGTAAGAATATTGAGAACGGTGAGAAAGAAGATCCCATGTTGCTTGTTTGGAGACACTCTGAACTTGCAAACAATTAGATTTTAGACCAATTTTAGGGACCCCTGGGTGGCTCAGCAGTTGAGCATCTTGCCTGTGGCTCAGGGTGTGATCCTGGGGTCCCAGGATAGAATTCCGCATCAGGCTCCCTGCAGGGGAGCCTGTTTCTCCCTCTGCCTGTGTCTCTGCCTCTCTCATTGTGTCTCTCGTGAATAAATAAATAAAATCTTTTAAAAAATGATAAATAAGACCAACCTTAAAGTGAACTGACTGGTGGTTTTCAAGGGATGCAGGGGAGGAAAAATGGGGTTACCAATCAGGGGGCATAAAGTTTCAGCCGAGGGAGACAAATAAATGACAGAAATCTGCTGTAAAACATTGTACACTTAAAAATTTGTTAGGAGTTCTTACCATAATAAAATAGGACTTAAAAAAAGATGACCTTGAGGACATAACCTGTTTGTAAGGAAAGAAGTTTCAATATACTCCATAAATTCACTAGTCAATATTCTCAACATGTGTCCTGCATTATAAGATGCGAATATAATATAGCTATAATATAGCTATTATTACAGGTAACTGTTGCTTTTTAAAGATTATTTTCTGATGTTAATGCAATCAGAGGGAGAAAGGAAAATCAGTTTGGATGATAAAACTCGAACCTCAAAGCACTTATTGTCAGATTCATAAAATGATGGATCTAGAAACAGGATGTAAGGAAATCATGTAATCCAATGGCTTCCCTTCTTCCATTTTTACCACTCCTAGGACACTTAATCGTATATCACCTCGTGAGATCTCTGTTGTCCTCGTCTGTTTGGGCTGCTGTAAAGAAATACCATAGACTGGGTAGCTTATAAACACGGAAATTTATTTCTCACAGTTCTGGAGGTTAAGCCCAAGATTGAGAAACCAGCAGATTCAGTGTCTGGTTGGAGGCCTTCTTCCTGGTTCATAGATGGCAGTCTTCTAGGTGTGTCTTCACACAGAGAAGGACAAGGGAACTCTCTGGGGTCTCTTTCATAAGGACACTAATCCCATTCTGTAGGGCTCCACCCTAATCACACACCCCCCCCCCTCAATAGACTCCACAGCAAATACCATCACACTGGGGGAATAGCTTTCAACATGAATTTGGGGGGGACACAAACATTCATTCTACAGCATCAGCTTATACTTACCTTACTATTTACACTTTTATATACTTAACACCTTCCCCTTGAACCTACTCATAAGCTCCTGGAGAAAAGTTGTCCTTTGTATGACCCATGGTGCACAATAAATATTTGGTGGTTGATAATCCTGGCCTGATCCTAATGCGTAAGCTCCAGGGATTGCCTCAGTTTCCTTACACTGTTACTTTATACTTCCAAAAAAGAGTTCTACACTCAGGAAACTACAGTGGTATTATATAGAAGGCATTGTTCATCGGTTTTACCCCCAAGTCCCTAGTTATGGTTGGAGTTTTGTGCTTTTCTGCCATTTCAGAGGAGATTTATAGAGAATGTGAGCAACTCAGAAAACCAGCAAAGGGGTGGGTAGGAGAGCAGGGCAGGCCTCTGAAAGTTGGGAAGAAGGGAGCTGCTGTGGGAGGGGACACACTTTCTGGTGTGACTCCTTTGCCCTTGGCATGGTCTTTCTTATTTATGGTAAGGGGATGTTCAGATCTATGCTACCGGGAGTACAAGGGACAGACTCTGAGGGGAAAAAGGGTCCCTGGCAAGCATGGAAGGAAGAGTGACTGTCCTTCCCCCTCCTCTGATTTCTGAAGTCTTACTTATCCTTTAACATCCCACCCAAAGAAAGTTTCTTCTCTAAATGAGAACACTAAGCCCCCGCCATCCTCTGTCCTCAGTCTCAACACCCTCCTCTCTGCAGGCAGGTCATATTCAGCCTTCAGTGCACCAATGTGTCACTTGGAATAGTCCTCCTCCTGCTTTGGATGACAGGCTTTATATCTCCTCATTCAGTGTGCAGCCCTCTGTAAAAGTTTACCCCGAGCTGAGGGCCATTTTCTGGTTTTTAGAATAATGAACATGTCCATGTGAATGCGTGTATGTGTGTCCTGCTACAGACTGCCAACTCCTTGAGCACAGATGCTTTGTTCTGCTATTACCTTTGTTTAAATGACAACCCCCTCCCCCAGCCTTGGGGTGCCTGGGAGGCTCAGTCAGTTGAGCATCTGACTCTTGATTTTGGCTCAGGTCGTGATCTCAAAGTGGTGATATTAAGACTCACGTCAGGCTCCACACTGAGCACGGAGTCTGCTTAAGATTCTCTGCTGCTCCCCCACACTACTTTCTCTTGCCCTCTCTAACTTAATTAATTAAATTAATTAAACGACACCCTCCAGGGAAACCCAGGTGGCTCAGCGGTTTAGCGCCACCTTCAGCCCAGGGCCTGATTCTGGAGACCCGGGATCAAGTCCCATGTCAGGCTCCCTGCATGGAGCCTGCTTCCCCCCCTGCCTGTGTCTCTGCCTCTCTCTGTGTGTACTTTCATGAATGAATAAATAAAATCCTTAAAAAAAAATTACACTCTCCACATTGTTTGTTTAAGAAAATCCTAGTCAGCCTTTAAATGCCACTGTCTCTGTGGTTCTTGCTCAGGCACCCCAGGCCGAAACAGCCCTCTCATTCCCCTGCCTTACAGTGGTACTGATTATCCACTAATAGTGTCATGATTTCTTAGTTACCATTCTGCTTTCTTTCCCTGCAAAGCTGAGACTTTGTAACCCTCGCTCTTTTCCTAGTGTCTGGCACTTATTAGAGCTTTAAAGAAAATCCTTGCTGACCTGAACTGAAGAGATTTCACAGGTAGCAACTTAAGGAAGTAAAGTTAGAACTATGTAGTGGGACTGCAGGAGGGGAGATTTTTTTTCTTCCCCCTAATATTTTCCTAACCTCAGATTAGGGCAGGATTAAGATTTGGATTGTTTCACAGGGCAGCTCTCCTGGGATGGGGTTCCATTTAAAAAGCTGCCCCATCCCAGGAGAGTTGGAAAGTCATTAGGACCCTGAGCAGCCAAACATTCTGGGGCAAGACGGGCTGTGCCTACTATATGATTTGTATAACATACCAGCACCATTACATGGTTCCCCAGAAGCAGCCCAGTCATGGACAGGGAAGGGGACAGAAACACAGATGGCTCACCAGGAGCTATGTCTGGAGGAAGGAAATGGGCTACAGAGAAGATAAGAGAGAAGTTAACTCTCAGCTAAACAATTAACATGCAACTCAATTTACACCATTCTCCCACAAGTCCTATTGTTTAAGTTCATTGCCCCATAATTTATAAGATGAAATCACTTCTCACCTTGCTGTGCATTTAACACAGATTTAGAGGAAGGACTTAAGGCTCCTTCATGCCAACTCCCCTTTCACAATTTAGAGATAAAAATCAGAAACGAATCTCACCTTTACCAGAGTTATGCAGATTGCTTTGGGCAGGACACGAGTGGGCTGTGATAAAAAGTGATAAAGTGAAGCCAATGTAGTAAGAGGGAATGAGCAAAATGAAATTCTGTGCTGTTCATGTAGAGGCAAATGCCATCTGTGCTCTATGGAGGCAGATGCACCATTCCAATGGTGACAACAAGGTGATTTGAGAGGCTGTAACTTCTCTGAATAGGGCTGACTCCATTCCCAGGATCATGAGCTGGTAACCTGACACTAGGTGGAAGTGCTGGAAATTTCCATGATGGTTTTGTCTGTTATACAGTTCGAGCACTGTAAATAAACCGCTGGAATATGTGTGCTTTACCATTTTTTTATATTCCAATAGAAATCCATATCTTTCAATTAAGTTTACAAAAGAGAGATTCTCAAGCATGCAATAGTATATTTTCTCTTTTCTCCTTCTTCTTACCAAGTTCCCACTCCCAGCCATTCCCCAGTTCCAATGGCAAATGTTACTGGCTGAGAGAAAAGAATAGAGATGATAGAAAGCAGGTGTTAGAGATCAAACACACACAACTCTTTCCAAATATTATTTACCAAGGACCTACAGTGTGCCTGGCACATTATTTGGTGCTAAAGGGGTTGCAAGAAATACAAATGCTATGCTACCTGCCCTCCAAGAACCACATACTTAGTGGAAATTCAAGGTTATCAATAGAAAGCAACTAGAGCATCTGCTGAGTTTCAAAGCCCTTTCCATTGCCCTGGTCCCTCTTAGAAAGTTCCATCAAAGAGGGCCCAATATTCTGGGTCTTTGGTGTTTCCACCACTGAATCTTATCAGACGCTTGAGGCTGGTACTTCTGTACACTCATGTGGGTGCCTCTCAGCACCACACAGTGTCAACCCCTCCCCAGACACTCCACACCTCATTCTGCCTCATGACCTCCTGGCAACTGTCCCTTTAGTCCATTATATCAACAAGCACTGTCGTAGGCATAAGGTCTCTGCCTGTTTCCCACATTTTCATACTCAGCTGTGGCCTGAACTCCTGCTCCTCTTAAAGTACTCTCTGTCTTAAATTCTCCTTAGTTCTGTGTCCTCACAACAGCATCCTTGAGCCAGGGTCCTCTAGACTAGAATGTGTTCCCCAGCCTGTGTTTTGCTTTCTCCAACAACATCACTGGTCATTGGTCAGGTAGGACCATCTCCCATTTAAGGGAGATGATTTCAATTTGAGCCTTGTTAAGGTTGGGGTGCCTATGGAGATGACTAAATATGTGGATCTGAGCTTCACAAATGAAGTCAGGGCCAAAAGCATAGACTTGAGAGTCATTGGCATGTGGGGACACCAAAACAAAAACAGCAGAACAACTCCTCTGGAGAGAATGGAGATCCTTCAGGGACTAACAAGAAGAAGAAGAGAAAAAGACTGAGAGCTGCGATCCTGAAGAGGTGGGTCGGGAGAAGAGAAGCCACGTGGATGGAAAGAAACAAGAGGAGAACCAGATGGCTAAGGAGTCACTGAAGGAATGGGAGGACAGACAAGGGAGGAGTCAAGACAGCCAGCCATCACAGAGATAGCAAATGAGATAAGGATGCCAGTCGCCATTGAGTTTGGCCACTACAGAGTGGGGCTTAAATTTGTGACCTAAAGAAGTTTCAGAGAAGAGAGAGGAATCAAGAACCTAATTCTATAAGCTGAGGAAACTTGAGACAAGAAACTTTTTTTTCAAGAAACTTGTTTCTTGAAAAAGAAACAAGGAGGCAGATATGGGTATAGACTCTTCTTTTGAAAAGCTTTGACCAGAAGGAAGGAGTCAAGTGTCCTTAGAGGGCCATGTAGGATTACGGGAGGTTCTCCAGCTGAGTGTTGGCTTGCTTAAGGTGATTTAAATCTGAACATGTTGACAACATGCGAGCCAGAAGCCTATGGACATGGTAAGAGTGACAGTCCCAAAGGGGATAGTTGGTGGAGCAAGAACGTGAAAGAGAGGGGAATTAAGAATTTGGATGGAGGGGCACCTGGGTGGCTTGGTGGTTGACCACCTGCCTTCAGCTCAGGTCATGATTCCAGGGTCCTGAGATCAAGTTCTGCATCGGGCTCTCCACAGGGAGCCTGCTTCTGCCTCTGCCTATGTTTCTGCCTCTCTCTGTGTCTCTCATGAATAAATAAATAAAATATTTTTTAAAAAATTTGGTTGGAATTTTTAGCCTTATACTTCTCTGAATCTTGAAGACAAGCAGCTCAGGGTAACTTGATATGTGGGAGCTCTGGCCTAAGAGCTTCAGGGCCTCTCCCGAGGAAGGAAGAAAGGTCATCTTCTGAGAATGAGAAGGAAAGGGCTGAGTTGGGAGTTTGGGAAAAGTGGCGATGGTTTGAAAAAGCCTAAGTGAATAGGGGAAAGGGTTGGCTGAGGACAAGAACAGAATTATCAGTCCATCATTCAAGGCTCTACCGAGATGGTGTGTCTCCCAATTGTAAACCATATGCGTGGCTGCCTTGAGCTTTTGTAGCTGTCATCAGCAATTTCTACATTCCGTATTCAAGAGCAGAGAAACAATTTGGGGAGTTTACTTGTTGGGTTGTTGAACAGAATTTGTGCTCACTGTAATACACGCTTGTTCTAGACGTGGATTGGTCTTCCCTGCCTCCTATGCTCCTGTGGACTCACTCAGTATTCTCTATGGACTTACTGCCTTTTTTTTTTTTTAAGATTTTATTTATTCATTCACGATACACATACAGAGAGAGAGAGAGAGAGAGAGAGAGGCAGAGACCCAGGCAGAGGGAGAAGCAGGCTCCACGCAGGGAGCCCGATGCGGGACTTGATCCCGGGACCCCAGGATCATGCCCTGGGCCGAAGGCAGGCGCTAAACCTCAGAGCCACCCAGGGATCCCCTGGACTTACTGCTTTATTCATCATCATTGTATCCCACACTGTATTGCTTCTATCAGAGAAAGCTATTTCATAGGAAAAGAAGTAAGGCCTTGTCCTCTTGCTCACAGGAGTCATTGGTCTTACCATATGCCCTTCATCCGGGAACACATGGCCTCCTAAAATGGAGGAGTGGCCCACTAAGGCCCAGTTACAGTGCTAGCTGAGAATAATCGCTAGCATGGTTGTGGAACGTAGCATATGTTCCAAATCAGCAACAAATAAATGGTGATGTTTCTTACAAAGATACCTGACTTTTCCTTAATTTTTTTTCAGTATTTCTAAGCTTCACAGTTCACCTGAGAGTTTTTTTCAAATCATTTCAAATCTTCCAAAATATTTCCAATATATTTACTATTTAAATCTGCATAGAAAGGGACCCATACAGTTCTAACCTACCTTGTTCAAGGGTCAACTGTACTTTATAAAAGTGCTTTGTTTTCTCTGAAACCCATGAAAAGAGCTCCAGATTCATAATCAGATACCCTGAGTGCTACGTCAAACCTTCTCTATCTCTTCATACTTCAGTTTCTCCCTGATGACATGTGGCTCATAACAGACTAATTATTACAAGGGGCAAATGAAATAGTGGGAGTAAAATCATTCTCTAAATGTTCAAGTGCTTTGCAAATACAAGGCTTTTTGAATCTTGCTTTGAAGAATCCAAAGTGAGGCATCCCAAAAGGGCCTGGTGGGATGACATCCACCTGAGCACAGGAGTCACCCAGCTGTGGCACGATGGGAAGAGCAGAAGCTTTGCTGTAACTCTTAACTTTGGTTCTGCCCTTTCCTACCTGCATGACCTCAAGCAGGTGACTTCCTCTCTCTAAGCCTTGGCTTCCTCACCCCAAAAGCAGGGCAGTATTTCCTCCTAAGAAGGCTGCTGTGCAGATGAGGTGAAATAATGCATATAATGCGCCTTGTTTAGTGCCTAACACATGGCAACTGTTGAAAAGAAATGTCACTTGCCAACTTCCCTGACATCCCCTGACCCCACGGTGCTCTGCCATATGGTTCCATCCTAACCAACCACCCAGTCATCCACTGCTCTGGGGCGACAAATAAAGAAAGGTTTCTAGGCATTGCAGTTCACTTTCAGTATAGCTTCTAATGGTCAGCCTTCTTGCCACATGAAGAATTTTTACAAGTGGTTAAGTGATCCAGAAGCTGTTCCATTTATCCAATTCACTCAACAAACATTTATTGATTGCCCCAAGAGCTACAGAGTGATGAGAACACACTGTGCATGAGCCTGTCAGAAGACAACTGTTTCCAGGGCCAAGTGGTAAGGAACAAAAGGACATCTCAAGCCTCAGCCAGGGGGCATTGGCTGCCTCCTGGGCAGCGGAAATGTCTTGCCAACACTGCACTGACACAAGCAGGAAGCCAGCTCTCCCCAGCAGACCGCACTAAGGTTCTTCATGTGCCAGGAACATGGGGCATTGAATGAAAGCCAGCCCATGCACCTGGGTAACAGAAGGTGACAACACCACAGGCAATGAACACTGTCCCCACAGCCCTAGCAGCCTCCCTGTCATTTGTATTTATAAGATTTGGTGAAGAGTTGGGTTAGCTGTGGGTTATGGGTTATGGGAAAGCTATAGTAATTACCTTAGGATAGAAAAGAGAGAGATCGTGTCTGCTGTGCTTAGTAGAAAAGAAGGACATGCCAGCCATTTGCCAGGGAACTAGAAGTGGACACTTGTTAGGCAGCCATCCATCCTGGGAGCACATCCCGCCACTACGGAGTAAACACTGCCCATTCTCTGTGGCCAAAATGCAATCTCTCCAAACCATCAGCAAAGGCTGTTCAATGACAGACACCAGCCCAAGAGGCTTAGCCAGACTTTCCAGCTGACTCCTTGGCTGGCAAGGACCTCAGGGAGGTGGCTGGACAACCTTCAAGTTCAGTGACTTAACTTAAAAAATGATGACTTGGCACTTGAGCATCCTACAAAAACAGACAAACAAACAAACAAAAACCCACAACAGTCAAGGCATTGCTCCAAATTTATGTGAGTTTCGGGTCCTCATCTTGTATGCTAGCACTAATGGCTTAATAACTCAAGAAAGTGTCAATTCTCAGAAAGAGCCAAGAGCAAATATAGCTAAAATGAATAATCCTTGATCTCAACTATCCCCTTAAGTTTCGATTGTTTAGTTAGACCTAGACAAGTTCAAATCTCTTCAATGCAGTAGAGCCATTAAGTTATTTCAGAGCGTTTCTCAGCACAATTCTAAATCAGCCCGTTTTGGCAGAAATCCCTTGTGATCATCAAATATCTCAGGAAGGAGAGAAAGAACATGGCCTGGACCATGGGGGTTGGGATTGGGGGATAGAATTGCCCAACGAGATTTGTTGGTAATGATGAAATCCCAAGAAATAGTAAATTGGTCTCTCTTTTTGCTTTTAATCTCAAGCAACAGTAAGTAGCTCAAAATCTGGAAGGCCAAGGAGTTCTAGACACCAAATGCTCTGTTAGGCAATCCGTATTGAACAGGAAGCACCCACATCCCTGCACAGGATCTATCTGCTGCCTGGTAGGTCGGTGTTATGCAGAGGGCGGTCTGCATTATTTAGAAGCGTAATCAGCTGGTGAGTATGAATGAAGTCATAAATTCTGCTGTCTCATCATCCCTTTCGTCTGTGTAAAATCCTCTCAAATCCTCCCCAGGTATTTCTCAGAGCCCTCTGGGAATGTCTTTCATTCTATGAACAGTTCTGGGCTTGCTGAACTGGGCTCCACTGGGCATCCACTTGGTCTTCACTGGGGAAAGGCTGCCTGCCCAGAGCCTGTATTCCTGTGCCCCCAAATCTGCCTTCCCAATGCTGCCCATGAGGGCTAAATTTCTCCTTCTCTCACTCTATTAGAGTCAGCCTGGTTCCCTGTGGAAATACAGATATGGGGAAGACTCTTCCCCTTTCCAAAGGAGTTGGATCCCTCGCACACACACTATTGGCACCACCTCTTTCTTCTACCCATCCCCCATACCCCCCCACCGTCCCCCAGCAGATGTTTTAGCACCTAAAGTTTTCTATTCAAGGATCCCCTTTTAGGTCCTTCTCCCATGCAAAGCAACTCACCTAAGGACACATCGGAACCCCACATGCCCATTCTGAATATTGGCTCAGCCAGGACCACTCTGCCCTAAGAAACCTCAGGCTTGATTGAGTCCTATTGGGCTCCCTGCATGGAGCCTGCTTCTCTCTCTGCCTATGTCTCTGCTCTCTCTTTCTCTCTCTCTTAAGAATAAATAAATAAAATCTTAAGAAAAAAAGAAAGAAAGAAACCCTGGGAGTTCACAAGGCCAGGCAGATCTTGCAGGGAAGTCTCAGAGAGGAGGTGGGACATGAAGGGGACTTTGAAGCAAAGGAGACAAATAGGTAGAAAAGAGGAAGAAAGATGTTATACTAACTCAAGGATCTGTTGTATCGTCTGACCTTTGAGAATAAAAGAGGAGATAGCAAAAGGAACCAACAGTTCATGGAAGCCCAGCCCAGGTATTATCTCATTTAATCCTCAAATCACTGTATTAGTTCCCATTATCCATTTCTTACAGGTGAGAAAACCAATGCTGTGAGAGACCAAGAGCAGCCTTTGTCACACTGCAAATTATACTTTGGGAATTGCTGTTCTGGAGAGGAATCAGGATTCTGGAAAACTTGCAGGGTACCAGGGTGAACGTTGGCTAGAAGGACGAAGGCAGCTGGCTTTCTGGCTTCTTGCACACTAGTGTTCTCTGTCCATACCACGTGGCTCCTTCGAACAGCACCACATGTGTAAGACCACCATTGTCATCTCAGAGGCCAAGCCAGCTAAAAGGTGCCAAAACCCTAAAGAGAAGACAAGGGGTTGAGAATATTTGACACCCTCTTTTTCTATGAACAGAGGAGCCTTGGGAGAAAATGAAGCTATTAATAGCTCTTTTTCTAAATATAACCATTTTTACACCTCCCCTGGAGCTGGTTCAGAGGCTACCCCATTCCATGGCTGTATTTGGATTGGCGTATCTAATTTCAAACTAGAGGGATTATTCAAAGCTATTTAAAGTCCTAAAGCATGAATAGGAATGGAAACAAGTAATGTAGGGAATGAGCAAGCAGGTCACTGAGGTCCTCAGTCATTCATGCAGATAACAACATACTGAGTATCTTCTAGGGGCAGTACCTTCCTGGATGCTGGGCTAGGGACAGGGGCAAGATAGGAAGATAAATAACTCAAGGTCCCTACCTTCAAGTGAAAATCAATATCTCTCCTTTTTTCCCCTTGAAACGGCTACCCTCCTCAATAAATAAAGGAGCTGATGTAGTCACATTATCAGGGTATCTTCCTCTGTTGGAGACACCAGACTGGACCCTTCTCTACCCTCAACATTTTTCATACTCACTCAGTTCTGCTCTTATACTCAAGTTGTAGAGAACAGATACACCAACAGGTTAAAAAAATTGCCTGTGATGAAACAAGAAAATGCTCTGTTAGACTTTGTAAATCCCAAACACAGTTTTCTCTGTACATAACTGAACAGAAAGCTTAGAGTGAAAAAAGATGACCCTGTAACATGATCCTTTCTGTGCAAATAAGAATGTGTGAGTGGGGCGGTGTGCTCTTTGACCGAAACCTTTGTTCAGGGGAACCAGGTCATGCCTCGGTCCTTGACCAGAGTTCTGTTGGAGGTCAGCAGCATCTCAAGGCCTGAGGAGCAGAATGAGCTACTAGAAAGGAACATTACTCATGCAGAATCGAAATCATGGCTTCTTTTTTATGTGGCAGAGAGTGAAGAACACTGGACTACGGGTTAGAGGTTTAAATTTGAATCACAGTTCTGCAGCAGCTAACTGGCCATGAGCTCCTAAGCAATTTACATTGGCTCTTTGATCAAAGCCTCAGTATTCCTGTCTTTAAATGGGGGCAGGTGGCAACAGCTCCAGCTCTGATGATCACAAAGCAGTAACGTGAGATTCTAAAGACAGATTTTAGATCATGCTATAGGCTGCCTAATGCATCACAAATATTACAGATTCCCCATATTATTGATATAACCATCCCCAGAATGATATATTTAGAAAATTCAAATAGTATAGAAGTAATTCTGTTTGTCTCTGACCATTTCCCTTCTGTGTAGGTAAGAAGCAGCCACCCACATTGAAGCATGCCCAACAAAGAGAGAGGCAATCATTCATGAATTCTATTAAAAGTCTAACCATCTTGCTTCCATCTCGTGTCATAGAAATGCTGGTTATCCTTAGGCATACTGCTTGAAGGCATACAACCTGAACTTGATTTTTATTCTTTCCAAAAACCTGTCTTCTTTCTTTTCAGGAGGGAAACCCTGAGAGGTCAGGGAGGAAGCCCAGAGCTTAATTCTGTCCCAGGATTGCCACATTGATGTCAGAGACAGCCCTTAAAGGACGCTGCAGCTAAACCACTACTGTCCTTTATGCCTAGCCCTGGGCTTATGATCCCCTCTCCCTGGAGGAAACCTGATGGCTGTTATGGGAACAAGTACATTTGGCCTTACAGAGGGCTTTCCTTTTTTTTTTTTTTTTTTAAGATTTTTTAAAATTTATTTATTCATAGAGATAGAGACAGAGAGAGAGAGAGAGAGAGAGAGGCAGAGACACAGGCAGAGGGAGAAGCAGGCATCATACAGAGAGCCTGACATGGAACTCGATCCAACGTCTCCAGGATCATGCCCTGGGCTGCAGGCAGCGCTAAACCGCTGCGCCACAGGGGCTGCCCTACAGAGGGCTTTCCTAGTTTATGGTTTATAACTCACCCTTCGCTTCCAAAAAGCAGATAGAAACTCGATCCATAAAGTCCTCATCTGAGCTCCATACCAGTGATTTTCTATTATCTAAAGAAAAATCCTCAGTTGCTTAGCCAGGCATGCAAGGTCTAGGTCTCTCACAATTCACTCTCAAACTGGCTTTTCAGTCCATATTCAATCACATCCATCTATCTATATCTATCTATTTATCTATATCTATCTATCTATCTATCTATCTATCTATCATCATCTATCTCTCTATCTCTGTAAATAACTACATGGGAGGGAATTATTCCAAGTTCCCAGGGGACACACTAATGTACATTGTGTCTGAAACAGTATATTGACTTATGGATTTATTGACTTTGATAGACACTTGAACTTATTCAGATGCAAAACATCATTGTTCAGGTATTACGCATACATTTTCAATGTGGGCCAAAAAAGTTCTTGGCAGCTTGTCTTCTCAGAGTCACTATTTCTTGCTAAGAGAAGTTGAATTTTAAGCTGCCTTTTTAAATCGTTCTGACTTGCAATGATCTCCACTCACTTCATATTTCTCAATACTCATCCATTATTCACAAACATTTTTGTGTTCTCTCTCAATAGGTTAGATGACCTCCTTGTCACTGTGCTAACTCCGTGTGAGTTTGTGTTCATATTCAAACTCACTAGCTACAGAATCCCTTCAGGAAGTGCCCGGCTGGTGCAGATTTTCCCAGTACAGCTACACTCTGCTTTGGGGTTCACTCCAACCACCTTTGTTAATTCACATGTTCATACTTTCAATCTCAAATACACACTCAAATGTCTTTTCACCAAAATGTGCTGTAAAGAGTGCCTTTAGTTGGTCACCTTCCTAGTTTACACTCATTTGGAAGCTGAGATCTGAACACTATGGTCTTCCTCTCTGAACAGTTCCTGGCTGATGCCTCAGCATGCCTTGGACCCCCTTGACTGTGTCTTTGGTCTGTTTGTGACATCTCCCTCTACTTGATTTTGTATATTTTGTATATTGTATTTTGATGCCTTTGCTATGCCTACCTCCGTTCAAAACCTAGCATTAATCCCTCTTCCTCTGAGAAGCTTTCCCTGGCTGCTCACAGCCGCAGTGGATGTGGGATAAGCCACCATGGTACTTGTTCTCCCTGTCCTGGCTTAGCTTTCAGTGTGCTTCTACCTGTTCTTCCTCTAATGAGATGGTGGTACCCAGAAGGCAAGGATTGTTTGTCTCCACTGGCACTTTTCTCTTCGTCAGCACCTCGCTGCTCATTTATGGGTGAAATGACAATGGCTTCCTGCCTAGTGGAGCAGCTGAAATGTAGGAGAACTATGGAGAGAGTATCATGTGAACATGAGATCTCCCATGCCTGCCTTGGTGAGGAACACTCTCGGCTCCCAAAGGAGCCTTGACCACAGAAGCCTTGACTAGATTACTCTTTGGGGAACATAAAACCACTCTCTTTTGGACAAATAAAGATACTAAAGCCAAGATAAGTGTGATAGGTTCACATGCATACAGTTAGTTAATAGAGCTGAAACTAAAATAAAATGAAAAGCCACAACAATCCAGAACAAACAGTACAAAATTCATTTCCTTGCTGAAACATATGAAGAGTCAAAGAATGTCTTCCTTAGTATCAGTGGTCATTATCATCAGCATTTATTGAGCACCTTCCAAAGTCAAGGCTCTTCTGAGTCAAGGTAATAAGGGGGAGGAAAATTGGTCAAGCAAATCCATCTCCAGTTCGGCAAGAGAAGCAGAGGGTTATCATTGCACAAGCACTGCCCAGAGACCAGCTAAGGCAGATGGGCCTGGAGAAGAAGCATGGGAATCTGTCCCATATCTGCTGTGACATCTTGAACCAGTCCTTCAACCATTCTGAACTTTGGCTTTCTTATCTGTGAAATAACCCTGACTGTCCTTGTAGCTTGCACATTCTAAGACTGTTTCTACCCTTTAATATGTAAATGATAGAACCTCAAACCTTTTATTCTCTGTCAAAAATTCAGTGCCTGATAGAGTCAACCTCACGCCTATGTGTAGCCGATGTTTACATTAAAGACTTTCCACCCCAAGACTTAATAAATGATTTCTGAATGTGAGGAAGGAGGCACTCACTCATGTTTTTCCTTGCCATTCCAAATCAATTCTTAGCCTGATCAACTTTTCCCTTGTCTTGGCTCTTACTCTGTTTTGGGGTGCTGGGGAGATGCTCAAGTGTAAAGGGTTGCATTCGCGATATTTCTTGGTCCACATCACCTTGTCTTTGTTGGGCCCTATAGATCCCCTCTCTTGGCTTATGTGTTTATTTGTTGCCTTTTAGCCTTACTTCCCACTCATTCCCCATCCCCAAGAACAACCGCTATATGGGGCTTATGTATATACATTATGCTTGAATGTGCTCTTGTGAAGAGTGGACTTCTGCTTTGTGTGTATGTATTTCTAAATGTCTGTCAGTGGTATTGAGTCATTATGTCTGTTTTGCTGGGGAAGCTGGCAAGAGAACTCCCGTCCCAAGACCCTTTCTCCCCATTACACAGGATGTCTTCAAACAGAGAAGATCTCTCCTCAGTGTGAAGGAGCACATATTATTCATTCCTTCAACAAAAAGAAGGGAAACAATATAGCCCAGTGATTAAGAACACAAGCTCTTGGGTTAAACACACTTTAGTATGAATCCTGTTTTTTCATGTTCACGTTTAGGGAAATTATTCAGTCCCTCAAAAAAATCTCTATTTCTTCATCTGTAAAATAAGGATGAGAGTAAATCATTAGGTTATTGTGAGGCTTAAGTAATCCAGGCTCAGAACAATGGGGGCTGCAGTAGACTAAAATCCAGATAAATGACAGCTGAATTAATAAGAAACACTTATCAGAGTGCTCCCAGATGTCAAGCCCCACACATCTCAAGCAGGGGAGGGAGCTGAGAATGAAAGAAAAACAGAAAGTTAAAGACACTTCTGAGATCATAGAAAATTGCACAATTAAAAACCTTGTAATCATTAACCCTTCAAGTCCCTGGGATAAAAGTTTCCAATGCAGACACTTACAAGGGTCATAGCTGGTTGTTTTCTGTACTAGCATGAAGAAACCAAAGGAAAAGAGTCACCCTCCACAGAAGGAACTTCCTTTTTTTTTCTTTTTAAGATTAAAATATGTACTTTGAGGCATGTGCTTTGTCTCAAACTTAGCTTCCTCTACCCGCAAATGAGAGTCTCACATACATGTAAACTACCACCTGTGTGGCTCAATTTGGCCAAGAGTGTTGTACCAGGGCTATCTTTATTCTGACATTGACTAGTAAGGAAGCTTCAAGGTATAGAAAGTTGGTAGGAACCTGAGAGGTCCCCCAGTGACTATCTGCACTATCCCTCCTTTACACATGAGGAGCTTCTGTAACGTCACATGTTTGTTCTTGTGTAATGCGCTCCAACAGATATACAATGACCATACAAAAAACCCCTGTCACCGATAATTAGCCACTTTTCGTGTTATGTCGAAATTCATAGTCACCTTCATGGAGACAGCAGTGTTGTCCGGCCTTTCCCTAAGGCCAAGAAACCCTCCAGAAAGATCTCTGGAACCAGAATATACCAGCGAAGAATGCAGCCTAAACTTAGCAAGTCATATGTTCCTAAGCCCCAGAGCCTGTGCCATCTCCCCACTGATTTAACCTTTAAAGGCCATGCCCTGGGGAAACTATGATCTTAGTCATTGCCCTTCAGCGACGTGAACTCTGGACTGTGTGTCTAAAGCAGCCTGAGCCAGGTGAGTCACAAAAGTGACGCCCAAAGCCACAGTGATTGTAACAGGATTATGAAAACCTCAACCTGTAGAATTAGCTCAACCTGTATTTCCTCAAAAAAATGTCTTTTGACTAGTCTAATGATTCATAATAGATCAGAAAATATGTTATGTCTCTATTTATACTTTGCAAACTGAGCGTAACTGCCCTGAACAACTCCCATAGCACATGGGAAAGAGATCTGTTGAGTTTAAGAAAAATGGTAAATTAAACTTTACTCTTCATTTCTCAAAATAATACTTGTGTTGTTGTTTTCAAATACTTTCTTTAAAATATACTATCAGCATCTATAGATATCAAACCAATAATCTGAAATTAGACATTTTAACACATACCTAATTAAGTCTCAACAGCTGTCAATTATGAGCATTAACTGGTAAATGGATTGTAGGCATCCTAGTGTCAAAAGTATAAGAAAGAGCATTTAACTTTGTCCTCTTCTGTTAAGGCAACTAGAAAGAACAAATATATGGAGTTTTGTGATTTCAGAAGAAATTTAAAATAGATATGTTGTGGACTTTTATGTTCATTGGCATCTACCTGTTGGTAGTCCATTGGCACTTCTAGATGCATGTTGAGAGTTCCTAAAATTTGTCACATTTTTTTCTGATTAGTTTCAGGCTTTCCAAGACTCCGTCTATCAAATAAAATGCATTTATTAAGACATAATTAACCTATTTTTCACATTTTAATCATCTAAGATGCATATAACTGTAATCACAGCTTCAGATCAGCATGATAATCAATGTTATCAAACTGAATTAATTTAACTCTAATCAAAAGCAAAAATACCATGACATTCTAGTTTATTCACAGAGTTTTATTTTGGGAAACATGAGATTTCTGTTGGACTTTTTGAAATATTAAAATAACTCAAAAATCTCTCTTGCTTACTTCAAAGACCCTTGAAGGGTTCATATAACCCAAGGGGTGAACCACTGACTTAGGGCCTCATAAAAGGCCCAGAGAGAGAGATTATATAGCCTTGGAGAGGGAAACCTACCTTTTATTCCTTTTCCTATCTCCACCCAAAAAGGTGTGTGTAACCAAGAGATGAGCACAATGCTTACCTCTATCATGTTTCAATTTCTCAATCTGAGAATCGGAATAACTAACAGACAAGTGCAAAGGAAGGAAGGTGGGGGGCGGGAGGGAAGAAAGGCTGGAGGAAGCAAGGATTGAAAATCTGCACCTCAGGGCTAACCAATAGTTCTACAGGAAAGGAATCATTTGGGTGGTCTGAATTCAGAGAAAAGCTTGCAATGTTGACCTTCACCACTTCTGATCCCCAGATAAACTCAAGCTGTTTGAAGGTTTAAGGAATTCCAAAAAGTCAACTAGACCAGATTAGCTCTATTTCAGGGGGTTTTAATTCAATAATATTCAAGAAAGAGTACAAGATAGAGGGAGAAATTTTGAATTCTGAACCTGTGAATGAAACCAAAAGTTTTGACTCAAACCCTAAAGAGATTCAAATTTTATTTCAATTGGAAGCAAAGAGTTGTTGGATTATGGCCACATCTTCTTCTTCGGCGGGTTAATGTATAGCTGTTTGGAGGGACTTTTCTTAGGAAACAGCTTGTACCTCAGTAGATAAAAGGATCCTTTTTAAAAAGTACACTGATGTCTCAAAAGCACACTGAACAAGTTTACTGAGACCTAAGTTGATTGGCTAGAGTAGCCAATGAATTAAGAATTAAGTTAATTCCTAATTAATGGATCTAACAGACCAATTACACTATCTCTGTGCTCTTGAGTTTATAGCAAGGTAAAAATAAAAATTAGCTTCCAGAAATTAATGAGATAAACTTCATAAAGTTTTCCAGTATGTATGTAGTGTCCTGAAGTGACCAGTTCCATGAGATTACTGTCATACAAGGTAGATTTTGGTATTGCCTGACTAAAGGAAGGTTAGAGGAAGCCAGAGAGAACAGTGACAAAGTCATACCTTTATAGTGCAGGGGTTGTTTTTGCTGTCTATTATCATGATTTCTTGACAGGAAGTTACAGAGTATACAGATTAAGAGCACCTCCAAATTTAACCCTAGAGTCTTTTTTTTATCCCCTAAAGATTTTATTTATTTATTCATGAGAGACACAGAGAGAAAGGTAGACACACAGAGGGAGAAGCAGGCTCCCTTTGGGGAGCCCAATGCGGGACTCGATCCCAGGACCCTGGGAACACAACCAGAGTTTAAGACAGATGCTTAATCTAAGCCACCCCGGGCGCCCATCTGCCCTAGAGTCTTATTCCAAAACCTCATTTCAAATGAATGCTGGGGAAAAGAAAAAACAAAACAAAACTGTTTTCTATCATACAATATGCTTCCAAAGTATTTGTGTTTGCTTCTTTGAAGTCGGGGGCAGCATCTGGCTAGTAATACCATTCCTGTTTTTGATAAGCACCAACTCTCCCCGCAGCCTGGCACCTGGTGGGGGTCAAGCACACATCAGGAGGCTATTTGTTGCTTGTGCTGCCTAAGACAGCATAATCGCTATAGGCAACACACCTACGGAGTGCTTGCTGTCTGCGAACTATTAGACTCCAACCCTATACTCTGTTTTGGGAAGATTAAGGTGGGCTTAGAAATACACATTTTTAACAGGCCCCCAAGTGACTCTGATGTTACAAGTCCTTCACAGATTTTAAAGAATACTGGTATAAAGAATGCTCTTATTCTGGCCCACGTGAGACTGAAAACCCTAACCTCTGCCACGTTGAGGTGGACTATGTCTGATTTAGAATGTTCATGGCACAATCTTCCATTATCTCTTATTTTATTTGTATGCTATTTAATGCTCACTAAGAGATTTTTTTTAATGGGTGAAAATAGTCGCATGGGGCATTGTCGTTTGCACACAAAAACTCCAACATCTCAGAAATTGATGGCATCACATTACTTTGGAAGTAGAGTTAACCACTGAATATAGAATTGTTTGGAGAGTTGTTTAAGAAGCAATTAAAAGGAGACTGCTTCTGATAGAGCAGAGGGAGCTCCTACTGGACCTGCCCTCCCACAGACTGCAGCTGTAAACTCTGAACATTAGGAATAATAAAGTCTCAGAAGGCACTGTCTGCTAAACAAAAGCAAACAGATTCTAGAGAAGGGAGCCGACATTTGAAAGAAGGGAATGGCACAGGGTGGCAGTATGAGTGTCCCCCTCCCTTTTTATTTCTTAGTTGGAGAGAAGGTGACCAGGTTGCACAGCTAAAGTTTAACAAAACTCTGTAGTCTTTCTGGCCTAACAAACCAGAGAGCAGAGTTCAGGGCAACCACAGCCACTAGAAAGTGAAGTTGTAATTTTGGAAAGATGAAGGCCAGTGACAGGAAACCACAAATTATGTGCATAAACTCTGACCAAATGTCTAGGTGACTCTCAAGCTACAAAAGTGTAGGGAGAGGTGCAAACGGCCCAGCTAAAGGTACAAGAACTAAAAGGACATCTGAATCCACTCTTCAGAGTGCAACCAAATACCTTCAGAGGTATTTGCCTGGAGACAGACAAGACTTTTCCAGATTATCTATAACATAATATTTGCAATGTCCAGAATACAATCCAAAATTAATGAATTTCTGAAGAAATTTAAAAATGTGACTCATACTCAAGAGAAAAAAGTAATCAGCAGAAATTGACCTTGATATGACCCAGGGAGCAGATGAGGATATGAAAGCATCTATTATAATTACGTTCAATAAAGTAAAAGAAAATATATTCATAATATATGAAAAGGTAGGAAATCTCAGGAGAGATATGGAAACTTTTAAAAAAATAAAATGGAAACTCTGAAATGGAATAGTATCATCTGAAATAAAACATTCACTAGGTAGGCTAGTAAGAGTAAGGTGGAAATAACAAACAAAAACATCAGTAAGCAAGAAACTAGACCAATAGAAATCCAGTCTAAAGAACAGAAGTAGTTAGAACTCCAGAATCTCTCCCTTACTCAGCTAGGAGACTTGACCTCTGTCTCCCTGGCGGAAGACTGAAGGTTTATTCTCCAGAGAGGGCAAAACAAAAAGGTCTCTGTGTTGGGAGACCAGGCATAATTGAAGATAGTGGCACAATATGGAAAACAAAAAGATAAAGTAGAAATTGACATACTGAGTATGGAGATGGCTCCCCCAACACCTCCCAGCTCCCAAAACCCCACCCCAGGACAGCTCTCTTTCTCAAAATCTTAGCAACTGGGCTTCAGGCTTATACTCTCCAAACAGGATATTAGAAAGTTCCCCATTAGGGAAAATCTTCCCAGCCAGGGAGAAAAGATCCAAAGAGGCTGACAGCCAAGGTTCTATTCTCCAACAAAGCCTCTTAGCCAGTTCCTATCTAGGAGGATATATGCCTGGAGGGTCATGTTCCAGGAGCAGGGTGAAGAAAGAGGGCTGAGACTTCCATCGTTCAGTATGTAAACTTGTATAAAATACCCCTGCTCTCCAGCCCCACCTTCTCTTGTGCCAAATATCTCTACCTACATGGTGAGCTGGATGTCTGAAGAATGAAGTCCAGAGGAGACTTTCTTCTCTCTACATTCTCTTTTATAATTTTGAAACTTTAACATAAGCATATATATTATTCACTTAAAAAATTGATTTTTATGTGCTCAGTAAAGGGACTGACAGATAAATGTGAGGAAATCTCTCTAAAAGTGCAACCAAAGGAAAAAAACGAGAAGAAAAATAGAAGAGAGGTAAGAAACTTAGAGAATCAAGTCAAGAAGTCTGACATCAGCTAATAGCTGTTCTAAAAAAAGAATGAAGACAATGAAGAGAGGAAATTGTCAAAGAAATAACAGAAAACTTTCCAGAATTCAATATGAGTCTCCAGATTGAAAGTAACCACAAAGCGCTCAGCACAATGAATGAATAAATAATGAAAAAGGTATGCCAGGCATAAAAGGGAAGCTACTAAAAGCATTTAGAGAGAACAAAACAGTCCCATACAAAATAAATGAAATCAGAAAGGCATCGGAATGGTCCACGGTGACTGAAACTAGAAGACACAGAGCCAACCCTAGCTTCAAAATTCTGAGAGAAATGGTTTTCAACCTGGAATTCTATTACCAGTCAAGTGGTTGATCAGGTGTGAAGGTAGAGGAAAGACATTTTCAAATATACAGGATGTCAAGAATTTTACCTCTAATGCACCCTTCCTTAAGAAGTTTCTAGAGAATGTGCTTCTGAAAAATAAAGAAGTGAAATGAGATGAAGATGTGGAGCACAGGAAAGGTCTGAGGAAAATCCAAGCTGTACCTGGGCAGAAGGCCTGGCATAGAACCAAGTCCAGGCTGGCAGCCAATAGAGGGCTCAGGGAGGGACACCTTTGGAGCTGATTGATTATCAGAAATTTGACTGTTTGAAAGTGAAACTGGAGGTGTTTGACAGACTTGAATAATTGAGTGTGTGTGTGTGTGTGTGTGTTGGGGTGTGGTAAGGTGGGGGTTAAAGAAATTTAAGGAAATGAAAAAACAAGGCAGTTAATTATCTCCAACACAAACAAAAATCTCCAAAACAAAATGTAACTATAGCACGCCACTTGGTTCAAAATTGAACAATATACCCACAACTGTGGCAAAGCGAACACCAAAATGTGATTTAACCATTAAGTCTGGTGGAATTAGAGATATGGAAAAAAGTAAACTTGACTGCTACAATAGAAATTAATAATACCTAAAACTGATAAATCAAGAAATGCATATTATATGGCACCAAGGAGGTAAATTCCAAAATAACCAGCTAAAAGAATAAATTGGAAGTGACTGCCTCCAGGCACCAAGATCACAGATTGGTTGTAGAGATGAGGAAAGCTGTTTTTCATTATTACCCTTTCAAATTTGATAAAAGTCAAATACAGTTTGATTTTTAGCCAGATTATGTATAACTTTGATAGACTTGGATAGTAGTTAAAAATAAGTAAGTACAATAAAATAAAGGCTGAATTGTCACCCATCCAGAATATTCTAGAGAATGATTCTGGGAAGAGTAACAACGGTAGCTAAGACTTAAGTCACGTTCACCATCTGCCTGTGCAATTGACTACGAATTGCCTCTTGAAGGGAGATATTACTGCAGACTCCTGAAATTTCTTCTAACTGCTCTCCCCCTTTCTTCTATTTTGTGCTCTATTTAGGCTCAATGATTAGAGTACACATTAAATTTGTTAAAAGAAATTTCAATTTTTAAAGATATCCCAAAGACATTATTTTATTTCATAATAATTATCAAAAAGTAAACAGGTTAAAGACTTTAAGTTGTATAAATTATGAGGAGAACCCTTTGTGCATGATTTATAAAAATATAAAGAAGAGATTACTCTCCTCCCTAAAATTTCAAGTTCGGCAGATCTCTAGAGCAGGGCAGAGTGGTTTGAAGACTACTGTTCCAAACACATTGGGCTTAGTAGAGCTTCTGTCCTATTTGGGCTATTTGAGTTTAAAGCCATTCAAATCTTACATCACCATCAGAGCAAAGTCACAATTTCCTATCAATGGCCTCCCTGTGTCTAGAAGTGTCATTTTCCCCTGTGCAGGCAGCAGCCCAATCACATTAATCATGTTGAGGGAAGAGTAGGTACTATCATCACTGCCCCCCTTAGCATGGTCCCAGGGCTATCTGGTGAGGAAATCTGGGCAAAGCAAGCTGGTTGTGATACCTCAACAGATGAGTTTGAAATGAGAAGCACAGCACCCGCAAGTTGGCACATGCTGGATGGGTTTGTCAGAAGGCCTGGTATTTTTTCAGTTTTCATGTATGTAACTGTGTTCTCTCCATCTCCTAGGTCCACTGCATCCTCAGTAGGAGCCCCAAACTCTGAGAAGTCTCGTAACCATGGGTGGTTTTTCTCACTGTACTCCATGTAACGAGTACCTAGAGGAAAAATGCCTTAATGCTCACATATTGAACACTGTGCTCACACACAAACCCAGTCACCATCGACAGTAAACATGCAGGCTAGTATTATCATCCTTATTGTAAAGATGAGAAGACAGGTTCAGAGAGGGTAAGTAATTTGCCTAAAATTGCACAGTGGGATCCCAGTTAGTGCCATTCGGATCCAGTTGCATCGACAGATTTCCCCATTATCCAACTGTTCCTGCTTTCTCTTGTCTGCAAGAACAAAGCTACAATACACTTAGATGATTCCGACCCATGGAATATTTTTCAAAGGTCAGATGTCTCTTCTTCACAAGTCAGTGTAAGGGCCTCGACAAGAAATCGCTGCTTTAAAGAATGGCTTGAGGTGTACTCAGAACCTGAAAAATGTCTTGTCTTTCATTAAAATCACATATGCTAAAGGTCAGTCTAACATTATGAGCGTTGTCTTGGGGGTTTTGGAGAAGGAAGGGAAACGGTGGTGTTTAAATCATTTCAATGACCTCATAAGTTTCTCTTAGTTCCAACATAATTCCTGAGTAATTTGAAGGCGCTTATAGCTTTGCAGGGTTTGGGCATCTATTCAATGTTCGGCAACTTCCCCTTCCTTTGAAAGAAACATTACACTAGTTATCTTCCAGAGCGCTCTGGGAACATTTTAGAGATCTATGCATCTTCGAGGGGAAATGGTTTCTTCCCTAAGATATTGTTTTAAGCATTTAAAGCCGGCTTTGTTAATCTTCCATTTCTTAAAAATTGGGCCATCGCAGTGACAGTATCAGAGAGCAGTTGTCTATAATTTGCCCAGCTAAATTTGGTTTCCGGATTGTCAAATAGGCAAACGTATTGTTTGGAATAATAGTTAATAATAGTTTCCAAGCAAGTCGGAAATAGAGCCATTCTCATTGAGAAGCGGGAGCCCAAATGCAACCGCCTCTCGAGTAAGATAATGAGTTAATGAGGAGGACCTCTTTCGAACCAATAAACAACACTGTCATTCAGGGTTATCTGGGCACCCACTACCTTGAACATTAAATCGCCAACCCATTACTATGTGATCACTAAGAATAGACCCATTACTGCCTCTTTAGCAAGGGCTTGAGCTAAACAGCTGGCACTCATATCTGGGGCTGCAGAGAACGATGACTACAGTAGGAATAAGGTCCTGGTTTATAGGGCTTCCTGTGAACCAGGGCAAGCTGTTGGATTATGAAAGGGAATGAATTTAAAACTCTGAGCTTCTAGGGCACCTGGAAAAGCTCCTTTGATGCGCTGCCCACAAAAGCCTTCTCAGATCTCCCCCCTCCCCACAGCATAGGCTTTGCCCTGGATATTGTCCATCTGCCTCTCCAGACCTACCCTTTTGTCTTTTTCCACTCTGCTCTGCACCCCCCGGAGCCCGATCTATGAGCACAATACCCACGTAGCTCCTGTGAGGCCAACCGAGAAGAGCAAGGAGTGAGCAGAGGACACAAGGGAAGTGAGGATCGGGTATTTAATTTATTCTCCAACCTAAAACTCAATATACTTCCTTCCTGGCCCCAGTACTGTCTGGCTTTTAAGGCTCTAGGTGTTCAGGTCTCTAACTTACACATCCACCCAATGCTCCAGTTCCCTTCCCTCCGGTCAGGCCTTTCTAGAACACTGCCTTCCCAGTCTCCATACACAATCTCCTACTGAGTCCCTCCTTTTCCCAAACACATAATATGATCTGTGCCAGGAGATGTTGCTTTTCAACTGCCAAAGCACCAGCATGATTCTCAGGGCATGCTAACTTCTTAGTTCTTGTTAACTAAAAAACTTTGGGAACAACTCAATGTACATAAATTGATATCAGCAGCAAATTATAATTGCCCATGTATTTTGACCAGTTTGCCTCCGTGTTCTGTTATAGACTGTTGTATTTTATTTTTCAAAGGCATTTGGAAGTTTCAACAATGGAACATAGCATACATCCTACTGTGTCTGCATAGGTATAATTTGTCTCGGGATGGGAAGCAGAGGGGGTAGATCCTTGATATGCAAAGGACAGGCTCTAAAAGAGTAGAGCTCTGGATTTCAATTCTAGCTCGTTCCACTTGCTATGTCACCTTGGACAAGTTGTTTTGACCCTCAGATCCTAATTCCCCCTCTGTCAACGTGGTGGTGATCCCATCTCTGTAGGTTGTTTGTAAGGATTAAGTTATTTATTTTATGTAACGTGCTTGATACATAGAAGATGTTTAATAAGTGTTCATTTCCTTCCTTCCAGAATTATGGCAAGTAAACAAAGAAAATCCTGAAATTCCTTGGAAGTTCTGGCAGTTTCTGTTTTTCTAAAAGTCCTTGATTCCTTGAGTCAAACTTCTCAGGACCAGAAGTTGTGACATTAAAGCATGACAAAATAAGCTTTCTACTGCAAATGACTTCCAATTAATCTTATCAATGTCCCTTGAGTTCAAATGTTTAAGCACTGGAAATTTAGGTGATTAAGACTTCATAGTAGAAAAGCCTTAAATTTTGTTACCTATCTCCTGATGCCTCCAGAAGTAGCCATAAAAGTGTAAATCAGCTTGTTAGATGTCTTCAGCCCAAGTCATCAATCTGTTCTATCTCAGTAACTAATTAGAAAATCCAGAGGCAAGAGGGAACTTCCAAGTGTAATGTATGTGCAAACTGTCTTGGTCGTGGGGATTGTTCCTGGTATTTACATATGCATGAAGTTTATTACTGTATGCCAACTGTAGCTCCATAAAGGTCCTTTTAAAAGTCACCCAAGAGGGGCGCCTGGGTGGCTCAGTAGGTTGAGCGGCTGACTCTTGATTTTGGCTCAGGTCATGATCTCAGGGTGGTGGGACGACAGCCCCAGGTCGGGCTCTGGGCTCAGCAGGGAGTCTGCTTAGGCTTCTTTTTCTACCCTTCTTCCCCCTCACACACTTTCCTGCTCTCTCCTTAAAATAAATAAATCTTTGAAAAAATAAATATAAAAAAATAGAAGTCACCCAAGAAAAATTAATTTTAAAAGAGGAAAAGTTTTCATTGGCCGATGCACTTGAATACGTTGTACATTTTACTGTAGAGAAGTTAAACCTCGTTAAAGTGCCGCTTGTGCGAAAAATATAAGATATCAAACAGAGAGTATAGTACACTATCTTCAGTGTAAGAAGTAGAAGGGGTATAAGAGCGTATGTCTTTATGTGTTGTTATCTGCATAAGACTCCTGGAAAAATAAATAAGAATCTAATGACAATTATCCACACTTTTGGCCCAAGGGGTGGAGAATGAGGACAGGGCAAGGAGGGAGGCTTTTTAATGCATACCTTTCCAAATACTCCTGCTCTGTGAACTCTGTAAAAACAAAAAATAAAGAGTCTTTAAAGAAAATGAGGAACCAGGTGATTGAGGTAGGGGGTTGAAGCAGGGAGGATGAAAGGCAAGGTGGGCATTCTCTAAAATTGGGAACAACTTGAAAGCACATACAAGGAAAGGCCAAATGGGAAGATGTGCAAAGTTCAGCGACAAAACCATCCACAATGTGAGGCAGAGACACAGGCTGTTTACCACGAGACTAATCTCTCGCCCAAGGCACCTGGCTGGCTCAGGGGTTGAGCATCTGCCTTCAGCTCAGGGCATGATCCCAGGGTCCTGGGATGGAGTCCCACATCGGGGTCCCTGCCTCTGCCTCTCTCTGTATCTCTCATGAATAAATAAACAAAATCTTAAAAAAAAAAAAAAGATTGCTATACCCTAAACAGATTTGCCAGCATATTTAAAATTAAACCACAGCACCCCAGATGCCCACATTCTACTGCGAGGGATCTCCATTGTACCAACAAGTCTTTTTTGTCACTTGGGTGGTATCCTCTAGCAAAACTTCCATGAGTGATTGTGTTAAAAGCCCCCCTCTGCAGTGTTGGGGGAGATGAACACTGGGATAAAGAGTGAGGAAATCCACTTCCTTCCACCTTGGGGAGGGGGAGCAGAGACAAAGCAGGGAGAGGGCAGAGAGCCCCGCTGGGTGATCCTCAAAATTCTGCTTTAATGCCATCCAGAGGGAGGCGGCCATGCAGGGCATGGGCTGTGGAAGCCAGAGTGAGGAGACGTGCCTCCCTGCCCTGCTCACCACCACCACTAATCAGCTGTTTAATATTTCGGATTCCTAGTTTCCCCTGCCTGTAATATAAAAGGGGTTGAACTCCATTGCCCAGGTCGTTCATAGCTTGCAAATGTTCCGATTTCAGGGTGACATTGGGGGTTTCCTGTCATCACTGATTCTGGGTTAGCCAGAGGTAACTGCAGGCAGGTCTGTGCCATGGCACCAACGCCTCCTGGGCTGGAAGGCCAGAGCCTGGACTGGCAAAAAGGCAGGGGCAGGCCCAGAAGGGTGTGGAATGCAGCTCTGCAGGATGCTGGCCCAACCCCTTTCACACACCAGCTCCGGGGAGGGAGTCACCTTCAACCCCTCCTCTTACGCCAATTATTTCCCTGTTCATTGGCACACCGCTCAGAGCAGGGCAAGGGACACTGAAAAATGACCAATTAGACCTCCTGTCCACCAGCCCTTGAGTTAGAAGGGTCTTAAGCAAGGCCTGAGACTTCCTGAAACCTGACCTCTCAGCATCCCTACCCCTGAGGTCCCAGCCACGCCAACCCACCGCCCTCCCTTCTGCAGGTGCTCTCCGTACCACTGGGTGCTAGGCTTGCACTCAGCTGTGCAATCAACCAACTATTTTCCAGGATCCACAGTGTGAATGGGATACCTCCATACCTCCAGAGGGGCTCCTGACACAGTGAGACTAATGACCTTCTATTCTGCTCTGGCCTTCAAAGGGAGACACCAGGACAGGGGACCGAGAGACTGAGGGGACACATCTGATGTTGTGTTCTACACAATTGTTTGAACTCAGGCCATTAAAGCTTTAAGGCCTTTGTCTAAGGGGATGGAACAGTTTGTTCTGAGAGTTCCTATAGCTAATAGAAGGGTCATGTTCCCCAGGCCATGTCTTATGTGAACCGGTGTCTCCCTTTTTCCTGGATGAATGTGTATCCATCTGTATCTCTGCTCTCCTTGCTCCAGGAAATGCTTTTCTCTGGATGTTCTTGGGGTCCCCACCCTCCAGCAGCCCTCTTGGATCAGAATCATCCTAACCATGGACCTCCTCCACTATCAATGCTAACATCCAGTGTTTATGACCGCTGTTGTCTTCTTTAAATTCCAGTTTTTTTCACATTGCAGTGCAAGCCTCTACCCAAGATTGATCTCTTCCCTCCACTGTTACCTTCCCCGAGTCTTCTTTTCACATTGATTTCATCCCAGTAGCTTTATTTCAAATGAAGCCAAGCATATTTCTCCTTTTTTTTTTTTTTTTTTACTTAATTCATTCCCTCAGGAAACTGGTCTTCAAGGACAAAAGACCCATTAAGGGACACCTGGGTGGCTCAGCAGTTGAACATCTGCCTTTGGCTCAGGGCATTATCCTGGACTCCAGGGATCGAGTCCCACATTGGGCTCCCTGCAGGGAGCCTGCTTCTCCCTCTGCTTGTGTCTCTGTCTCTGTCTCTGTCTCTCTCTCTTTTTCTCTCTCATAAATAAATAAAAATATTAAAAAAATAAAAATAATATAAAAGAATCATTGACTGTTTTATTAAGTAAAGGGAATGCACTTCCTCCTTACTTTTGCCTCAGTGGCCTCCAACCCAAGTCCACTCCTCTTGTGTGCTCTGGTACACACTCTGGTACACCTCCATCCATGGTTTATAGGTAGAGGAGTGATGGGGTCACAAGATGCCTGAGATCCTGCCTGGCTTGCCTATGAATCACTACTTCCACAGAACTCCATAGAACTACCAATCGATCAGCCCCTATTGCTCTTGTTATGTATTTCTGCAAGCAAAACACTCCAAAATCTAGTAGATTAAAACAGCAATCACTCCTTTATCTTACAAGTGTCTAATGTAATTAGGGCTTATGGGGAAGGCTCATGTCTACTTCACACCGTGGCAACTAGGGTGGCCCAACTAGGGATTGAAGGATCACTTCCCAGATGCCATAGTCTATGCTTGGAAAGTTAGTGCCAGCAGTAGGATGGGAGGTCAGGGCTGGGAGCTAGGGGCATCAGCTCCTCTCCACATGCATGGATTCTCTCCAAGCTACTTAGTGTACTGTCAGCCTGGTGGGTGAGTTCCCAGGGCATTCTAAGACAACATGGGACTTCTACGATGTAGCCTCAGAAGTCACACCATGCCCTTTCTACCCTATTCTGTTGGTGCAATTATAAAGGCCCACTTAGGTCCAAGGGAAAGAGACATAGACCCTGCCACTGGTTGGGAAGAATGTCAATGTCACACTGTAAGAGCATGGGGAACGGAAGATTGCCCTTTCTGCTGTATGCCCTTTCTGCATACTTAGTTTAATACAAAAAATTCTGGTTTTCTCCAAATGCTCAAGTTGTATTCACACTCCTGGGAGAGGTGTCGTGTCATCCAGTGATTCGACAAACGCCCTGGAACGATACCACATGCCTACAAATGTTTAACAAGAATAGTCAACCCCACTGTAACTGGTGAACGCCTCATGCCATGTAGGGTAGTTCCAATTTTCGTCCTTATTTAATAATAATGATGTTAACTGGTTGGGCAATGCCAAATGAAGGGAGATGACAATAATTTTCCCTGATGGGTCCTAGAAACTTATGATCCAACTAACTCAGATGTTGATTTTTTGAAAAGAGAGCTATTTAAAACCGTCTGGCTTTTCTACCCCAGAGAGGCATTGCCTAACTGGAAAAACCTTGGGAAGCCCTTAGAAGCTTTACACTTGCAAGGTGTGATTGACACTGGGCTCCCAGAGGTCGCCTATTAGCAGCTGTACCACGCTGACCCATACAGAGCCAAACGTCATTTCCCAAGTTTCTCTTTCTCTAGAGACTCACTGTTGCCACAGAAAATGAACTCCAGTAGTGATTCTCAGCTTTTAAATGTTTGCTAGTACTGTGCTACTCAAAGTGGGGTTCACAGACCAGCCACATTTTCCCTCACCTCAATAGAAATGCAAATATATGGGCTTCACCCCAGATGTACTGGATCAGAATCTGTGTTTTTAAAAACTCTGCTGGAGGTGCCTGGGTGGCTCAGTCAGTTAAGCAGTTAAGCATCTATCTTTAGCTCAGGTCATCGGGGTCCTGGGATGGAGCCCTGAAACCAGGCTCCTTGCTCAGTGGGGAGCCTGCTTCTCCCTCTCCCTCTGCCTCTCCCCCATTTGCAAGCACATTCTCTCTTCCTTTCTTTTCTCTCTCTCTCTCTCTCTCTCAAAATAAAAATAAATAAATAAAAGCTGTCCTGGTGATTCTCTTGCACACACTCGAGTCTTCCAGCTGCCCTGCAATGCTACCCCTCCGGGAAGCCTGCTTGCCCTCTGCATCCCAGTCAACTAAATATCCTCCTCCACTTTCCGTCGGTTCCTACATCAAGCCATTCCCTTCAAAGAGTGCCGTCAGTCGTTTGGTCCTCACCTTAGCATGACCACTTCTGCTTCAGCCCAATAGAGTGCAGGTGTCGCTGGTTTATTGCCATAGAAGGTGACAGATTCACTGCCTGTCATAAAAGTAATCTACACATGCTGTATTTCCTCACTAGCTGATTGGCTTAAATTCAGAGAAGAAAACTCTGTTGTCCTTAAGGATGAATCTGCTAAAATTTGACCTCATGACCTCAGGGATTTGAAACATTGCCATGATCAGGGTTCTTTTGACTGATGTGTTGGGTTATTTCATTATCCCAGCCATCTTGCCAATTTTCTTTAAAAATCCTCTGTTTTCTTACTAAGTTTAAATCTGACACAAGATCTGAAACATTCTTGGTTTTAATCAATTCTTTTTGTCTGTGGTTGGGAGTCTTGTTTGCTTTACTAAGGGGACCAAACTCCCTTTGGAATTCTTATTCCTTATACAGAATGAAAGCCCATACACTAGAAATCTAAAACAAGTCAAATAACAAATAACGGGCCTCACACTGGACCACATGACAAGTGTAGCACCGGGCTGTTGGTCTGGGGAATCCCCAGGTATCACAACTGCCTGGTGCTCTTTCGGTTGGTCATTATCTTGGGAAATTAGCACAAAGTTTATTTCTCAGCCTCTGAAGTTCAGAGGCTTGGTTTTGTTTACACAGAGATGGTGGCTGCTTCTCTCATAGCAGAGACAGATCACGAGATGAATCAAAATGGAAAGGCAATTTATTAGCTTATGCTGAGAAATTACTCTCTCTGGAAATGAAAAACCGTGGTCCACATATAACCAACCAGTGCCTTATTTTCCTATAGCCCAGCTCCATGGAAAGCAAAACCATTCTGTAAGTCAGACTTACACATTTTATAATAAGAAATCACTGACACAGGATTTAGGATACTTCAAGTTTGTATGACTGAGACATACTTCCTCAGAAGGGAGTATCCATGGAAGCAACATCATAATCTAAGGGTTGCTGTTTGGGTTTAACCGAGTCCCCCAAAGAGATGTGTTGAAGTCTTAACCTTCATTAATTGTAAATGTGATGTGTTTGGGATGTAGAGTCTTTGCAGGTCTAATCAAGTTACTATGAGGTCATTAGGGTGCTCCTTAATCCATTCTGACTAGAGATGCATCTAGAAACCAAGAAATTCCAAGGATTGCTGGAAAACACCAAAAACAGAAAAAGACAAGGAAGGTTTCTCTCTTACAGACTTCAGAGGGAGCATGGCCCTGCAGAAATCTTGATTTCAGACTTCTGGCCACAAGAACTATAAGAGAATAAATTCCTGTTGTTGGAAACCACCCAGTTTGTGGTGCTTTGTTACAATAGCCCTAGGAAGCTAAAACTATTGCTTTTCAAGCATGGAATCCGAATGAAAGGAATAAAGACAATCCCATGTGTGACGGTATCATGCTATGAGAGCCGGCTCACCTTTCTTATTAGAGAGGGCCTTTCATATGGGACTAGAATATTTGAAGTCCATTAGCTAAGGCCCACTTTTACATGGACAGTATTTAGGGGATTAAATAGTACTTGTGCGGTCAAATTTCATGTTTAATAGAAATCCCACACACTGAGGCACAGAAGACGCAAAGACACTCAGGAATAGCCAATTAATGGTATTCCTACCCACCGCCTTTTTTTCCCCAATACAATCCATATTCTGACAATGCTTTGTAACCGGCAAATGTCCTAGAAAAATCTTTCTGGGCTTCACTTCCACAGCTTGTATTCACTGGCTTCTGAGGCTTCCTTGAGGGGTCGACAGCCTGTGAGCCAAATGAGTGGACTCCTTACACTGAACGTGTTGACAATTTTGTTCTAATGATTTGAGGGTTGGTTTGAATTTTGAGTTTGAATTGAAGATAAAATAACAGGCATCTTTGTGTACCCAGCTTCCCCCAGGGATCCATAAACCCTGGCAGCTCCTCCTGAAGGCAGTGGAACACAGCTGGCTCTCCAGACAGCCACCCTGCTGGACCCAGCCAAGCACACACTGACTCTTCCAGATGAATGGGAGAGCCCTCAACAACCCCCCACCCCCACCCTCCCAGCTCACTGCCACCACCTCTGGCCCGGCAGCTCTTTTCTCCCTGGACCAGGGAATGATGGAGGCAGCAAATAAAGGCCCAGCAGGCCTTCCTCTGAAAAGGAATGTGGAAGGGTGATTCCTTGTGAGGTGGAATCAAACGTTGAAAGAATCCCAGACTGATCGGCCACCAGGTCTATGACCCAGGGACTGCCCATCACAACACACGCAGTTAAATCCACATGACTGCAAGTCTAGCTTCAGAACAAAGAGCCTCTCCCCTCTCTGCTGTCCCCAGACTCCCATCCAGGGTCCCCACAAAAGCCACCTTCAAAACCTCCCAGGGAAAATGACAAATCTCCTTTGACATTGAGAAATCGAGAAATGTGACACTGACATTGACATTGAGAAAAAAAAGTATTTTGTAGAAAGACACCCTAGCCCTCTTCTACTTTAGGGAGCTCTTCCTACCATTATTTAGAACACCTAAGAGCCCTATCTATGATATTTATATTTTTGGATGCCTCACCTATATCCAGCACTACCACCTGCCCCCATAAACACCCACTCTTCTCACATGGTGTGATGGAGAGAGCACAGCAGAAACAGAGCTTGCCCTGAAAACAAAGTTTTACTTCTGCCATTCGAGCCGCGGGGGAGAACATTTCTGGCAAGTTGGACTATCCGTTCTGCGGCTCTCCCACCACCCAGGGATCAGAAACGCTGGGCTCCCACTCACAGCCTCCTGCCACTGATAGACCTTTTCAGGTTCCCTTTGAAAAACATGCATTTTGTTTTATCAAACAGAAGGCCGAAACACCCAGCTGTCTGGATCAATCCCAAGGGAGCAGACAATCTCAAGGGCACATGATGCACGCTGCATCATCTGCCTCTGAGTTTCATCCTGGCTCTGGACCCTGGCCTTTTCTAACATATCTTTTCTTCAGATATGTTAATACCTTTAATCTGGACACACGTCATATGTTGAAGATCTTGCAGCCCTTCTACCTTTTAAGGTAACTTTACCCATCTCTGCTCTGATCGTACATTAATCTTACACTTAAGATCAGAGTAACCTTATTTTTTTTTATAATCACTCTTCCCCACCTCGTTTCAAAGAAATGCCTGCAGGGCCTTTATTTGCTGCTTCATCATCCCCTGACCTAGGGAAAAATTGAGCACTGGCCTTCCCAAGAACTGACACCCCACACTGCTCTGCGGCCTCAAGCGTGAGGACCGCAGAGGGGAAACAAGGAAAGGGCTATTTTTAAAGCTGTGTCTAGGTGTTCATGGTGTTGGGATTTATAAAATGTCCTCATTCTTAGGGGGTGCAAGCTGAAGTTTAGGGATTAAAGCATCATCATGTGTTCAACCTACTGGCTTTTTTTTAAAAGACTTTACTTATGTATTTGAAAGAGAGAGAGAGAGAGAATGTGTGCACAAGCAGGGGGCACAGGAGAGTGAGGAGGAGCAGGGAGCCCAGTGTGGGGCTTAATCCCAGGCTCCTGGGATCGTGACCCAAGCAGAAGGCAGACACTTAACCGACTGAGCCACCCAGGCACCCCTACAACTTACTTTTAAATGAACCAGCCACACACACACACACACACCGCCATATATATATATATATATATATATATATATATATAAAGCAAACACGGCAAATGCTAGCAATTGTTCAGTCCAGGTACAGGGCATGTGAGCATTCTTTGTACTAGTCTATCATTTCTGTAAATGTCCAAAAAAAAATTTAATATTAAGCAGAAAAGCAGCTGTGGTGCTTTGTGTATTCTAGAAGGCCGGCAGGGGGATGCTTCCTTTTCCCCAGCAAGCCTGGTTCTTGGAAAAGCCAACAGCATCATCCAGATGAAACTGCTTCAGATTGAGATGTTAAATAAAAATCCACCTTCGTTTTGGACAGGGGAGGTCTTTGTAGAGATTATTTATCGCAGTTTCCTCCCTCTGCCCAGGGACAGGGAAAAGCAAGAAACTGAGGGCCTCTGAGCTGGTATGTGGGCTGATCTAGCCAGTCAAGGGGCAGGAAGGGGTGGACACATGAGAGGGTCAGTAGTGAGTGTAGGGTGGCCTGAAGATAGGACCCAGAGAGCCAGGGCCACCGCAGCAAAATACCACAGACCGGCCAGCTTAAACAACAGAAACCTAGTTTTCACAACTCTAGAGGCTGGAAGTCCAAAATCAAGGTGCTGGCAGGGGTGGTGTCTGGTAACCCCTTGGGTAGCAGATGGCACGCCTTCTCACTGTGTGCTCATGTGGACTTTCCCTGGATGTGCCTGTGCTCATGTGCAGAGACAGAGAGCTCTCTGGTACCTCTTTTAGGGACACTAATCCTGGGGTGTCTGGGTGGCTCAGTTGGTTGAGTGTCCTACTCTTGATCTCAGCTCAGGTCTTGATCTCAGGGTCATGAGTTCACACTGGGTGTGTAGCCTACTTTAAAAAAGAAAAGAAGTGGAAAGAAAATCATGTTAAATTGGAGATAATTTTTTTAAGACACTAATCCTATTGGATCAGAGTCCCATCCTTATGACCTCATTTAACCTTATTTCCTTAGAAGCTCCATCTCCAAACCAGCCACCCTGGGGTTAAGGCTTTAATGTATAGATTTTGAGGGGCACACAGACATTCAGTCCATGAACACCTCATACTGATTTTGCTTCCATTTTCTGCATTATAATTCCATTCAATCATCTTCAAGCCCTAAAAAGTTCATTAAACACAAGAGCCTCGTGTTAGCCATTCTTGGAGAAGGGGAGGGAGGCTCCAGGATCCCCCCCTTCCCCGAGGAGCAGACCGAAGGGAGCCCCTGCAGCATCAGTTGGCAGCTGCAAAATTGGCCAGGACTGGCCAAGGAGAAGCCCTGAGCAGTGGGCTTCCGGAGCAAGCCAGTGGGTTAGTGGCATCTCTCAGCTGTCCCCGAGGGAGCCTCAAAGATATGGGGAAGGGGCTGGCTGGGCCGCCCTGCACAGCAGTGAGGCTGAGGCTGTTTCAGCAGGCAGAGAAAACCTGGAAACACACAGGTTATATAATAACAGGGACAGATTTTTGCTTTCTGCCTCCCCCAGTCACTCGGACAAGGGGAGAAGGTGCTATTGGGAAGGTCTTTATTGTGCCAAGCATTCAGTGGCTTTGAGAAAGCAAGCTAGGGGCGGAGATGTTGGCCTCGGCAACAAGTCCTTGGAAAGGGGCACCAAATCTGCACTGTAGTGGAGAAAAATCTGGAGCAACCAGGGGCCGATCCGGGATGCCGTGCATGAGACCCAGAGATTGCAGGGGGAGCCACAGAGGAGACGGGGATGGGAGAGGGCTCAGCACTGCTCGATGAGACCCCATCCTCAACACGCCCCCAACTGCAAGCTCAACAGGACTTGAGATGTGCTGGGCACAGAGAGCTCCTGATGGAAGCCAAGGGCGAGGTGGATGCCAGCACCCAGCCCGGGCTGGAGAGAGGCCGAACACCGAGCCAGGGCAGGGCCCGCACAGTCCTCCCGACACCCCACGAGAGGCGCACGCTCACTTTCAGGTTTGATCAGAAATGGTCGGTAGGTACTTGAGGTTTCTTAGCACAGGTAACAATATCTTCAACAGTCATTTCCTTCCACTTTCTCTAGTGGTTTCTCCACATCATCTGCTCCAGTGTCCTGTGTTTCGTGCCAATAAGCTAACTGCTTTCTCTGCAGTGGCTCAGTTCTCAGAGAGTGTGATTTGAGGTTTGAGGAACTCTTAAATATATAGCGTGTCCCTGGATTTATGACAGGAAGAGAAGAGCACAGAACGCCCTAAAGGATCAAAGACAAGCCGGACCATGTTCTCCAGAAAGAAAGGGCCAGCAGAGGACCCCCTCTTCCCCCAAGCCACCCTCCCCCCCAGACCCCCCCTCCCAGTGTCAAGGCCATGACCTTCCCCACACACACCCTGTATGCTGCTGGGCCCCTGCTCTGCGCTCTGCTAAGAGCCCCTGTCCTGAGATTGGCTGGTGTCCCCAGGGAGCTGGAGCCGGCTCTTTGGACAACTGTAGCTGATTAGTTTAAAGCTCTTGTTTAAGGAAAGCGAAAGACAGGGCTTTCTGAGATAATGACCTCCAAGTGGGTACACCACTGATCCCTGGCCTCCAGGGTTAATGGCTTAAAGGTAATCGGGGGTTTCTAGCGGCTGGGAGAGCTGCCAAGAGTCAGAAGAGTCCCTCTTCCTTACCTAAGCCTGCGCCCCATTCTTTTAATACATGACGTCCTCCAGCACTTCCTCTAGCTTGGGGGAGAAGGATGCAAATTCGTCTAACCTCTGAAAAAACTTGTGGTATGTGCCTGTGAGTGTTTCAAGCGAAAGCAAGCAGAGACCAGGGGCCGTTTCCGCCCACGCGCCTCAGCTGGGCCTCCGGAGAACACCATGTGGTTTGTTGGGACCCTCCCAGAGTCTCTTCCAGATGCTGTTGGGGGAAAGAAAAAAAAAAACAACAACCTGAGCAGCATATGGCACAGCTCAGATCCCAGCAGCGGAAGCGCAGGCACGCGGGCGCTGACCCCGGGCGAGCAGGTGCAGGCCCTGGGAGCAGGCAGGCAGCTGCTTCTGGCCTCCACCTCCCCCCCATCCCCCCCCCCCCCCGAATCTTCGAGCCCCTCACCACACACCCGCAGGGAGGGTGCAGGGATACCTACAGAGCCTCGGCTCTGCGGGGCGTGGGTGGGAGGCTGAGATGGCTGTGCCTGTTCCAGCCACAAACATACTGGTGACTTAATCGTGGGCCCAACCGCCCGCCTTTGCCCAAGGTCTCCGGTGGAAAAGAAAGCCATTCATGCAGCTTTTGTGCACGGGTCTATTTATATAGATGGAACTGGAGGCCTGGAGGTCCGAACCATAGTCTGATCTTGCCAATCATTGCTCGTTTCAGGACACCCAAAACGGTCCTTTGTGACTTACTGAAATGCATTAAGAAAGAACTGGCTGATTCCACTGTGAGGGACTGACTTCAGCCCATCTTGTTAGGACAGACTCCCTCCGGCCTTCCTTGCCCTGCTGGCTGACCCCAGGGGCCCACCCTGAAGGGGGCCTGGCTCAAGTGCAGCCACCCTATGGGAAAGACCATGGGTGGAGAGGGACCTCAGAGGCCCTTCCAGGTTAGAATGTGCTTCCCTATGTGGTCTAGGGACCACCAGCCTCAGCATCCCGGAGAGTAGTAGGAATGCAAATTCTAGCCTGAGCATCTTATACTCTCCAGGAGCGGCATCTCAGAACCTGTGCTATAAACAGGTCCCCCAGATATTTCTTATGCAGTTTTGAGTTTGAAAACTGCATCTCTGTGATGAGTGCTGAGAGTTATACCATGTGTTGGCAAGTTGAATTTAAATTATAAAAAAGAAAAGAAAAAAAAAACTGCATCTCTTTCTCTGCATTGGGAATTCACTAAAGCTTGGGGAGTGAATAAACACCAATTAATTTCGGCTAACATCCAACCCTCCCACCAGGGGTGGCATTAAAAACAAAAACAAAACTCTTAACAATTCCTAAAACTACAGTTAAGATGGCAACACCTTGGGGGGGGTGGGAGACCTGTCAGAGTGGCAGCCCTGTCCATAGGCCCTCAAAATGCCACATAGGCCTTCATCCCATGGAGAGAGACACCAGTGGTTTTGAGCACTAACCATTTGCTCATCAGCCAGCACGTACTCACCTGGCGCTTTACCAACATTATCTCAATTTTCACATCAGCGTGTGAGGTATCATCTCTGATTTCCACACAGGGAAACTGGGCTGAGAAAGGTTAAGGAATTTGCCTTGTTGGGTGCTGCTAAGTGTCAAGGTACACATTCAGATCCAGTCATCCAAGCCCGAACGCTATACCCACCAAAATCTGTTTCATAAATTCCAAATGGTGTCAAAGAACCATGAACCATCAGGACAGGTAAGAGCTTTGACCTTCTCTAGCCCAGCTTCCTCATACACTAGCAAGAGCCAATGCAGTAGAAACCTGAAGTTTCCCCATGTGATTTTCTGGCCTTAGTCTCTGTCTCTCTCTCTCTCTCTCTCTCTTTAGGTTTTATTCGTTTATTTGACAGAGAGCACGCAAGCAGGGGGAACAGCAGAGGGAGAGAGAGAAGCAACCCACCCTCAGCACTGAGCAGAGAGCCCAACATGGGGCTCGGTCCCTGGACCCTGGGATCACCACCCAAGCCGAAGGCAGATGCTTAACCAACTGAGCCACCCAGATACCCCTTGCCTATTTAGCATCTTTAAGAAACTTGAATTAATCAACATTGAAAACTCTGGAAGTTTTACATTAAAACCCAGATTTTTCCTCTCTTGAAAAACCAAAAATTTTCTAACTCTGGGCCCCATTCCTGGCTTTGGTTCTGGTTAACCTTACTGGTTTTGGACCTGGGTTTGAGTCTTGGCTCTAGGCCTTTTGTTTGTGTAACCTTGGATAAGTCACTTTACCCCTCTGAGCCTCCTTCTCAGAAACTGGAAAGTCAACATGGTCACAGTATCTAACTCGCAGGCTGTTGTGAACATGGGACATGGGATGGGAGACTATATGCCCGGTGTCAAGCACTGGTGCTTGATAAATATTCATTAATATAGGCTTAGAGGAGCAGGCTTTGGCAACACATGTAGTACACAATGTAGCCAAGACTCACACCCAGATTCCAGATTCCAATCCCCAAGTTGCTTCCACTGCATCATCCTCCTCTCCACACCCCCACTCCTGCCACTCCCTGTGAACAGCCAAGTCATCATGCAGGCGATGAGGCAGCCCAAGTTTTCCAAATGTATTAGCACCAGCAAGATACATTATTCTGCCTCAAGAAACCAGGTGGTCACCATATAAAGAACACTAAATTGAGATTCAGATTGTAGTCTCAAATGGCTTATTGACCCCAAGCAAGTCACTTTGCCTCACTGGGCTTCAGTTTCTTCATCTGTGAGATGGGAAATATTTGTGTGGTGAACTGAATTGTGTTCCCCCTAAAATTCACATGTTGAAAGTCCAACCCCCAGGACTTCAGAATGCAGCTGTATTTGAAGATTAAGGACTTTGAAGAGGTGATTTAGTAAAAATGAGGCCTTTGGGGTAGGACTCTAACACAGGATGAATAATGAGGAAAAATAAGAGGGGAAACAGGGGCACTTGGGTGGTTCAGCCATTGAACATCTGCCTTCAGCTCAGGGTGTGATCCCAGGGTCCTGGGATCAAGTCCCACACATTGGGCTCCCTGCAGGAAGCCTGCTTCTCCCTCTGCCTAGGTCTGCCTCTCTCTCTCTGTGTCTCTCATGAATGAATAAATAAAATATTTTTTTAAAAAAGGGGGGTGGTGGAGAGACACCATGGGTACATGTGCACAGAAGACAGCCATCTGCAAACAGAAGAGAGAGGCCATGGAGGAAAACCAGCCTGTCATGACCTTGATCTTGGACTTCCAGCCTCCAGAACCATAAGAAAATAAATTTTTGGTATTTAAGCCACTCCATCTGTGGTATCTTGTTATGGCACCCCGAGCAGACTAATACACTATGCTTCACGGAAAAATCATTGAAAAGCCTGGTACGTGACAGGCACTTGACAAGGGTTGGCTATTGCCCTTACATAGGAGGAGCCGAGGACATGGGATCTCCCTGGTGGAGCCTTGTTTTGTGTTTGGAGGCTGCCTTCGCTGCCGACACAGTCGGCCTGCCAGGCAGCCTGGAATGTGCACGTTGCCTGGCCAGAACACCCTCCGCCCTGGACAAGGCTAGAAAGATAACGATGGATTTGTCAATTCTTGTTTAAGCCACCACCTTCCTGTTTGCACTTGTCATGACGACAAACCCTTTCTTCATTTCAACATCTTTCTTAACATGCCCCAGTCTCTAAATACCAGCTCAATCTTCATGACATCTCTCAAGATGAGTTAATGACATCTAGGGGGCTACTTGGACTCATTGGTAAAAGAGCGCTCAAAGTAGAATAGCTTACTTATAGCACATATTCATAGTTTTTCACACCCCTAATGTGCTGATTTTGCTAATTCTAGGGCATCTACCTTTCCATATCTGTCTGCCCTGACCTATTCTTAGCCTTGCCTCGATGGTCTTGTAATTCATGAGCTCCTCACCTGATCTTTTGAAGTTTATCTGAACCTCCAGCCCATAAAGGGAAAAAAAAAAAGACTTTATATTTTTTCTTGGCATCACTGTCTATCTTCACCTGTATCTGTCATGAAGCAGATATTCATTCAGCTCCAAAATCTATACAATACTCTTCAAAAAGCAATAGATATCAACTTCTCTTAATTCTGGGAATGGTATCCAATCATTTATTATAGAATAACCCCCATAACTCAATACTACCATAGTATTATTGATATGGTTGATTGGTTTGGTTTTGTGCCATCGATACCATTGTGCCATTGATACGGTTTTGTGCTGTTTTGAACAATCAAAAGACTCTTTAATTAAAAAAAAGTCATGGATGTGTTTCATTATACAGAACTGCTCTCTCCACCAGCCACATGTGGCTATGGAGCAGTTGAACACAATAGATTTCAAAGACTTAGCAAAAATAATAAGAATGTAAGGTATCTCCCTAATTTTTATATTAATTATACCTTGAAATGATAATACTTTAGATGTATTGGGTTAAGTAAAATTGTATTCAACTAATGTTGCTCATTTCTTTTTACTTTTTAAATGTGACTCCTAGAACATTTTAAATTGCATACACAGCTCACATTCTATTTCTATTGGAAAGTGCTGGTTAAGGAGAAAAATGGAGGCACCAGAATATTTTTAAGTAGCTTGCTCTAAGTTCCACAAAAAGTCAGAACTAAAACCAATGTCTGACAGCCTGGGTGGGGTCCTCCCACGAGAGGCAGATAATCACATGAAATGGCAATGGCACCGTTTGGCATGGCTCTTTGAAAACATCTCCCCTACACCAACAGTTTCATCCACTGCTTTGTTGTGGAAGCCAGCCCAGAGGATGAACAGAAAACCATAATCCTCTATGAGTCTTACAGGGTAAAGTGAATGACCTAAGAATTTTCCATCCCTGATGTCTAGAGCAGTCATAAGAGTATTCTGAACTCCCACTACCACATCAGAACATATATGACTAAGAAAGATAGTGAGAGATTCACATGACAAATATTTTCATTCTGTTATCTCTTCTTTACCAGCCACAGTTGAGGTCACTCAATAAATTCCCAAATGATGTCACCTAAGGTACTGAAAGGATCATTATCTTGCATAGGGACTCACCTAGGTATGCAGTGCATCCAAGTAAAAATATGAGGCAATGAAAGATAAGTCAACCTTAACTGATTTTGTCTCCACGTTGAGGAGGGGAAACCCACACATACAGACAACCAGCATCCAGCAGGGCAAACTTCACTGTTTGGGCACCAAGTTCACAGCAGAGAGGGCTTTCTCTCCCTGCCAGATCTTGCTCATGCCCTTAAACCCTCAACCCCGTCAGAGCCATTCAGGAAAGACCCCTGACACACCCACTCACAGTCTGAAATACCTTCCTTATCTTGGGGTCACTGCAAGATACACCGGAACCTTGATATAAGAATAAAATAAACAGGTCTGAGAACAGCCTGAAGAGCTATCAGTTCATAGGAAACTCATTAGGTTCTTTCCAGAGCTTATTTATTCTTACTTTACATATGACTATAACAAAGCAATTTATTAGCTTCACTAGAAGTGAGGGGGAAGAAGAAGGAGGAAAAAAAAAACAAAACAAGGAAGTACTTCCAAGTAGACTCTGAAAAGATGTCAAAATTCGAGAAAGGCAAAGATGATGAAAAATCCTTGAAAATTCAAAAGCACAGCCATTTATAGCTGGTTGGCACACCTCTCTGAGTCTCAGGGTGGTATTTGTAACACCAAAGTAAAAGAACTATGATAATCCAATTCACTGTATTTAAAAATTATTATTCATACTAATGACCAAAGACATTCATGGGTGGTTATAATTTGTTCCCTGTTTTCTGCTTTCAAAGGCTCAAAGATATGTGATGTTTAGAAATATTTCAGTTACTTTTCCTAAATGTTGAATCCTTTACAAAGGAGTGGGCTTCGGTTTTGGTTCATCCCCCCAACAATCCCCGACAAAAGAGGCTTTGTAGAAGACAGAGCACTAATGATGTTCACGGAACATATGTCCCTGTATCCTCCGGGCAGAAGTCAGTTGACTCAGCCCCAGGAAGGAGCCCCTGACAACCCTCCCTGCACCCAGAGCATGTCACTTGTTCAGTGGCCGCGTGGGCCAGCATCTTGGCACAGGCGATGCTCGGAGCGCACAGCACACTCTCTTCTGCCCAGCAGATGGGCCAGCCCTCGGAGAAAGGAAGCTTCTCTGAGATCCTCCTGTCTTCGTTCTTCCCAAATGGGCTTTGCTATAAAAAGCAAATTGAACAGCCATTGTTCCTTTCCTCCATGGAGCTGGCAGGCTGACATCCTGCCCAATACCAACGCTCCCGGATGTTTGCGGCCGGCCTGCTGATGCCTGGTACGGCTTAAAGCAATAGAAAAGAACATACCCTCCACGAGGAAACAGAACGTGTCTTCAGTTCCAAGCCTTCCTTTTTCATTGGGGCCTTTATTTTACTTATTTTTTACTGAAATATAGTTGACATATAATATTATATTAGTTTTGGCGTACCATTTGACAACCATATACATTATGCCGTGCTCACTGCAAGTGTAGTTACCATCTGTCACCGTACAAAGCTATTACAACATTTTTTATTCTGTTCCCTATGCTGTACTCTGCATCCCTGTGACTTATTTATTTTATAACTAGAAGTTTGTCCCCTTAATACCCTTCACCATCACCCCCCCACCTCCTGGCTGGCAACCACTAGTTTGATCTCTGTATTTATTTATAAGTCTGATGTCCCTATTTTCTTCACCATCACCCCCCCACCTCCTGGCTGGCAACCACTAGTTTGATCTCTGTATTTATTTATAAGTCTGATGTCCCTATTTTCTTTCTTTCTTTCTTTCTTTCTTTCTTTCTTTCTTTCTTTCTTTCTTTCTTTCTTTCTTTCTTTCTTTCTTTCTTTCTTTCTTTCTTTCTTTCTTTCTTTCTTTCTTTCTTTCTTTCTTTTCTTTTTCTTTCTTTTTATGACTGGATAAAGAAGATGCAGTATATATATACATGATGGGATCTTACTCTGCCATAAGAAAAGAATGGAATTGTGTTGTTCAAGACAACACGGATGGACCTAGTGGGTATTATTATTAAGTCAGACAGTGAAAGACAAATAAATACCGTACAATTTCACTTGTATGAGGAATCTTAAAAACAAAAATGAACAAACAGCAGCAGCAAAAGAAAACCAGTCTCACTGGGTCCTTTTTCTCAGTGACATATCATGCACACCAGGAAAGGGCTTTTTTTCTGAACTCTGACTTAGAGACGTACCCTCCCCACACACACTGGCTTTAAAAATAGGCTTAGGGTCACAATCAGGAGGAGATCCTAAAACACTGGCCCTTAAATCTTCCCCTATCTGTGAAACCGTGTAACATTTCTCACTGAAAGATTTATTTCGGTGTTTTCAGGAGTCCTCTAAAATGCCAAGTAGTCAAAAAGAAGACTATGTGGGATGATGGATGTGCTAATTAACGTGATTGTGTTAAATATTTCACAATGTGTATGTATATTAAATCATCAGATTGTACACTTTAAATACATACTATGTGTCAGTGAGACCTCAATAAAGCTGGAAAAAAAATGGAATAGAATAGAATAGATAGTTACCTAACCCAATGTCAAGTGGAAAACATAAAATACTTTCTAAAATGACAACTAGGGGGCACCCGGGTGACTCAGTGGTTGAGCGTGTGCCTTTAGCTCAGATCATGACCCCAGGGTCCTGGAATTGAGTCCTGCTTCGGATTCACCACAGGGAGCCTGTTTCTCCCTCTGCCTATGTCTCTCCCTCTCTGTGTGTCTCTCATGAACAAATAAATAACATCTTTAAATAAAATAAAAATAAATAAAATGACAACTGAAGGAAAGACCAGAGCCTATAGAACAAGGCCTTGAGGGGGGATAAAAAGGAAGTAAAGCATCATCTGTCTTCAAGTAGCTTTTGGTCTCTACAGAGAAGAGAAAAAGTAGGGAGAAGAGATGGAATGAGGAGGAATGGGAAGGGAAATTGGAAAGGAGAAAGAGAGACAGGGAGGCCACCTGTATGTCTCCCATCATAGCATCTCCCATCCTATCATTTAATTGCTTGTGTGATACTCCCTCTCCCCTTACTATGTGCCTTTGAGGATCTACATTTGAAGCTTTCCTTTCATGTTCATTTTTCTTGATTTTGTATTTTTTTAATTCTTTCCATTTTCACTGAGATCTAACATTTATCAACAGCCCCTGGGAAAGCTGTGAAGTCCCAAAAGTGACTCACAGGGCTCCTAATCCTTCTGGAAGACTGAGGCTTCTTCATCCAAAGATAACATGGCGCTGGCTGAAGCTGTGTGGCTGGGCAGGGCCACTCCTGCTGGATAAGCAGAGATCTCTCCCTTTGTACATCTATGTGGCCCCAGGAAGGCCAATAACCATGGATCTCTCTAGTCAATGTATTAATAACTTAAAGCAAACAACTCAAATATCCAATTCATGACATTTCAGGAACCCTAAGGGAGAGATCCAGCATTTCCAGTAAACCTCAGGAGAGCTCCAGATACAAGGTGCTAAAGGGAGATGATCCTATGAAAGTGAATCCCAGGAAGAAAAATGTGTCTGAACAGCAGGCCTCAGGCCAAAAGGCTAAAATTATTCAAAATGACTTACTTTTCCATCTTTCAGAGTGAAGGCTAGAATAGGCATTTTAGTCACTGGTTTCTGAAGAGCCATTGGGTCATTTCACACTCACTAGTTCTCTAAACCATTACTAAACTCGGGGGTCTTTGAGGTTTACAACGTCAGCTCTCACATTAAGATTTTCAAAATGAAACCTCTGTACGTGTTTCCTGAACAGCTTCTCACTACATGGTCAACTGGACTTATTCTCAGAAAAGGAGAGCCTCTTCTGGTAAATAAAGGACCGAAACAGGAAGTGAGCTGGTGACAATTGAGCAGAGGGTGTCGGATGGTGTGGAAGGATGAGGAAGGTTCCATGGGCCTGTGGCTCATGCTCTTCCAGTCGGAGCTCCTCCACGGCAGGGTCTTCTCCCTCTCAGCCCCCCAGCTATGGGAGTCTTGGATGAAGCCGCTAGCTGGTACCCTTGCAACTGCAGGAGCACATTTTCAGACTCATGTCCTCTCTCAGATGCTGTAGTATTGACCAAGCCAACACTGTGGGAGGGGCAAATTGTACCAGATTCCTACAGCTGCTGTGACAAATTACCGCAAACTTAGTTAAGGTTTGGACAATACAATGCACCATCTTATAGTTCTAGAGGTCAGAAGTTGGGCACAGGTCTCACCGGGCCAAAATCAAGGTGCCAGCCAGTCTGTGCTCCTTCCAGAGGCTCTAGGGAAAATCAGTTCCTTACTTTTTCCAGCTTCTAGAAGCCACCTACACTCCTTGGCTCATGGCCCCTTCCTTTATCTTCCAAGCCAGCAAAGGCAAATTGAGTTCTTCTTGGATGGAATCACTTCTGCTTTTCCCTTCCACTTGTAAGGACCTTGTGTTGACATAGGTTTCACCCGGATGATCCAGAGTAACTCCCTATTTTAAAGTCAACTGATGAACAACTTTAATTCCACCTGCAATTTTAATTCTCTTTTGCCTTGTAAAATAACCCTCATAGATGTTAGGATATAGACCTCCTTCGAGGGGACAATTATTCCACCCATCACACAAGCAAAACAAAATGAAAAGGTTACAAAATGAGCAAAACAGGGGTGTCTGGGTGGCTCAATCGGTTAAGCATCAGACTCTCGGTTTTGGCTCAAGTCATGACCTTGGGGTCAATGGGATGGAGCCCGCGACAGGCTCCTTGTTCAACATGGAGTTTGCTTGTCCTTCTCCCTCTGCTCCTTCCCCGGTTTGCAATCCCTCTCTTTCAAATAAGTAATTTTTTTTAAATGAGCAAAACATGTCCTCTAGATTAACACACATGAAAATATCTTGAAAATGCCAGGAAATAAATGTGAAGTAAAAAGTCGAAAGTAAAGAAACAAAGTACAACATCAATTCACTGTGTATCAGAAGAGGTCATTAATGAAATCAGAGCAGAATAAAACACTCAGGAGACTTTTGATCCATAAGAACCCGTGGGAACTTTAGGAAGCCATGCAGCTACTGATACTTAGTGTTCATACAGTCAATAATTCGTGGTGAAACATTTTCACGGTCAAATGTTTTGATGAGCAGTTGAAGATATTAAAAGATGTAAACCAGCACTAAGCAAGCTGTCATTCAGGGCAACATTTCTCATCGCCTTTAAAAGCATCCATGGAGGGACACCTGGGTGGCTCAGCAGGAATACCTGGGTGGCTCAGCAGTTGAACATCTGCCTTTGGCTCAGGTGGTGATCCTGGGGTCCTGGGATTGAGTCCCACATCGGGCTCCTTGCAGGGATCCTGCTTCTCCCTCTGCCTATTATTCTGCCTCTTTCTCTGTGTCTCTTATGAATAAATAAATAAAAAATCTTAAAAGTATCCATGGCTTTCACATTATTTGCCTGATTCCCACCCCCACCCTCTCCAACTCTGAGTCACTGTTGAAAAGAACTGTTTACAGCTCAGGAGACAAAGCTCTTACACGCCCCTGTAAAGACATGATTTTTTTTTTTTTCTGGCAAGAGCTTGCATGTAACAAATTGAATCCCCATTACTTTATGTATTGAACTGGATGTTGAAAAATCTGACAAACATCTGGTGCCCATGGGGGTAATGGTGCACTGGGATACCAGGGCATCTTTGAGACCCAAGGACCAATCTCTCATTTTATCTCTGAGTAACCCATTGAGGTAGGGAGTACCGCTGACCCCATTTGGCAGAGGAGGGAAATTGAAGTTCCAGGAGAGCTGAGCTGGAATCTGGTTTTTTTCCTACCCTTGAGTCAGAATTGTTCTACTGCATGGACCGTCACTCACCTAATCATCCCTGAAGGCCCTACTATTCCTCTATGACATGGCGGAGCAGGTGAATTTCCTGGCTGCCTTATTATAAGCAGTGTGCATATATTATCCAGATACTCAAGTTCGTGTCGGGAAATATCTCTTTCTGCCTTTCCTCTAAATTTTTCCAAATACCAAATTTCATTATTTTTAGATTTCTAGGGAATATTGCATCTATAAAACTCTCCTTCTCTTTCTCTCTCTCGATCTCTCTCCCTCTCTCTTCTCTTCCTTTGGAAATTCACCCCAGTGTGTCACGTCCATATTTTGTAGTCAGGAAGGGGTAAGTTGTCTTCCATAGTAGATTTTTGGGTTCTTCCTCATCTTAAGCCACTTTGTTGATTTTGCTCTACCTCTCTCCGGCCAAACTGTCTCAGGTCTCACGCACTTCCCTTTCCTAAGACGACTCAGAGCTCTGTTCTTCATCTCAGTCCAAACCACTGGTGAGATACCCATCAATCTCGGGCCTCCATTGCTCCTGCCCTGTTGAGCTCTGCCTCTTCCTCTTTCTTGTCTGTTCATTTCATCCACATATGTAAGGTCCCAACCAAAGTGTCCTCATGGGAGATGTTGTACCCCAGACACCCACCCACCTGCCTCCCCTCCTTCCCCATCTGGTAAACTCTTGCAAAATTTCCATCTGTCCTGCAACATTGTCACAACTGCTCTGTTTTAACAAATACACACTTTCTTTTAGGGTGGCAGGGTACGCGAATAGCACCAGGTAGCAGCTTTTAAAAATAAGATCCAGAGAAACAGTCTGACATTATAATTCATGAATGTAAATTCATGCAAGAATAGGGATGTGTTCTTCCCTCCCTCCTCAGAAGGGGTTTTACCCTGTCAAAGGCAAGAGAACAAGTCTTATCAAGATACTCAATCCACTCAATTCACTCGACTGCAGAGGATTGTGACACCTCTCCAGTGAGAGTTTTTGCAAAAAACAAAAAAACTTTCGCTTTGTTCAAAAGGCTTCTGTGCTAGAAAAAAGGCCCACATTTCAGAAGAGCAATTAAGAGAAGCCATGGAGCTTAAGCAAGGCAAGAAGGGGATCATTTTCCCTGGTGAGGCAGACAGGTGAGGGAAGAAAGCTTTTGAAGATCAGAGGAGACCGGAGAGAGTGCTTGGCTAGTGTAGAAATCCCAGATTGTCTTTCTGTATCCAGGGGAGGGTAGAGCAATACAGTCTTGTCCTAAAGCTTGCTTTTAACTCCGAGGTTTTACCCTACTGTCTGGCTGATAGCTTGAAATCTGAGAGGACACCAGAAAGGGTGATTGTCCAAAAGTACAGAACTATTTTGTTTCCATCTTTAAATGCTTGGAAAAAATGCCAAATGAGAAAATTCTACCTGAAGAAAGTTGAAACAGAATCCAGTAGAGGCAAAGACTTTATTCAACACTTCAGCAATCAGCTCCTGGAGAAGAATGGGTGGACCTAAGTGTCCAGAACTACATGGGAATTCTAGAATTTTCATTATACCTGGGAGGAGAACGACCATTACTTACTTAGCAACTACTGCATGCCAGGCATGACTCATAGCTCTAAAAATCACCGTAATCCTGCAAGAGAAAAATATTCTTCTGCCCATTTTATAGTTGTGGAAACTACTGTTTTACCAACTAAGAAGTTGGTAGAGCCAAAACTCAAAAGCAACCCAATCTGATTCCAGAACTGATGGTCTTGCACTCTTTGAAGGCAGGAGACGAGCGTATATCCCTGAGTACACTGTGATGTCTCCGTCTTCCAATAGGAAACCCACTTGCTCCTACCTATAGGAATTAACATGAGTGATAGTCCCAATTCGAATGCTTTGCTTCATAGTCCCTTTGAAGATTGGTATTATTAAGCCATTTTTCTTGATGTTTAGACAGTAAATGGAGATATTTCAACATTATTAATACTAAGAATGAAAATGTCAACTGTCAACACAGAAGAAAGAATTCTTCGAGAGAGATGTGAAACTGACAATTTCTGATAAGACTTTTGAAAATCACTACTATTTATGGTTAGCAATCTTGGCTGCACATCGAACTCACCTGGGGAGCTTTTTAAAATAAATGCTCAGGTCTGTGCCTGGAGATTCTGTTTGGTAGGTCTGGGGCAGAGCTCAGCAATCTGTACTAAAAAAAAAAAAAAAAAAAAAAAAAAAAAAAAAAAAAAAAAATTTTAAATAAAAAAAACCTTAAATGGTTTTGGTCTGCAGCCAGGGCCGGTGCCCACAGTTGCCTGGTAAAAGCAGACTTCAGATTTCCTCTGTTCTGTCACTTGCAAATGCAATCACAATGCAATCAAAGAGAGTCACAAATCCCTAATCCAGAAACCCTTCCAAAGCAACACAAAGCAATCACAGAATAGTTTTTTTTTAAAATGAAGGCCAAAACGAAGCATAACTGGAGCAGGAAACCACCAGATGTGAATATATTAAGCTTTATTTTAAGAGATCGCAATTGGAAATTGTTGCAGTCCTAGAGAGTGCTGCGAGCTGACAGATGGTGAGCTGCACCAACGAGGAAGGCAGCCCAGGCTAGCAAGTGCTACCTTAATCCTGGTCACCCGTTGCTGGAGATGCGGGATTTTGTGTCTTTGGCACCACTGGCTGCACCTGAACCATTCTCATTTTAATCCAAGCTTGAGCCGTTAAAATAGACCAGGTCTCAAATACTCCCATTTTTAGAACTGTAATTTCAACAGTAATACCCAAAATGCATGCGGCATTTGCCCCAGGGACAGAGGCTCCTCATTATCTCAATCGTCACCAATCACCCCAGAAGCCATGAGTTTGAAACTCAGGTGCACAGACTGCTGGAGAAGAACAGAAGCAGGTCCCAGAAACTGTCGGAAAGAGAGGTAGGTACATCATTCCTGCTGTCTTTGCTTACAGTAGTCCGAGGGCTATGTGGTGACACCAGGGATCCCCTCAAACCAGAGTTGCGTCTGCCTGCTATCAAGTGCTGGGCTCTGGGATCCACGAGATTAATTCTAAAAGTGTTTGATGTCTTAGGTGCTGCTGCTTTAAGAGTTAGGCTATCCATTATGGGTTCTCTCTGGAAGCTTAGGGCATTGTGTGAGCCCCGCAAGGAAGGCTCTGGGAGCAGATGTGGAACACACTCCTGACAGCTGTCCCCTTAAATGCTGCCCTCTGGGGGTAAAGCAGCCCGCCCTCTACCAGAGCAGAAAGGAGAAGGACACTACACAATGGGAAGAGTGTAAAGAATTTATTTAGATAAAATTGGGATGGGGAGAGAACAACATGTGAAAAGGAACTTGGTCCATTCCATTCCAGGTGATAAAAGTTCGGTGAGACCAAAATGTCAAGAAAGACAGTGAGAAATCCCAGGAGTTAGAGACGAGGCTGGACCAGCAGCCCGGCTCGGCTGGCTGAGGTGGCCTTGTAAAGCATGGTCAGGAGTTTCGACTTTATTCTACGAACAGTGTAATTGAAGGGTGTAAACCAAGAAGGGCACATTTGCATTCTAGAAAGATTATTCTGGCTGGGAGAATGGACCACAAGTGGGTGTAACCAGTAGGAGGAGACCAGTTAGCAGACCAGGCAGTAGACAATGGCAGGCAGGGTGCAAATGAGAGGACCATGTAGAAGAAGCGATGTTGGCAGGATGTGAAGGTTCATGTGATTGGGGGACAGAAGAGGTAAGAGAGATCAGCTTGGATGGTGATCCCAGGGTCCTGGAACCAAGCCCCATATTGGACTCCCTGCTCCATGGAGAGCCTGCTTCTCCCTCTCGCTCTGCCTGCCACTTGCTCCCCCTGCTTATGCTCTCTGTCAAATAAATAAATAAAATCTCAAAAACAAAACAAAAATAACCAAACAACAAAACTAGGTCATCATGCCATCCCTCCTAAATAACTTCAAATGGCTTAAGATTTTTTTCTAAATAGTTCGCATGAAAGGAGATTTTTAGAAGACCATAGAAGACCAGCAGATGATGTGATGACATTTTTAAAGTCATGAGATACATTCATTAGGAAAGAAAGACCTAAAAAGTCAAGTATTAAAAAAAGAAAGAAAGAAAGAAAGAAGAAAGAAAGAAAGAAAGAAAGAAAGAAAGAAAGAAAGAAAGAAAGAAAGAAAGAAAGAAAGAGTAATAACTAAAAGAATGAGCAGAATCCAGTGGGCAAAGGAAAGAAAGACTAATTCAGAGAAATGCCTCATGGGAAAACTAGAAACTCTCAAAACTCAGATGACTTGGGCTAAAACCTGACCTCAAAGGTGAAGCCTAAGCACACCCGCCAGAATGGGTCTTCCTTCTTTATGGACCATGGAAACTGAAGAAGAAGCTTTATCTGGAACAGAAATGAAAGGATAATGGAAACCCAGAAAGAGAAAGAGAAGCCAACTGCCCAGATGCAGGGAATGTGTCAAAGGGTGTAAGGGGCTGTAGATGGCATGACTGTACTTGTGTCTCTGTAACTTCCAACACTGTTTTGTCCTCATGGTCCCTCCTGTCATGACTGCTTTGCCTTCTACATAGATCTGTGCTGTGATTAAGAGACACTACCTGGGGCACCTGGGTGGCTCAGTCCCTTCAGCATCCAACTTTTGATTTCGGCTCAGGTCATAACTTCAGGGTTGGAGACAGAGCTCCAAGTTGGACTCCGTGATGATCGTGAAGTCTGCTTGAAATTCTCTTTCTCTCTCTCTCCCTCTGCTCCTCTCCCACTCATTCTCTCTCTCTCTCTCTCCCTCTCTAATCTTTAAAAGAGAAAGAGAGAGAGAAACTATCTAAGAACATCATACTTTGGGAGATGAAAGCAGTAGGTCTCCAGCAACAGATTCTTGAGAGTAGGGAGGGGCCTCTGAGCTCATTTGACATATCCTTTTCCATATCTTTTATCCTTTCTCATGAAACCCCATCATGACCTTAAACGAAGGTCTTAGAACTCAATTCATGCTCCAAATCTAAGAACATCTCTAAGCAAAGTGCATCAGCAGCACTGGATCTGTATCCAATGTCTTTCCTGGCACCACAGACACATATATATTGTTCAGGAAATGACTGAATATATGGCCAGTCCCGAATGTCCATTTGCCCTTTTCTAGAACTGGGAGCACAGAATGCATTGTGTTTGTATACCCAACTCAAATGGATTTCTCTGGCCTTTCCCAAGAATCATATGATTTCTTCCTCTGAGAAAACAGACCATGTAGAAGAAGCGATGTTGGCAGGATGTGAGGGTTCATGTGATTGGGGAACAGAGGAGGTAAGAGAGATCAGCTTGGATGGAACCAAGCTCTACTACATGGCTTAAAAATCTGCCACTTGGGCTAAGAAGCTGAAAAATATCTAAGACAGGAGATTCCTTGGCTACCTCTTTGCCTGGATAACCACCTGGTGGGTCTCAAGAATGGAGCGAAATAAGGTTTGTATAGCACTTAGCACAATGCCTGGCACAGAGTAAAGGCTAAATAAATGTTCTTGTAATGGTAGGTGTGATTCACTGTAGTTGCTGGGTTGTTACTTACTTGTTAACCACTCGAGCTCAGGAGTGAAATTAGCCCTCCCATGCCAACCTTTTAATGAGTTCCATCTAAATGAAAAGTCTTATAGTCATCCTTGATCCAGACCTGCAGAGGCTTTTTTGAGATGATTTCCAAACACAATCACACAATTTAAGCTTTTTAAGACATGGAGGATTTAGGAGAGCTTTCTATGCAACAAAAGAAATTCAGGACTTTATAAGAAAAACACAAACAGATAAACAAACACCGTTCCTGAGCCCAGTATGGGGTTGAACTTTCCTAGAGAACAGTAAACATCTGGCTGTGAATGATTTGCACACTTAGAATTCAGGAAAGAAATATCCTACACCGAGCCCCAGGCTCCCTCCTCCCATGGTGAGCCCAGCCCCCTCGAGGAGGATTGAACCTTGCCACTGTCTCACAGTGACACCCCCTTCTCCAACCTCCTTACCCAGATTGCTCCTGGCTTCAGAGACTATTCTATATCCCCACGGGGAGAGATTAGGTAAGGTCCTGACCTTTGGGTCATATTTACACGGTGTAGCCATATACTGCCTAAGTTTATGGTATTTGCAAACCAGAATAAAGTGCTCCATGGTGACCACCAATATTGGGCACAGAGTACCTATTTTTCAAATATGACATCCTTACCGCCCCAACTAATACTCACTATATCAGCTGATAAATGTAAATATAGGTTGATGTATTTAATACAAGTTCAGGTTAAACCGGAGGAATTCTATCTCATATTCTTTTTTTTTTAATTTAAAATTATTATTCAGGGGATCCCTAAATCCCAGCGATTTAGTGCCTGCCTTTGGCCCAGGCGTGATCCTGGAGTCCCAGGACTGAGTCCCTTGTCAGGCTCCTTGCATGGAGCCTGCTTGTCCCTCTGCCTGTGTCTCTGCCTCTCTCTCTCTCTCTCTCTCTCTCTCTCTGTCTCTCATGAATAAATAAAATCTTTAAAAAATAAAATAAAATAAATATTCAATTGATTGATGTTACAAATGGAAAAAAACCCTCAAATAACAGCAGCAACAAATAAAACAATATTTTTCATTTCTCTATCAGCTCAACCATATAAATCTCACTCTACAAGTTTAGCAAATTTTAGCTATCCCTTTTGCAGGGGGCCTGTGATTCAGATTTGGGAACATTACCACAGATGGTTTAGGGCAGATCACGCAGCTTTTCTCCTCTGTTGCCTCTTCTGAAAGGAAGAAGGGATTTCCTACTCCAAGGTTGGGCTTCCTCGGACTTTCCTGCTGAGACTACAGAGAAGAAAGCAAACAGGTACCTGTCCACTAGGGCCTGAAATGAGAATTTTTGCTGCTGCAATTTGCCCTCTCTAGTGGGTATGCTCACACACACACACACACACATTTGCACCAGCCTCACGTCTCCATTGATACCCAAGAAGAGTCATACTACCTTTAGTAGACTCTGCTGTGGTATTGCCTCTAAGAATTCAGTCAACTAGAGATTTGTCTGCCCACTTCTGACCCAATAGTACTTTTTCTTCCTCTCTTGCCTCCTTTTTCTGAAATGAAAGAACCTGGCCCAGGTGTTAACTCACCTGCTCAGAGGCACTGAGGACTTTCATTTGCCAGAGTAGCTGTCAATCAATGAAAAAGGTGACAGACCTCTGTGAGAGCAGAGGCACAGCAAGCAAGAGGGGCGGGGGGCTTCCAAGGGGAGAAGCTCACCATCCTCCAAAACACATCCTACTCCCAGCTGCCTGGGAGTTCACAAAAGTAGAATCTGAAGCATATTCTTCATGTGCTATGAAGAAACAGATACCATTTCAACCATTTCTTCTCAGAACTTCAGGTTCTCGGCGCCCACAGCCCTTGGCACCTCTCCTCCTCTGCACCTTGACACTTCCTGGGGCATCATTCGCGAGATTCAACAGAGTTAAGAAAAGAGCCCTGGAGGCAGAATCAGGAGGTCTGGTTCTAACTGCTCAGTATCTTTACCTCTTTGTGGCCTCAGGAAGCCCTCTGTAATTTAAAAGAAATAGACTGGATATCTCTTAGGACCTTTCTAGATCAGTGACTATTCCAACATTGAACAAAGAACACTGCCTCAGACTATGGTGAAGACCCAGAATAAGAGAAGGTATTCACCCTTGGGTGCTTGACCTAGACTAAGACAGCAGCATCTGGAAGACACCAATACAGGGGGAGACTATGACATATCCAAAAGTGGTGATGCCATGATAGTTGCCATCATAATCATGAATTTTAAGTCAATTCTGAGGAAGCTTCTGGAAGAGTGAGTGTACACAGTTAGTCACCCTAAACTCATTTCCATAGAGATAGAAGAACGGGGAGGGGAGATACTAAAAATTTACTTCATCTGTTCCTGGAAATGTCCTAATTGTCCAGTTGAGTCCAGAGTCATGTTTGAGAAGCAGCAGGGGAAGACCACCCGAAATCAGCTGAGCCCTCAGAAGTGTAACAGCTGTCCATCTTCCCTCCGTCCAAGTCCACATATGACTTCTACCCCTTTTCATGAGGCATGTCATGTACCAGTCAGCAGGGAAAAGACAACAGCAATAGTATTCAAATCAGCAAGGAGGTGCTCTGGACTGAATATTCATGCCCCCCTCCCCCAAATTCCTGTGTCGAAACTTAATCTGCAATGTGGTGGAACTTTGGGAAGCAATTAGTTTTAGATGAGATCATGAAACTAGGGTCACAATGATGAGATTCATGCCCTTATAAGAAGAGATAGAGAAACTGTTCTCCATCTCTCTCTCTCCTAATTAGGGAGGCACAGCAAGAAAGCCAGCAGCAAGCCAGGAAGAGAGCACTAACCAAGAACTTAACCACACTAGCACCCCAATCTTGGACTTCCCAGCCTCCAGAACTAGGAGAAATAAGTGTCTGTTTATGGTATCTCATATACCCAGTCTATGGTATTGTGTTATAGCAGCCAGAGCTGACGAAGATGGGGGAAATCGCTAAATAAAACAGAAGCGGGCCCAACAACCTTTGTGATACCTTTAAGCCCTGGCAAAACAACAGCTGCCTTGTTCCTATCCAATCTAATCTTTCAGAATTTATGTTCCTTAATTCTCCTATGTGGCCTTAATACAGACAAAAGACGTACATGGCCTTTGCCAAGTCAGGTCCTACTACCCTGCCAAGTCACAGGCCTCCCTCAAAAGCCAGAAGGCCCAGGCTGCTTCAGGCAGCTACCCTATTACATACTTGGGTGCATGGGATTCAGGCGCTGGGTAGGTGAAAAGTCAGTCTGTCTCTGGAAGTGGGGGTTTTCTAATAGTCTAAAGAGGAATTGATTCCTTTTCTTAGCAGTCACTTGGATTAGATCGGCTCTGATGTCCTTCCTCAGAATCAACACGCAGACTACTGGATGCCCAGTGGACTATGCTGTACCATGGCTTGAGGGAGCCACTTTTCCACTAGATGCAAGCTTGGGTCAGAGCAGAGTGGGCATCATATGCTCACTCCTGGGGGTTAAACTGAACTCCAGCTGACCTCTAAAGCACCTCCAAAGATGGGTGCAGAATTCAGCACCTCAGAACCTCATAAGCTCCTGTTAAAGAGCTTGTGATCCTAAAAGAATGCAGAGTAGGATGGGGTCATCTGGACCTACTGCGGTGTAATCCTGACGCGGAAGCAGGTCATACACAAATGATTTGCTTGTTTCCAGAGCCAACTTCAAACAAATCACATTAAAGTATTCTTCCTGCCCAGTGTAGAGGCTGTGCTTTGGCCACCTCAGAGGCTTTAGTGGTTCTGCAAGGCCCCTTGGGTCCCCAGGATCAGGAGTGCGGGGGCAGAGCTCGAGTTTTAAGTGGGTGAGCAGTTACACAGAAGCAAATGACCTCCTCTGGAGGCCCGGTTTTCTTGAACAAAGGGAAATCACTTCGTGTAAATGAGCACTTAACTATGAAGAGAGAATACATTTCGAAATCTGTTGTTACTGCATAAAAACAACCCTTTGCCAACACCATGCAGGTGCTGCAGAGAGCAGGGGCAGGGTGGGGCCTTTCCTGCAGTTTTCTGTGGTAAGGAACAGTGATGCTCATGTCTGGAGAATGGGTGACTTCCCCAGGTGAAAATCTGGCTGATTCCATCCTGCTGAGATGGAGCAGATGGATACCTGCCCCTGCTGCCTTTCCTTGCACTGAGTTTTGTGGTGGTGGTGGTGGGGTTGTCTTGTTTTGTTCTGTTTTGTTTTGTTTGTTTTGCAGGGCAAGGGAGACAGAATTAGTCTTAATATTTTCTGTTCCCCTCCAGCAACTCTTCAAGAGAGGTCCCAGGGACTGTTGTGTTTGGGGAGGAATTTGAGAATTGCCGTGAACGATGTGAAGGAAAGGCAGCCCACATCATACATGGAAGATGCAGACAGTTCTGCACAGACAAGCGAAATGAGTGACTCCAGCTGTGCCCAGACAAAGGGACAGGAAACAAAGCATGAGCATGGAACTGTGAATGCCATGGGTTAGAAACTAAAGAGAGGGATCAGCTTTTCCTCTCTGAGAGATGACAAGAGTGGTCTGGTTCCTTTCTCTGATATCAGATTCTCTCCTGCTAATACCCTAGAACACACAGGCATCTGTACAAAACAAAAACAAAAACAAAAACACCCTTTATTTTGTAAATGCTGCAATGAGGTCCAGAGCCCCTGAATTACTCACTCAAGATAAGCCAGTAGACACTCAGTGGCAGAGCCAGAACAGGTCTTTAAATGTCCAAGATGGTGGAATAGGAATTTGAATCATCTTGGAACACTTGAGTTTTTGTTGGATATCGATACATACTCACATGAGCAAGCACCAATTAGAGTTGCCAGATAAAATACAGGATAGTTGGTGTATTAGGGTTTTGCATAAACAACAAATAATTTTTAGTCTAAGTGTGTCCCAAATAGTATATATACCAAGTATGAGACATACTCAGACTAAAAATTACTCATTCTTTTTTGAAATTCAGAGTTACCTGGGCATCCTGTCTTTTTATCTGCTAAGTCACACAAACCAGTATATTGGTGGCTTTTCTTCCCTGGTCATCAAGGTTGTGCTGCTAGAAATGCTATCTCCTCTCCTGGAATCTATTCAAATCATGCCCATCCTGTAAGGCTTAGGTCACACTTTGCCTAGTCCAGAAATCTCCTGACTAGTCCCACTCATGCCACTGTCTCCATTTCCTGAACACCTGTACCATACTCTGATAGAATGACATGGGCCAGCCTGGCAGACACTGCTGGGCTCTTCCCACACCACCTCATAAGCTTTCATTGCCTTTCTCCATGGATATTTCAAGCCCCTGAGGTCAAATTCATGCCTGACTCTCTCACTCTGCATTCTCTCTTGCCTCTATTCTGGGACCAGGCAGGATAGTCAATAATGGAAAATTATTTGCTTTAGAGCACACAGAGAAGTAGACAAGAAGATTATGCTGGCCATTTTCTTCCTACTTTTTCCCAGGTATGAAAGAGGCGAAGGATGGAGGAGAAAGAGTCTAGAATGCTCAAAAACTGATTTGCACAGGGGCACTTGGATGGAACAGTCAGTTGAACTCTGACTCTTGATTTCAGCTCAGGTCTTGATATCGAGGTCATGGGATTGGGCCCTGTGTCGGGCTCTGTGCTCAGTGGAGGGTCTGATTGTCCCTCTCTCTCTACTCCCCACCCCCATCCCCAGGGTGCTCTCTCTCTCTCAAATAAATAAATAAAATCTTTAAAAAAATGATTTGCACATAAATTAAAGATAACATTTGTGTGTGAGATAAGAAACCACAACCAAATGAAGAGCAAGTGCTACATTGACCCTTATATTTGCTGCTGCTTCTTTTTTTTTTTTTTTTTTTAGTGGGCTTAATCTTTTTTTATTATTATTACTTGAGTATAGTTGATGTTTATATTTACTTCTATGGAATTCTTCTCCCCATCTAAAGTCTCTGTAAATACTGTTCCATGTGCTAAGCTTTAGATCTGGAAAGACCTTTGACATCACCTGGATAAGACTCACTACTGGAAGAGAAATTGAGACCCAGAAAGGAAAGTCACTTGTCCACAGTCATGTAATGGGTTAGTGACAGTCTCCTAGTCCCCAGGCAAAATTCTTTCACTTTATCGAGCTGACCTTCCGGTTTCAGGGACAGACTGAGCTTCCGATTTCAGGGACAGACCCTCATGCCAGGGGGCAGGTTTTCAGCTCTGCTCATTTAAACAAAAGGACATCTGATGTCTTTTAGCATGAAATCCAGAAGATACAGAAATATATAAAGAAAAAAGTTTAAGTTACCCACCAACCAGAAAAAAGTACTCTGAATATATGACATATTTACTGCCATGCTTTTTCCTATGCACAAGAAACTATAAACTCCATGAAAATAGGGATTGAATTACCCTTACTTGACTCATACCTGCCGCCCCAGCACAATATATGGTAGATAAAAAGCATGCCATCCACACTAGTTGAATAAATGACTACATAAATATATAAATGTTCATATTATTATGTTTATGTAATTTAAAAAATTGAAGTCACGCCATTATAGTTCACTTAATGTTTTTTTCAGTTAATATTACAGTGTATTTTCTCATGTCAGTAAATATTCTCCTATAACAATATTTCTTTTTTTTTAAGATTTTATTTATTTATTCATGAGAGAAACACAGAGAGATTGGAGAGAGATAAAGAGAGAGAGCCAGAGACACAGGCAGAGGGAGAAGCAGGCCTCCTGCAAGGAGCCTGATGTGGGACTCAATCCCGGATCCGGGGATCACACCCTGAGCTGAAGGCAGACACTCAACCACTGAGCCACCCAGGTGTCCCATATAACAATATTTCTAATAGCTGCAAAATTTTTCTATCATAAGACTAAATCATAACTTACTGACCCATCTCCAGTCAGTGCATGTTACAGGCCTTTCCAAATTATTTTGAGTTACAAACAGTACTATGATAAATATTTCTGGACCTGAATCAGTAAGAATCAGCGCTTGGGGAAACACCCAGTCTTCACCAGTGGGTAAAGTTTGGGCAGAAAAGTATACAAAGTCACCTGCTTGAGATCATCTTCTTGGCCATGTGTGGCCAAGCTTCCCTTACTAGTCACAAACCTCAGATAGGAACTGCCAATGTCTGACAGCAGGCCTGAGATGGTCAATTCACATTTTATCTCCCCCGTGGGCAAGAGAAGGGCATCTGAACCAAAAGGCATTTCAGAGTTGAGTTCCACCACCACATTCTTAGCCAAAGAATACTAAAATTTAAGTACACAAAGTGTCCTCCTCTCTCCAAGCAAGTTCAAAAGACGTATTCTGCTAGGAAAGTGCCTTCAAATTCAAGAAAAATAAAACAGATGGCCCCAATCCAAAACTAAGTAACACACGTATTTTCCCCATGAAATCTGTATGCATAAATTCCCTGCATTACCCACACTTGGCTGAACATATTTTACGTTGTATACTACATATCCTCTGACATTCAGCCACTTCTGAGGTCAAGCTGCCTAATTTAATTTTCCATTTAGCTGAAATAAAGCAAAGCAAAGCAGATCCTCCAATGGCCTGAAGTTTCTGTTCTGAGATGCCAAAGGGATCTTCATGGCATCATTTTATGTGCTGCCCTGAGCACTGAAATAAGGGGAAGTGGCCAGGGAAGAAGCAGGTGATCCTCAACCTAAAATGTTACCTGCTTTTTCTCTCCCAAGTCCAGACCCAGCTGAGAGTTCCTGATCTGAGGAAAGGACGTCAGATTCCGGGTTTGGGCAGAGAGCTCTGGTAAACTTTCCACTGTAAAATGTTGTGTAGATATTCTGGACGTGACTACAGACTGTATCTGTTTCAGGATCACTCACACCACTGTTCTTGGATCCAAGTCATGGCAGGACATGTAATGTCTTCCTTCCAGTAAGAATCCAACTAATGCAGAGGACTATGGCCCATTTCCAGTCCTACCTTATATCCTGCTGAAGATTCAGAGCTGACTAGACCCGTTCAGCAAAAATCTCAGATGTCCCAACTGAGAGATAAAGAGATGGGACAAGGGGAACAAATATTTTTCATCTTACGAGCTAGTTCCAATTGACTAGTGGTGACTTCCTGCAGTACTATCCAAGGTCTATCAGACCTCGTCCAGAGCATAGAAGAAAAAAAGCTTCAGAGTCATAGAGTGATGGGGCCAGATAGAAAATCTAGCACACTCAAAAGCCCAGACCTGTGACCCTGAAAGTAGGTGTTTATTTGACTCATCTTATAACTCCAGTGACTGACACAGCGCCTGGCACATGATGGATACTGAGTACATGATTGAATGAATAAACAAATACTGAAGGTCTGACCACAGAGCTTACTTTAAGTTGTTACCTCTGGGTACGAACAAAAGGAGATTCTCCACAAATAGAGAACATATTGCCAACCCTTCACTGAGATCAAAATGAACTCTAAAATGAAAGACACCCCACCAGGCACTGCTGGAGAGACATGAGATAGAAAGAACAGTTGAGATACTATCTCTCTTCCACCTCACACTCAGCCAGCACTATGCTGAGTGTTGTTAACAAGGAAAGGCTGTATCCCATACCCACTGGGGACAATCAATATTCCTGGAGCAGAACGATCTGGAATAAAAAAGTTCTGACAAAACTGATGGTGCCATCAGCCTGATCTTCCCCTTCACACCCACTTCTTCTATTCTGGTGAAAACCAACCCTATTTTAGAGAGCTAAAACATTGGATACCTTCACAACCTCTTCTGCAGTGAGAGCTTGAGTATCTGACCCAATCTAAAAAGGGTTTCTCTTTAGTCAACAGTGTTTTATCTACAGATGACTTTTTCAATTGTGACCACCAACTTCTGACCATGAGGAGATAATTCTAAGGATATACCAATGCAAGAAGGAGGGTAGAAGAGAAAAATGGTAAAATTCAGGTCCTAGGTAATACTGGTAAATGAGAGAAGTGACCTGGATTGCCCTGATTCTGGAAATTTTTGATATGCATCATTTAAAATTGTATTATCTAAGCTACCTTTAGTTGGGTATTCTGTTGCTTACTGTTAAAAACATTCTATTGGATATACCCAAGTTCCATGGCCACAGAAGGGCTGTGATAGGTATGACTATAGGATCCAATTCACTTTTTGGACCTGGTACTAGGTGTTTCATACAAGGAATAGAAGTTTTTCCCTAGAAGCCCAGGAGAGCAGTTGCTACAGCCCAAGATTGGCAGGAACAGTACATTTCAGATTGTGAAGGACAAAGCCAGGCTGAGGAGAAGAAAGTGTTCTAGAGGGATCCCTGGGTGGCGCAGTGGTTTGGCGCCTGCCTTTGGCCCAGGGCACGATCTGGAGACCCGGAATCGAATCCCACATCGGGCTCCCGGTGCATGGAGCCTGCTTCTCCCTCTGCCTGTGTCTCTGCCTCTCTCTCTCTCTCTCTCTCTCTCTGTGTGACTGTCATAAATAAATAAAAAATTAAAAAAAAGAAACATAAACATTAAAAAAAAGTGTTCTAGAAAAGAATCATCCTTCAAAAATGGAGATAAAATTTAAATTTGCATGCTTCCCTACTTTCTGCCTCTCAGGAGATTTTTCTTGAGGCTATGAAAAAAAAATCAAAGATCATCAAAGTAAAACAGATGATTTCTATTCTATTTATAGCTGATAGGTGGCAACTCTGCCAGCAACACCATTTACATCCTTATTTTCTTTTCTGATTACCATTTTTCTAAGTGAGTATTATAACACAGCATGTCACCAGCAATTCCCATAAGCAAAAATGAAAACATTTCAGTAGAGCAAAAAGCTAAATTATATAAATAAATAAATAAATAAATAAATAAATAAATAAATAGCAGTACAGTCACTCTGCAAAAGTGACTGATGAAAGGAAGGAAGGAAGGAAGGAAGGAAGGAAGGAAGGAAGGAAGGAAGGAAGGAGAAAGAAAGAAAGAAAGAAAGAAAGAAAGAAAGAAAGAAAGAAAGAAAGAAAGAAAGGAGAAAGAATGACAAGGAGGAAGGAAAGAAGGAAGAGAGAGAGGAAGTGGGGGAAGTAATCTATTGTTATAACAGGTGTTCTAAATACTAGAGTAAAGAAAGTGGTAAAAATTAAGTCTGGTGCTCTGTCTAGTATTTGTGGTTCCCCTGGGATGATTTCACCAGTGAAAAGACTAGAACAATCCATTAGTAGGAAGAAGTGTGAGACATTGGAAAGAGCATAGACTTTGAAGAAAGGACACACAGATCCCAGCTATGCCAGTTCCTATTTGTAAAACTCAGGTCAGCAAACTACTACCTACAGCCAGTCTCCCATTTTTGTGAATAGAAGTTTTCTTTGGAACATAGTTTCGATCATCTGTCTACATACTGTTTAGATAGCTTTTGAGCTACAGTGGCAGAATTGAGTAGTTGTACAGACACCACATGAATGAAAGACTGAAATATTTACTATTTTGTCCTTTAAATAACAGTTTGCCCACCTTTGCATTAAGCAATCACCTAACCTCTTTAGGACTCAGTTTCTCCACCCGTAAAATAAGGATAGAACTCAAAGCAGATTTGAGCTTACAGGAGAAAGAATCAGTGAACCAAAGATAGACCCGTAGGAATTTTCCAGTTCAAAGAACAGAGAGAAAAAAGATTGAAGGAAAATAAAGAGTCTCAGAGATCTGAAGGAAAATATCCAGAAAACCAACATACATGTTATGAGAGTTCCAGAAAAAGATAGAAAGATGCAGAAAAAAATATTTAAAGAGGGATCCCTGGGTGGCGCAGCAGTTTGGCGCCTGCCTTTGGCCCAGGGCGTGATCCTGGAGACCCGGGATCGAATCCCACGTCGGGCTCCCGGCGCATGGAGCCTGCTTCTCCCTCTGCCTATGTCTCTGCGCCTCTCTCTCTGTGACTATCATAAATAAAAAAAAAAAGTCCTTTAAAAAAAAAAATATTTAAAGAAATAATGGTTGAAAAATGCCCAAAGTTGATTTTAAAAACATTAATCTACAGATCCAAGGAGCCCAGTGAAATCCCAAGTAGGATGATCATAAAGAGATCCACACCTGCAAAAATCATAGTCAAACTGCTGAAAACCAAACAAAAAGAAAATCTTGAAAGAAACAAGAAGAAATTGATCCATCGTGCACAAGGGAATAATACAATTAATAACTGATTCACATCACATCAGCAGAAGCCAGAAAGGAGTGGGACAGCATATTTAATGTGCTGAAATGGGGGGGGGGGGGGGGATTCTATCAACAAAGAATTTTATATCCAGCAAGACTATCCATCAAGAATACAGGCAAAATAAAGATGTTTTTATTTTATTTTTTTAATAAAGATGTTTTTAGGTAAACAAAACTAAATGAATTTTTTCACTAGTTGTCTGTCCTTCAAGCTGAAGGAAAATGACACCAAATAGTAACCTGAATCCACAGGAAGGAATGAAGAGCACCGGACACAGTAAATATGTAAGTAATATAAGGAATGTACCAATACATTTTTTCTCTTAAGTTTATACAACATTAGACTATATAAAACAATAATTATAAAACGCTATTGCTAACATATACCATTATATATTTATAATTATATAAATGTACAACGTATGACAATAATAGCACAGGGGTGGGAGTGGGGATGAGCAAAGCTGCTCTATTTTGCCAGAATTAAGTCAGTATTCACCTGAAGGAGATTGTGCTGTTTAAGATGTAGGTTATCACCTTTAGAGCAACCGCTGAGAAAATAACTCTTAAAAAAATGCCTACAAAATCAACATAAGAATTTAAATGGTGCACTAGAAATATTTTACTTGAAAAATGATTATAAAGGCAGCACAAAAGATGAACAATTACATGAGTTAATCTATGTAAGACTTCTAGAACACTGTAAGACTAGTCTAGAACACTAGTAAGACTTCTAGGACATGCTATGCAAATGTGGTTGTCAGGGTCCTTGTTGTGGCTGTTGTCATTCAACTCTAGCAGCAAAAAGCTTATCTGCGAAGGTTTAAGGATGGTGAATCACCAGGTGTGGAAAGCTGGACAAGAACAAGTAAGCATCTGGAGAAAACAGTATTGCTACATAAGTAGGAGGCTCTCTGACAACTTCAGGCTTCCTTTATATTTTTTTATTTAATTTAATTAATTAACTTATATATTTAGAGAGAATGCACGAGCCAGGAGAGAGTTAGAGAGAGAGGGGGAGAGAATCTCAAGTAGACTCCATGCTGAGTGCAGAGCCCAACATGGGGCTCAACCCTATGATCTCAAGATCACGACCTGAGCAGAAATCAAGCATTAACCACTTCACTGACTGAGCCATCCAGGTTCCCCAATAACTTCAGAATTCTTAAGAAAATGTAAAAATTGTTGGAAAGTGAGCAGGGAGGGATGGAGACGACAGGGCCATTGACCTAGAATAAACCACAAGGTCAAGGGCTAGAAACACATCTTGGAATTTTAGCCCAAAGAGAGGACTCCCATAAAGGTATCAGATTCAGAAAGGGCTTTTCTAAAGTTGTATGAGTGACAAGAGCCAACTGAAGCTTGAGGCTGATGGTGTTAAGGTCACAAATGGCAAAAAAAAAAAAAAAAAAGCAGAACTCCAACCACTGCTGATTTGTTTCTGCCTTCCAAAGAAAGGACCATTTATGGGCTTCACTATATGCTAAAACTTTTCACTGAATCTCGAAATCCAGGAAGGCAGAAACTCCACCTCCCACCGAACCAACGAAAGGCGTTGCACCTTCCTGGGGATTCACAGCACTTAGTGGCAAGTCAAGAGTCAAGTCCTGTCTTTTTTCCCCTCTGTCACTGTCTCAGTCAAATAGATCTCAGATCTAAAACTGTAGGTGTTAAGAGAGAGCTAAGCAAGCAGGACGAAGGGGCCATAGCAGGGATCAGGTTGGCCCTGCATGGGTGCAGCCTCCTGACCCTGGGGAAGTCTCCCCACACACGGAAAGAACCAGCATGTTCATTTCTTGCAGTTGTTGTAACAAAGTACTGCACACTGGATAGTTTTTAGCAACAAAACTTCATTCCCTCACCCCAATCCTGTTCAGCTGCCAAGAGCCTCTTTTCAAACAATGTCACATTCTAAGGTTCTGGGTGGACATGAATTTGGGAGAACACCATTCAATGCAGTACAGGTGTCCCATGCAGGCAGATGCAAAAGAGCACTTGTCGTACATACAAGAAAGGCAGAGGCAGTGTGCAGGGCAAGGAAAGAAGAGGATCCAGTCCAGAGCCAGAGGCAGCGGTGGGGGTTGGGGAGGCATTCCAAACATAAAGGAGGCAAAAGGAAACTTTTTGAGACTCATCCTGAGAACAAGAGATGAGAGCACCAATGGTAGCCAGGGAAGTGTGAGTTTCAAAAGGGAGGAAGTGGCAAATGTTGCAGAAAAGTCAAGCAGTAAAACCCAAGCAGGCACCAGGAGATGTGGCAATTAAAGCTCATGACTGACCTTTGTCGCACGGTTTTGATGGAGCGATGGGAGTGGAGGCCTGGTTGCAGGGAGCTGAACCCGGGTGTGAGGACTGGGGGTGGTGAACAGAGACTACTCTGCAGAGCATGTTCCCTAAAGGATGGGGTCAGGTAGGTGGTAGGTGGGAGCTGGGAGGGGGGCCATGTCGGGGGACACTTTATTTATGTGCTGTTTTGAAGATGAGAGACACTTAACTGTGGAAACGTGCTGAGATACAAAAACCAGACGTGATATATAGATTGCATGCTTTTTGCGCATAGATGAAGGGGAAATTAGACAACATGAGGAGGTGGTAGGGGAAGGGGGAAACAGATAAGAATTAGGACAGTTTGAAAAATAAGCCTTAGACAAAAAAGAGGACACAAAGAAGGAAGGAGTCCAATTCAAGAGAGTGACAGTTGCCACAGGAGATTAACCTGATAGCCTGGATCATAATGATAATAACAATGATGGTTTTGTTATCAGTATTTGGTGTGGGAAAGGGCCAGATCTAGGGCTGAAGTAAACACAGAGGAAGCCAGTCAGGTTTAAGGGCAGGAGAAAGTTGGAGACCAGGGATTTGCAGCCATATGCACCTGCATTTCCTCCAGCTGGGCTACTCTGCAAGGAATTGATGATCTAAGTTCCAGCATGTGTACCCAATACCACCACTAAGTATAGACCGGTTGATGTATTATTTTATATTTTATTTTTAAGATTTATTTACTTGAGAGAGAGAGAGAGAAAGTGCACACACGAATAGAGGTGAAAGGGCAAAGGGAGAGGAAGAAGCAAACTCCCCACTGAGCAGGGAGCTTGATGTGGGGCTCGATCCCAGGACCCTGGAATCATGACCTGAGCTGAAGGCAGACAGTTAACTGCCTGAGCCACTCAGGTGCCCCTGACAGATTATTTTAGCAGCAGCTTCTGTGAAATTGACTTCAGAGTGTTGTAACCAAATGTCTGCCAGTCTAACCACGTGCATGGTCTAGTCAAGATGCTGCTGCCAGTTCATGGTTCATCACCCGCCCGGTGCTCCAAACACATAAAAATGAACGGTAACATATCAAAAGAGAAACCCAGTAAACACAACTGGCCTCAGAAACAGGCCAAACATTCCAAGGACCAGAAGCAGATGACAACCAGAGCAATGGGTAGAACTGGAGCCTTGAGCCTGCTGGGCTCTAGGTTGAATCAGGCAGTGGTGGCTAGGAGGTCAGCTGCCTCAAGTGACAAGGACTAAATGTGCTCCTGCTTGAACTAGAGGTGGCACCAGGCTCACCAGGCTCACCACCACCTATAATTAGCCGCTCAAAAAATGGCAGCAGCCGTCTGCCTGGGGCTGGGGCTGGGACTGGGGCTGAGGCTGGGGTTTTACGGAAAGTGGTGGCTCCAGTGCATGGAGAGGATTAACATTCAGCCCCAAGGCCAGGAACGGAAGCAGCTGCCCACTGACTGGGACACAGGACCTGCTACACCTTAGAGCCCCAGGCAGGCAAAACTCCCACCTGAATACCTCCAATTAGAGTGTGGCCCTTTGGGGAGGGGGGGCAGGGTGGCTCTTGAACTTAAGGAACAGAGTGAAGAAAAACAGCAAGTGGGGGTGTTGGCATGTTTGAGCAACAGGAAGGGTGCCAGAGTGGGGGAGGGAGAGAAAATACAGGGACAGTGGCAGAAGATGAGGCTCAGAAGAAGCCAGGGGTCATATGGTACAGTACCTGGTAGGCAGTGGTTTGGGGGAATGTGATCCCAACACAAAAACAAGACTTAGGGGCAGCCCAGGTGGCTCAGCAGTCTAGCGCCGCCTTCAGCCCAGGGCCTGCTCCTGGGGACCCGGAATCGAGTCCCACATTGGGCTCCCTACATGGAGCCTGCTTCTCCCTCTGCCTGTGTCTCTGCCTCTCTCTCTCTCTCTGTCTCTCATGAATAAATAAATCTTAAAAAAAAAAAAAAAACAAGATTTATTTTGGGGTCGAGACTAGCTAATCATGAAATTAATATAGAAAAAATTTTAAAGCAGGTTATCCAGAAATATTTGAAAATAAACAATGGAGGAATAGTAGCCTCCTAAACATTAAAACATAAAGCTACAGGACATAAAATAATGTAAAATTGATACATTGATAGGAAGACAGACCAAGATAACAGGTCTAAAAGTCCAAAAATAGATCTAAATATATATTTTTTTATTTTTATTTTTTTTAATTTAGTATATGACAAAGAAGCACTTCAAATCTGGGGGAAAATATCTACTCTAGACAGAGGCTAACTTCACTAAAACATAGAGAGCCACTAGTATTCCAAAGAAAAACAGCAAAATATCAAGAGTTCATGGGGTGTCTGGCTGAGTCTGTCAGTAGGGTCTTGACCTTGGGGTCTTGAATTCTAGAGCCACACGTTGGGGGTAGAGTTTCCTTAAAAAAACTGTTTTTTAATTTTAAAATTTAAAATTTTTTTCTAAATATCAAGAGTTCACAAAAAGGGAAATCTAAGTGACTCTTAAATACATGAAAAGACATTTGATTGACAAAGGTCAAAGCATTGGATGACGCACCACATGGTGAGCTTGCAGTCATTTGCCTATTTTGCTCTCAAATCCATTGCCAACTCTTTCCTTCCTGGCTGGTCTTACCATGTGCCATACCGCCAAGAAGCATCTGGCAGGACGACCTGCTGGAAGCTCAATAATGCTCCTGCACAGTTGGGATGCTGTCCTAACAGGATGCAGTATGTGCTCTGGACCAGAAACCAAACTATGTGTGGTTTCTCCCAGGGTCACATTATAAGTTGCCAGGAGCAGAGATAGAAGAGTGATTTTCCCACCACACCTAACGGCCCAATACAGAAAGCTTCCAGTCCTGTAAGCATGAACTCTACCCAATTAAGGAGTTTTGATTCCCAAGAGAGGAATGTGTCCACCAGAAACACAAAAATAGTTGCTCAGAACTAGAAGTTGAGACTACCAATGGGCTACTTTCCCATTGAACCAATGGGTGGGGAAAGAGGTTATCACGTTGGCTGGAGGAAATAATCTCAGTTATCCAGAGGAAACTGGGAGTGGGCAAGGAAGGATATGTCTGAAACAGAAAGGATTCTCTCAGTGCCTCTTAATAAGTATGGCATGACCAGTAGTAAGTAGAAGGCACTGCACCTAGTAAAGGCAGGACTATTAAGAAATCAGACCCTTAAAAGATTCACACCACTCCACCAGATAGATTCCAAACAGCCAAGTGCTGGCAGACGACAGAGGGAATATGGAACGGGTCGTAGAAGGAGAAAGTGATAATCATCAACTGTTGCCTCATGGCTAGTTACAGACTTGAAGACTGAACAGTTGTATCTGCTTTCATAGGTATGCGTTAACAAATATTTTTTTCTGTTTCTTTCCCATTCCATGATGATCTTGTATGAGGGATGTTGATGCTACTTAACCTTACAGTCAGAAGAAAGATTCAGACCTGGACGGGAGAGCCTAGAATATCGAGACATGTGTGGTGTGTGAGGGGCCTTATTTGTCCCCATCTGGGGGCAGGGCTCCAGTGCTGGTACAGATGATAGCCATGCTCTGTCAGGCAGCACAGAAATGACTGTCGCATGGACATTAAATGGGAGTAAGAATGGGGCTGAGTAGCACAAAGAGTTGGCTGCACTAGTCACTGGCCTGTTTCGCTTTCAGATCCACTCCCCATCTTTCTCTGCTCAGGTCTGTATTCATAGGAAAGTGCATCTCCCCAACTCTAGCTGAATCCAGGTCATTTTCAGAAATGGGAGGCATCGGCCGACACAAGGAGGGCAGCAGAAGCCTTGGTGTTTCTTCTCTTTGTTCTCTACCTTGGGGACATCTCTATCAGGGGGCAGCGACTTGTCTTCCAGCTCTATTCAGACAGTGCTTTCTCCAACCTCCCAGCTCCTGCCAGGCAGGCCCTTTCAGCTGCTCCTGGGATCCAGCCACAGTGCTACCGAGGCTCCTCAGCCCCCCGGGAGTAATAGCTTCCTGCCTTAGCTCTTGCCTGGGCTGCCTCACTGCCCCACCTTTGACTTCTCTAGCTCTCCCACAGCCCCGGTCATCAGTACTCTGTTTAAACTTCTCTCTGTTTAAAAATCCCAAGAGATAACTTTTTTGTGGCCCTTGGCTGATATGGTGAAGAAATGGGAAAACCAGCAGGTGGGAGTCAGAATGAGGTCCGAGCATAATTTGCTGGCTGGAGCATAAACTGGCAAAATTCTAGGGAGGGTAATTGGGCAACATCTATAGATCTATCAGAATTACCAAAGCAGACACCCTTTGTTCCAGTAGTTCCACTTCTAGAAATTTCTTCCATAGATATACTTGCACGTGCTTAAATAATGTTTATACAAGATTATTCATCACAACATTGTTTGTAAAAGATTGGAAACTACCTAAAATTCCACTGATGGTAGATAAGCTCAATAAACCAGGATATATTCATAAAATGAATTAACTACAGTCACTCAAAAGAATGAGGAAGTTCTTTATGCACAGTTAAGGGTAGATCCCTGAGATCTAAAAAAGAAAGGTTCAGAATAGTGCATATAATGCCATTCTAATAGAAATAAGTATAGAGACTCCATTGACTTATATTCACAGTGATCTTAACTAGCAAGAAACTAATAATTTTGGTTGCCTCTAAAGAGAGAGTCTGAGAAGATGGGAAAAGGAGATGAGATGGTGGGTTTTTACCATTTCCTCTTTAGTATATTTAGAATTTGGTAATATATGCGGGATTACATATTTCAAGAATACAGAAAATTTAAATTAAAAAAAATACGTCTCTATACTACTTACAAGAGACACACCTAAAATATACACATTCATACACACAGAGAGAGAAATGTTGAAAATAAATGGGTGGAAAATATATATTACAAAAAAACTAAGTAAAAAAACAGAAGAATACTGGAGAATAAATCATAATCAGACAAAATAAAAAGTAAGGCAAAAGCATTAATGAGGACGAAGAATGACATTATATATAATTTAATGGAAGAAACTCACCAATCATGAATATGTATATCCATATATATCTAAGCATGGTGTCTTAAATATATAAAGCAAAAACTAAAATAATCACAGGGAAGAAATTGATTGTGCCAATACAAAATTAGTAAGGACATAGATGATGAGAACAATAAAATCAACCAGTCTCATCTAATAAACATAGAAATTTTCACCAACAAATGGAGATTCTACATTCGTTCCAAGCACAAGGCAACACACACAAAAATTGACCATGACCACAGAGAAGAAATCTCAATGTGTTTCAAAGATTCCATGTCAGAGAGACCATCTTCTCTGACCTCATGTTGATTAGAAATCAGCAACGAAAAGATTGTTTTGTAATATATTTGGAAATTTAAAAATCCATTTTTTAAGTGAGTTGTGAACCTAAGGAGAAATCACAGGGGAAATGACAAAATATTTGAAATGCACTGACAATGGAAAGTACTAAATACCAGAACCTGCGGGAAGAATATTTAGAGGGAAATTGATAGCTTGGAATGCATCTATTAAAAAACAAGAAAGGCAGAAAAGAAATGAATAGACCAGTCACGTCTCAAAGCTAGTACTTTTATAGAAAATGGAATAAAAGATTCCAGGTCAGGATATTTGAACCCATGCACCTAATTTCTCCCCCTGCCAGAGACTCCACTGTGAGAGTACAAGAAAGGGATTGTTTACAAGGACAGAAACGCACAACCACAGGGAGGGCAGGAGAGGCACCCACAGCAGTATGACGTGGAAGCTGGACGCAGGTGGATAATGAGAACAGAAGCCACAGACTGGCCACAGCCTGATCCCCAGTGGGCAGTAGAGGAGCTGTGAGCAACCCTGGTTTACAGGCCACCACTCTCAGGGGCTCAGACGCTGGCAGCACCGGGTCCCCAGAGTTGGGAAGGAAGAGGGAACCACATTAAGGAGGACTTAGTAAAAGTTTGGGCAACAGTTAATCCTTAGTCCCTGCTGTCGTCCACACTGCAGATGACCATGCAGGTAGCTGACCATGAGTCTTCTGAGCGGGGGCCACTGGGACACAGAGGAAGCGATGGGTGTCTGGGATGGTCTGAATATCTGGGTCCCTCCCAAAATTCATATGTTGAAACTTCCCCCCCCCCCCACGGTGATAGTATTGGGAAGTGGGGCCTCTGGGAAGTGATGAGGTCATGAAGGCAGAGCCTCACACAGAGTCCTGAGAGGTCTCCCTCATCCCTTCCACCAGGGGACATCAGGCAAGAAGATGAGGAACCAAGCGCTCACCAGACACAGAATATTCTGGCACCTGAATGTTGAACTTCCCAGCCTCCAGCACCATGAGAAAATGTCTGTGGTCTATAAGCTTCCTGGTTTATGGTACTGCTGTTATGGCAGCCTGGTTGGACGAATCCAGTCTCGTGCCCCAGAAAGGCAGATTAAGTGGCTGATGCAACTGAACACAGTGGCCCCAGCCCTCTTCCACCACTTGGTTACAAGAAGAAATTAGAAAACTTTTCTCCAGGGAACCTGGTAGCCCAAGAGGAAAGGTAAGAAGATTGGCATAGGGCTTTGTCCAACAGCCCACCTCCATCACACTACAGTGGAGACAAATGTTGACGAGCTTTACCATTCCCTGCATACTTGAAACCAGCTTTTAAGTCTCTACTCTTAAATATGAGCGGGTACCCAGGATCACTTTCTCCCAATGGGACTTACAGCATGACTTGAAGACTCTATTCAGCCTATCTTCTCTGGGAGGGAAAATGTTGCTCTTACTCTGCACAGCTTGCTTTGGACTGGCTACCCAGTTTTGGAAAACCTCCTTTCAAACCAGACTGAACTGGAATGTGTACAGGTTGTAAGACCATAATGAAACTGAGTGGTGCTTCTCTGGGAGAACTGATATAAAGAGGCAGTTGTGCACCGTGGAGGACTATGCTGTCTCCATAAACACCCTACATAGATCCCATTGCTGCCCTGCTCTGATGTGGGAGGAGGCAACCCCTGCAGCAGCACTCCCCTAGCTATCATCCTCTGCCTTCCTTTATGGGTTTGACCAATGGGAAATAACAGCAAAAGAATGGAAGGCAGGAAAAGAGAAAGGTAGAGGTATCTATTCTCCTACTCCCTCCTACTCTGGCACTCCTCTGTGAGGGGCTACGCTTACTTATGACTGTCATTCTTATGGGTGACCCCTCTTCCTCAGCCCCAGGCCTCACCTGGGCTCTGCCAACACCAACCCCAATCCTTGCATTTTGAGGCAGAACTGGATCAGTAGGAGGAAGTGCTGTACGTAAAAAATGTTCTGGGGCAACTGGGGAGCCTTATGAGAAATACAATAAAATTAAATCCCTACTTCACGCTACCCACACAAATCAATTCCAGGTCAATGAGAAACCTAAATTAAGCTTTGAAGGCCTGTAAGTCTTCATGAAGAAAATATATAATAATAGATTTCTGACCTGTGGTCAGTAGTAGGAAGATTTCCCTAAAAAAGATGAAAAGAAAAAAAAAAAAAAAAGAGGGCATACCTTTACAATACATTTGATGACATGAAGTTTAAATCTTTTTGTTCAGGAAAAGACATGTGAACAAAGTTAGGGACAACAGTCTGGGAAAAGATGTTTGCAATGTTTAAAACTAACAGAGGATTATGTTCAAAATGTGTAAAGGATCTCTACAAATGAATAAGAAAAAGACAAACATAGCCATGGAAAAAGAGGTGAAGAACAAAAAGAGGGAAACCACAGAAGAGGAAAACCGAAAATAAACATATGGAAAACACATTCACCAGTGCTGATAATTAGGGGAGTGCAAATTAAAACAACAGTGAGATACCCACATATTGGTGAAAAACATGAATGTGAAAGAAATGAGCTATAAAGCCATGAAAAAGACACAGAGGAAGCATAAAGGCTTATTACTAAGTGAAAGAAGCGAATCTGGAAGGCTACATATTGTGTGATTCCAACTATATGACAATCTGGAAAAGGCAAAACTATGGAGACAATAAAAATCAGTGGTTGCCTGGGATAGGGGGTGGGAGGCACATAGGCAAAGCACAGAGGGTTTTTAGGGCAGGGCAAATATGCTGTGTGATATTATAATCATGGCTATTTTTCCTTATAGATCTGTTTAAAACCACAGTGTGTACAGCACTGAGTGGATCCTAAGGTATTTGGGAGATTATGATGTGTCCACATAGATTCATCTTTGGTTAAAAATATATATACGTATACTGTGTTGATGTTGACAGTGGAGAAGGCTATACATGCATAGGGGCAGGAGGTATATGGGAAACCTCTGTGCCTTCCTCTCAATTTTGTCATAAACCTAAAACGGCTCTAAAAAAAATTAGTCTTAAGAAATGTTAATATGGGACGCCAGGGTGGCTCAGTGGCTCACCGTCAGCCTTTGGTTCAGGTCGTGATCCCAGGATCCTGGGATCGAGTCCCCACATTGAGTCTCCGCATCGGGCTCCCTGCGGGGAGCCTACATCTCCCTCTGCTTATGTCTCTGCCTCTATGTCTCTCATGAATAAATAAACAAAATCTAAAAATAAAATAAGTTTATTTTTTTAAAAAAAAGAAATGTTAATACAGTAACACCAAGGTTTGGTTAGAATGTTGAGGAATGGGACCTCACACACATGCTCATAGGTGTGTATATTTGGCAGTACTGGTAAATTCAGCAATTCTACTGAGAGAGATACATACTAGAAAAAAATGTTTCGTTTGCACAGTAGGATAGAGGCACTAGAATATGCACTGCAGCATTTTGCAAAAGGCAAAGAAAAACGGAAACAGCAAAAATATCAATCAAATGGAGAGAGGATAAATAAATTACACTATATTCATAAAATGTAATTCTATACAGCAAACTAATCAAAAATGACACAACATGGAGCAATCTCCCAAAAACAAAAAGTTAGATTAAAAAAGCAAGTTATAAAAGGATCCTACCAAGTGACAGCATGTACGTGAAGTTTCAAAATGTGCAAAACACAACTGTTTATTTTTAAAAATATACACATATACAGTAACAATGTAAAAAACGCACGCATACCATTGAAACCTACCAAACTTGGGATAACAGATATCTCCAGTGAGGGAGAGTGTGAGAGAAGAAGCAAAGGGAGAAGGGGGAGGATATAAACTGGGGGTCCCAGGAGATTTCAAGTGTAACTCTAAGATTTTGTGGCAAAAAAAAAAAAAAAAAAAAAAAGCTTTCAATGCAGCTGGGAAGTAGGCACATACGTGTTTGTTACTTGTTTGTATTTTTTGGTATGTTTAAAATACTTCATAATGAAAATGTTTAAGCCTACTATGATCTTAAGGACTATTTATAGAAGTGTGGCAGCAACGTGGTAGAGAGAAGACTCCCACTCTAGGCTGGATTAGGCGAATTCCTTAGGAAGTACCATGTGCATACTTGGACCACAGACGAACAGGTGTTGACGAGTCAGCAGTGACGAGGACCTGGTCCAGGACCAGTGACCAGATACAAACTAGGTTAGAAAAAACAAAAAACCAGAGGGATGCACCTGGAATGTTTAGCTGGGAGTCAAAGACTTTCTGACATTTACAAGCCGTGGGGCATGCCAGCAGCTCATGGAATGTCATCCTAGAAAGTGGCAGCTGGCCAGCGACCACTTTGTATTCCACCAAGGATACAAGTTCAGACGAGAGACAAATATTGTTCGGTTCTCAGCCTCACCCTCGTCACAGGGCAGCTCTGGCAATACAGATTCATCATGAAAAGAATAAGTGGATAGGACGCACAGAGCCAAGCCTTCCTTGCCTTGCCAGAAAGGCACAGATCCCGTGGCTGCCTGCACTGGATCCCCTGAAAGGCACAGCAGCCCAACAGTGAACTCGGAGTACCTTGTGGTCTTTCAGATCATCACTCTTGGTCTCAGTCTGAGCCCTGGAGTGAGTGCTGTGTCTAAGTGATTAGATGCAGCCATCTATTTACATTCACTGAGCTTACCAATAAATGGGCAAAGAGCTCATTTGTGACACTAAGTACAGCTTTCTCTCTACCGTGCACAGTCAACAACAAGCTTCCAATCGTTTCTATTCCATTAAACATTGCAAATTAGAGTCCAAGGAGGAAGTTAATTTCCAATCAAACAGAAGAACCAAGGGGACCCAAATCTGTTCCCGTTTTTGCCCAGATGGCCATGTAGGCACACACTCACAAGCCGACTCGCCCACTTCAAAATATAACAGAGCAAACACACCAAAATAAACAAGTGACTAGATCCTGTGTCATGTGCTCTTTTGCTTTTATTATATCACCCACTTTTGGAAACAACTCAAGGGACAGGCTTTGGATGCTCCAATATTTTGTGGAGAGGTACAGACAACTGTAAATGGGTCGGCTTCCTGACTTGGTCCTCTTGCACTGACGCTAGAAGATTTTGCCACAAATGCCCAGGCAGCCTGGAAGCACACTACAATCTTCCATTTGAGCTGATAATACACTCGTCCAAATGAGAGCAGTACAACCACATTTCAGACCAATTTATTCTACTTGAATATAATGCGTCTCATTAATCTCTTCCATCTGTTGTTTATGTGCATGGACAATTCTAGTGGGAAATATAAAGGACTGACACGGGATTTACTACTTGGGCCTCTGAGTCCAGCTTTAATTTGTAAGGAGTTACTATTCCTGCAGATGGGACACAGATATCTCAGAACTGGCTCTCCCCCCAGTCCCACTGACATTGTGAGAACTTCTCCGTCTGCCCGGGCAACGTTCCCATGGCCAGTGCCACACAGATGCTCATGTGTCAACCTAGCCTGGTATCATCAGAAGTCAAAGGCAGAATAGGATTTCCAAGACAGGAACAGAGGGCTGCCAACTCTTATTCAGGCGTTTTTCCTCTTCCTCCTGCCACTGCTTTCAGATTGATTCATCGCTCAGTGCACTGTCCCCCAGGCTCCGGACAGGACAGACAAAAGTCGGTGTCAGTCGGTTTTATATTCAGTAATGGGCAGCTGAAAGTGCTCAAGTGAGAAGACTCTGACATTAAATTGGCTCCACTGAGGATTGGGGATTACTGGCTTCAGCCCTTGCAATCCCCACATCACCGAAGATAATCAACATCTTTGAGGGAAAATTAACACCTTCTGAAAAGCCAACCTGAAAGCTCCTAGTATAATTAGGTGGGGAAAGCTATGTGTGTTCATTAGTTCAACAACTTTCTGAGGGTCCAATATGTGTCATGCTTTGTGCTGGACCCTGGGACCCTCAGGGGTACAAGGAACGGACACAATCCATACTTGCCTAAATTATTCAGTGCCCTTGTGGGTTGAATTGTGTTCATCTCCCGAAGTCCTAGTCCCCAGGACCTGAGCATGTGACCTGATTTGAAGTCAGTCATTCCAGAGGTAACCAAGTTAAAATGACATCATCAGAGTGGACCTTAATCCAATATGACTAGTGTCCTTATAAAAAGGGGAAATGTGGAGATAGACACACACACACACACACACACACACACCTGTGAAGATGACAGCAGAGATCAAGGTGATGCTTCTATTGAAGCATCTGAAAATTGCCAGGGAACTATTAGAAAGCAGTCAAGAGGCATGGGAATCTTTTCTCATCCAGGCCTACCTTGGACTTGCAGCTTCTATAACATGAAGCAATGCATTTCTGTTGTTTGAACTACCTAGTTTGTGGTATTTTGTACAGCAGTCCTAATAAACCACATACATGTGTCTTCTACCAAATAATATCACCTAGAAGGGAAGAATCTGTGAAAAATTAGAAAAGCCTTTTCTGATTTCCAGCTGAGGGATCCAGCTGCCAATAAACATGCCAACTTACATCTCTCCCAATGGCAACAAGCATTCCCAGCTATGCATGATCCCAAGACACAGCTCTGCCCCGGCTGCCTCTTAAGGAACTGGGACCAGAACAAGTGAGGGCTCCTTGGAGTCCTGTCGATGGGACTGTAAGGATCAATGGAATAAGAAATAATGAAAGAGAAAGAACCTCTCCAAAATTTCCCTGGGGTGTTCCAAGATTATCCTGCCACTTTATTGATCTCGAAAATATCCAGGATATACTGGCGGCTTCAAAGATGGAAAATGTCTACATTGCTATTTTTAACCTGGGTTCTAACCCCAATTATGCTATTGTGAACTCTGTGACCTCAGGCAAGCCTTGTCTCCTCTTTGAACCTCAAGTCACCCAATTGTAGAGTGGGAATTTAGACTAAAAGTTACATAGGTTGTCTCTTCAAATTCCGTTGCTTTGCAGCTCACTAGTGTTGGATAGTGTATGAAAGTATAATAGTCGTGATGGTGGTGATGGTAAGCATGAGTGCTTATTCGACCAAGTTTTGGCTTAACAAGTTTTTAAGAGTCAATGAATTTAGGCCATGCAACTCTTTTATAAGAAAAATAAAAGCAAATAGCTGTGATCATTCTTAAATTCCTCCATGTACTCTGACTCAGGGGAATAAAAACGTTGCTGTCTCAAGGAAGAGAAGTGACTGTCACAGCAGTGTGTGCTAGGGCCCCTAACCCTTAGAGCGCCAGAGGAAATGGCTTGGTCTGCCTTGCATGCTAGACACGGGGCCTGAAGTCAGCTGTAGCCACCACATCCTGGGCAAACAACCCAACACAACACGTGGGTCTGTTAGCAAATTCTCATAAACCATTATGCAGAGGCCACTGGCCAAAAAGCCATTGACGGAGAATTCGGTGTATGATGAAATCATTGCTAAGAATCCTATCCAGTCTAGAAACATTTTCTATGAAAAATAACTCCTCTCAGAAAGATGGCTAAAGGCTTCTAGGTAATGCTAGGGGTCAATACGTCCGTCTAGAAACATGAAGCCATGGGGCAGGCCTGGAGGAGAAGGTCATAGGGACCATCTCTCCTCTCACAGAGTGGGACATAGGGCCAAGATGACCAGGCACACTCCATGGTGGCCACCTGCTACAGGGAAAGAATTTAAGAGCCCAGAAAGAACATTTCTTGGATCTCTCTGTTGCCGAGACAAGGAAGTATATGGTGAAAATTTACGGCTTAATTCAGCCTCTTTTAATGCCGTCTTTATAACTGGAGTATCTTCAAAAATTATATCAGTGAAAGCACTTTGAAAAGTGAATTAAAATATTTTTTATATTCTTATTAATGCTAAAACCAAAACTTCAGTGTGCATTGTGCTATAATGGAAGATAAATCGCTGATTAAATTTGAATCAATTATCCATTACTAAATTTGATGCTATTTATTCACATCTATAGATCAGTGAGTTTGTCTTAAACCATCATTCTATAATGAACTCCTGAGTAGAGGGGCAATCAAAACTGTAAATTCATATCTCCTTGAACTAAAAAGAATCTTCTGGAACATTTATTCTAACTCTCTATCTTTATACTGAGAATTCTGAGGTGTGCAAAGAAATAAAGTGAGGTACCCAAGATTACATAGCTGGTCGGAGGCAGAGATAACAGGAATCCCAGAGCTTCTGACATCAGGTAAGCCAAGACTCTGCACTATGCTCACCACCTCCTAGATGCCCTCAGACCCTTCCCTCACTCATCAATGCCTCTCCATCGGCCTGGTTCTTCATTTCTATCTTCTGTGCATGAGGGCTTGGAGCTGACCATCTATAAAGTGGAAATGTCTTTAAAATTATATTTTTGAATCTAGAAGCATCATTTTTTTAAAATTTTTTTAAAATTTATTTATGGGATCCCTGGGTGGCGCAGTGGTTTGGCGCCTGCCTTTGGCCCAGGGCGCGATCCTGGAGACCCAGGATCGAATCCCACATCGGGCTCCCGGTGCATGGAGCCTGCTTCTCCCTCTGCCTGTGTCTCTGCCTCTCTCTCTCTCTGTAACTATCATAAATAAAAATAAAAATTTAAAAAAAATAAAATAAAATAAAATTTATTTATGATAGTCACAGAGAGAGAGAGAGAGTGAGAGAGGCAGAGACATAGGCAGAGGGAGAAGCAGGCTCCATGCACCGGGAGCCCGACGTGGGATTCGATCCCAGGTCTCCAGGATCGTGCCCTGGGCCAAAGGCAGGCACTAAACCACTGCGCCACCCAGGGATCCCTAGAAGCATCATTTTAAGTAACTAGGCTTATAGTCAGAATTTTCCACTGAGTTCTACAACCGAATAACCTGGATCTCATTTGCTAGACTTTCTTCCCTAATCCCCCTCCCCCAGTCCTCCATTTAAAAAAGAAAAGAAAAGCAGGAAGAAGGAACAAGGAAGGAGGCTCTACACACCTAGAAGAATGCAAAACCTGTCCCTGGTCATCAAGACCTGGCGGAAGCCCAGGCAAAAGCTGAGAAAGTTTTAAGGAAATGGGCCTTAAAACTAGAGGGTTCCCAGGGTGAGGAGCAGCCAAACTGGGTGTGACCTGAAGGTCTAGCTTCTGTGGGTAAATCACTCAAGTCAATGAAGTTTGATGGGAGAGAAGAAGCTGGGGAAGCTCTTAGCCTTGGCCCAACGCTTCCTGCACAGGAACCTTCACCCTTAGTACTCTGGTGCCTACTGTTGTCAACTGCAGCTTTTGACCCATGATCCCACAGTCCATGGCAGACCCATCTGTAACTTTGGGGAGGCACCAGTTTAAATACACATATTTCAAGTGGACCTTGAAAAAGTAAGTCTCTTGGCTAACTCATGGGCCTAGCTAGGTTTCTGACTTTCATACTTCACCAGCCCATATCTTTTTTCTTCTGACCTCAACTTCTAACACGAGAGAGTATGTTAGAATGGCATCTGTATATGTGATGACTTTGGAGCTCTCGTGTTTTTCCCAAAAGTCAAAGATTTAGTCTGCAAAACCTGTCTGTGGAAGGCATCAGAGATACCTGTGGCTGAAGACTGAAGTAGAATGATCTTTCGATCTATTTGCCTTGAAATTCTTTCATTCTCTTGGCAGTTTACCTGCTGTCTCTGCTTAGTCTTCGGTTCTATTTCTTCTCCTTCATTATGGCTTTTTCCCCTAGTTGTCTAACCTAACAATCTTTCATGTTGCTACTCTAGGGCCTTCTAATGCCTTGCTAGTGTGGTGGCGGACCTCAGCTCTCCAGAGCAGAGATTCAGATAGAGAGTGCCAGTAGAGCTAAGTGACACTCTGTTGCTTCCTGTAGCCCCTTTTAGCTAGTTTCATCCAAATAGAAGAACCCTGGGGGGGGGGGGGGGGGACATGTATCCATGTATAGGGGTCAGATAACTATAGACATATTCAGCAGGTTGGCAAGAAATTACCAGAAACCAAGCTGCACAAGGAGACCTCAAGGAAGCCTCTCGCCTCAGAGAAGGAGCCAACCTGCATTGACTCAGCAGAAGGCCCTAGAGGAGTGAAGTGGTCCCAGGAACCACACAATGACCGTTTCCTGGGATCCTTTCCCAATTCCACCAGTCCCACAGTTTTTGTGGATGACAGAGGCAGGGAGGCCATGTCCCTAGATACTTTGCTGGAGAACAGTAAATATCAGCAATCTGGAATTTAGCAGCAGGAGGAGCATTGAGCAGAAAAGTGTGGGGGCAAGGCAGCTCTAGTGGTGAGTTTGCCACCTGTCAGGTGGAGTGGTAGACTCAGGGGGTCAGGGGGGAAGAGCAGTGAGTGGTGTGTGCAGCTGCTCTTCTGGGTGGCCATGGGGGTCTGCAGGAAACAGCCCCTACATGGCAGTGAGCTATGTTCCAGCCACAATAGCCCAAGAAAATCCCCAGGAGCGATCCACCAGGAGACCAACACGGGGTGGTAAAACTAAAAGCTCCCAAGAGGATCACTTAGATTAAAGACTTCCAGTGAACTCTGAGACATTCTCCAGGAGGGAGGGAATTGACATAGAAAGGGACCCGGAGTCCTGCGGTCAAGAAGGTGGAAAGATCCAGGAGCATTTGGGCCTGCGTAGGAATGTGATCTTTCTTTTCTTGAGGGTCATAAGGTCAGACACATTAAGTTTAACAACATAAAGAAGGAATTTGTGGCTAGCTGTTAACAATTCGCCAGAAGAGGGGATCCCTTAAATTCTCTGTGAACCACTGTGCATGATTTGGCATAGATACAGCCATAAAAGAAGTAAATCGTCAAAACCAAGAAGGCTTGTGAACCCTAGGTGGGTACCATAGGAAACGCAGTATGCTACAGGATAGTGATGCTCAGAAATAATCCTACCAAGAATTTTTAATTGTGTGATATATGGTGTGCATGCTTTTTTTTTTTTTAATTTCTTCTCATTCACATAAGCAGCGTTTTTGTGTATATGTGCCTCTGATTATTGGGCATCTGCTTTGGCCTCTAGTTCCCCCAAATTCTATGCACCCTGTGTAGACCTGTACCTATTAGTGATGCCAAAGATGGCCCGGAAGCCTTTTGACAACATGATGTCACCTTAATGCTCTACCTTTAGTGTACTTCCTTTCCGCTGACTCCATAGAGCACTGCTCTACCTTTTGGGACAAGAAAGCGAAGAGACTAAGGCAGAGACTAACTCTTCTCCTTGAGAAGGCTCTAAGGATTGAGGGGGCTCTCTGTGTGTGCCATAAAACTGTAAATACTTACTGTTAAAAAAAGTTAGATGATAGAAATATATAAAAGTAAAATATAAAAGTCCTCTTGGTTTTCAACAGTCCTCACTCCCATGTAGATGATCCAGACTCCCTAAAATAGACACCATGGAGAGATCGGGTATGTGTTTTTATTTTCCAAGCATATCAAACAACATCCCCCAACGCACACACCAAGAAATGTAATCATACCAAACATAGCATAAGCATCTTGCTATTTTCAATAATACTCCCTTGGACAACGTTGTGTGAGCACTTACAAATTTTCCTTATTATAGTGTTTAATAGCTGCATGGTTAGCCCATTCTAATTTAGTTTAGTCCATCTTTTATTAATAGACACTTAAGTTATTTTGAGTTTTTTGCTCTTGCAAAGAACACTACAAATGTTTCTTTGTGCAGATCTCCTTGCACACTTGGATAATTTATTTTGAAAGGTAAATTTCCTGAAGTAAAATTGCTGGATCAAAGGGTATATGTGGCGTTTTGTATCTTGATGCATATTTTCAAAATATTCACCAGAGAGGAGAGGTGGTGTTTGCAGATATGGAATGTGTCATCGTTTGAGGTCTTGATACACTGCAATCTTGCCTATTTGGCTTAGAAGTAAAATCCTGGGCTTCCATCATGACTAAAAGAAATCTCTGGTCCTCCTGGACGTTAGAAATTCAGCAAGTTTACACAGCTTCATCAGTTTATTTATGGGCTAGGTGGTCTTCAGCAGTTACGGAGGAGGTGGTATTTCCAAGTCCCAGAAGGTTGGCACAACAGGGTCCTTAGGGAGATGGTTGCGATCGACCTCCTCACTTGACAGATTTGGAGCTGTGGGTGGATGCTGTCTCTGGGTGTGCATCTCCCTGTCCCCATCCTTCTGTGAGATGTGGGTGTTCATCAGTCATCCAGAACTTCTGGGTCTTCCCAATGCAACCTTGGTGGAGGTGGGGAGGACCTGCTTTTAAGCTACAGCTGCCACCAAGGGTATGAGAGGTGCTTCCAAAATGTACATCATTCCAGTGTGAATACACAGCACCTGCCCCAGTATGAACAAAGTGATGACAATATGTGTGTTGAACAACAGATTGAAGTATAAATCTATCTCCTGTGGCATGACTCATTCTTCGGCATGTGATCTGTGGGAGCATCCCTCTCCATCCCAGCCTTCATGTCGCAGCCCTTGGAGTCACAGCTTCCTCCCTTCCAGAAGTTAGAGGAAGGAAATGTCTACCAATTTTCCCACCTCTTCTCCCTCTCTCTTTCTCTCTCCTCACCAAAAGAAGCCTGGCTCCTTGAGTGGTCAGACCGGCGAGAAGGTAAAGCTAGCCATAGCTCCTGTCTCAGAAGAGGTCTTCCTGAACACAGGCCAGCTCTGACTACCTGCCCCCCTTGTCTGGGTCATTGATTCAGGCTCCTTGTGGCCCAAGCTCCAAGCTGGCCCTGTCTGGCCTCAGAGGAGGAGGATATTTTCAGCTGACTTCTGGTTTGATCTTTTGATTGATACAGGACACACAGGAAGAAAGGGATTTTATTAATTGCCTGTCTTGAAACCATAACATTCTCCCTCAAAGCCCATGAGCTTAAGAGCTCAAGACAGGAGAAATGGATCCCCATTATTCATCTGACAAATGCTCGATGGCTTTCTGTGTGCAGAAGCTGGTGACCACAGGATCCTTTCATTTTTCCCTCAAGTATATTCAGTAAGGCAATGCCCCTTTTACCTGGACTGCCTGGACTGATAGGATTGGGATCCAGGGACCCTCTGGAACATCAGCAGGCTGGTTAGCAAGGGGGCAGAGGTGCCTGCAAAGCTGAATTGCAAATAAGAATTCTGAGACCACACAGAAGCACACACACACACACACACACACATGCACACACACACACACACTGGTGGGGGGGTCAGCAGTAAGAAAAGAACTTAAATATAATGGAACTATAGCTCTGGAATTGTTAAGAGTGTTCCCGATTTATTGTCAAGGGAGGGAAACCAAAAAACAAGTTGCAGACTAATGCATTTACTTTAATTATATTTGAGTAAAAACAAACCAAAAAAGAATCTATCTATATGTAAATATTCATTTGCATCTGTTTGAATGAGCAAGGGAAAATCGCACAAAGTAGACAGCAGGTGTTAGTGCTGGTGGTTCAAGCGGATGGGGCTGGAGAGAGGGCCGAAGGAGACGACTGGCTTTCATTTTATCTATCTTCATACCATTTCCATTGTGACAGTAAGCATGTATCACTTTTGTATTAAAAAACAACAATAGAAGAAATTAGATGGAAATGAAAAGAAAATGTGAGTTCCAAGTTAGTCTATTTCCCTGTGTTTGGGAGGGAAGAAGTAGAGAGGGGGAAGCAAGGGACAGAACAGTGTATATCATATGATCTATTTATGTCAACGAAAATGATTCATTCACACATATGCTGGTATTGCATCAAAATATCTTTCAGTACAGTTTGAAATATTTGTCATGGGTATGCAATTCTTTCATTTGTCAAAAAATTTAATTATATTTATGAATAATTTATAATACAAGGAGAAAGTGCTTGTGATGTATTAAACAAAAGAGCAGTATATCAACCCACTTATATATTAAAATTTCAAGATTAAGGGAATAGTAGGGGAAAACGCACAGACAAAAGACTGAGTGACAAGGTGCTGCAATGTCAATAGTGACGGTTAAATTATAGGTGGTATTTGCTAAAACAAACAATAGGTCCTGGGAGCATGACTTTACCTCTGATGCTTCAGGGTTGGGAAAGGTCTCACCCAGTTGTGGCCAGACCACAGATCCTAGAACCCTGCACCTACCTGGTATCCATTGGAGGTCCTGAATGACACCCTTAGCGTCATCTAGGACACAGGAGGGATGGCAAGAGAAATAATGTAGCTGGCACAGAGAGAGAAGCAGCTGCCAGCCCCCATCCCACTTTCAAGGTCTATATCCTCTTTTCCAACTACACACAATATTATGAAAGATGGGGAAAAATCTCCATTGATTTGAATAGAAGTTAAGAATGTCTTATGTTAAACAGCTTCCTTTAACTGGAGACACTTAGAACACAGACTCAGAGTTAGACTGCGTGGATTCAAATCCCAGCTCTGAGATCTGGGTCAGGTGCAGGCTTCTTCAGCTCTCTACACCTTGATGTTTTCATCGGCAAAATGGGACAATAAAAATAATAGCCTATGCCTCATAGTGTCATCATGAAGAATCAACAAGAGTTCTAAAATTCTTCAGATAATGCTTCAAACACAGTACCATATAAGTGTTTGCTATTGTTATTAATAATATGATTCCTCTCACATTTAAAAAATGATGGCATTGGTACACCTGGGTGGCTTAGCGGTTGAGTGTCCGTCTTCAGCTCAGGGAGTGATCTTGGGTCCCGGGATGGAGTCTCACATTGGGCTCCCTGCATGGAGCCTGCTTCTCCCTCTGCCTATGTCTCTGTCTCTCTCTGTGTGTCTCTCATGAATAAATATATAAAATTTAAAAAAAAAAAAAGAAGAAAGAAGAAAAAAGAAAAAGAAAGAAGGAAAGAAAGAGAAAAAAAGAAAGAAGAAAGAAGAGAAAGAAAGAAAGAAGAAAGAAAGAAAGAAAGAAAGAAAGAAAGAAAGAAAGAAAGAAAGAAAGAAAGAAAGAAAGAAAAAGAAAGAAAGAAAGAAAATGATGGCATTAATTCTTGGTCTATCATCATGGCTTTAATTTTTATGATTTGTTGGAGGTCAAAGTTGTGTCTGGAAAATACGTAGATCTCTGGGGGTGCCAGCCTGGCTCAGTCAGAAGGACATGTGACTCTTGATCTCAGGATTGTAAGTTCAAGCCCCACATTGGGATTAGAGATTACTTAAAAATAAATTCTTTTTTTAAAAGAAGAAAATACATGAATCTCTACTGAGGAAGGGCCACAGGGCCAAAACAAATGGTACATGAAAGCCCTTCCCAAACTGGTGCTCCCGTGAAGGCTTGAGTCTGAGAGCCTAGGGGTCCTGCAGAAAAGTTATGCATTGAGGTAGACAGTAGAGACAAAAGAGTCTCAACAGGAAACATCTCACACCAAGTCTTGGAGTTTTCTTTAGCAGTTTTAAGAAGTTCTGTACTATTTCAACTCCGAAAGCTAACCAACCAGGTCTGAACCAACCATGCCTGAAGTGCTCATTATATTTCATGGTTTGTGTGGTTCTTGGAGACACCACATCACACCCTGTTTCATGAACCAAAAAGAAGATTCTACAACTGATACACCAGTTGCCTCTCCTTGTATAAATACACAGGTAAGGGACAACAGCCATACAACGAAATGAATATCTGTAAATATTGTGCATGTAGCTCTGTTTTTAGGTACTTATTTACTTGGAATTCCCACATCTTCATTCAATCACATTCTGCCCAGGTAGAACCTGTTTTCCACAAAGTGTCCCCTAGTCACTCCCAGATCCCATGGATATCCTGCCCTTTGAATTCTTCAGCCTCCTAAATAATTTCCAACTTAGTTATATACTGGCTTGCGTTGTTATAAGTGTTGCCTATGGGTTTATCTCTCTTCTTGATAAACTTCTTGATAATAAATGATGGAAATCTACTCTCTCCTCCCCCTTCCCCACGCCTGAAAAAGAAAAAAGGCTGAGCATACTATGAAACTTAATATAGAATCATAAGCTCATGGAACACCTGGGTGGGTCAGGCAGTTAAGCAGCTGCCTTCGGCTCAGGTAACCATGCCAAGGTCCCAGAATCAGGCCCCACTCAGGCTTCCTGCTCAGTGAGGAGTCTGCTTCTCTCTCTCCCTCTGTCCCTCCCCTCACTTGTGCTCTCTCTCTCTCTTGCTCTCTCATTCTCTCTCTCAAATAAATACATAAAATCTTAAAAAAAAGAACAAAAAGAAGAAGAAGAAGAAAAGAAGAAGAAGAAGAAGAAGAAGAAGAAGAAGAAGAAAAAGAAGAAGAAGAAGAAGAAGAAGAAGAAGAAGAAGAAGAAGAAGAAGAAGAAGAAGAAGAAGAAGAAGAAGAAGAAGAAGGAGAAGAATCATAGGCTTACAGAATTCTCAAGCTAGAAGGAACTTAAATCTATGAAAGGACTCTTTCTGGAAGATGAAGAAGCTCGTGAAGCATCACCTACCAGGATGACTATCATGGACACTGCCAATAAACACACATGACATAAACATCAAGAATGACACCCAGTGCCCTTGAAATCAAATGTGCACCATCTCCTATGACAGACCTAGACACAGCACAATTCTAAAGCAACCTCTGATAGACCCAAAGGAGACCTAAAACCATCTTCCCCCAGCTGTTGAGACGGGACTCAGGAGATTTCCCGGTGCTGTTCTTTTTTATCATTTTTTGCACTACACATGCAAAGGGAGAGCAACAAGGTGACCAGCCCTAAAGTCTCAGCCAGTAAACCATGGAAACCAGCTCCCTAGTTCTTACTGCAAAGCACTGTGTTAACACGTGATTTGATCCTATTAGTCACATTAACGGGGAAATTCTGTGCAGTTTTATCCCTTTATGCTAATCTATCTTTCTCATAAAATGTAAATAGGGCTAACCATTCAGCCCAGGATACTTTTCACCATTATATGAGAAAAAAGAACTGCTGGCAGGGGCGCAGGGTGGGTGAACACAGACACCAGCAGCAGGACCCATGTCTTGGTTCCTTCGTCCACTAGTGAGCACAAATGGAATGAGGAAATCAGTGCCCATAGTGACTAGTGGGGACTTTGGAGTGCATCAAACCCTGCGCTTTCCTCCCTTTATAAGGGATACATGGTAAGATGGAATGAGACTTCTCTCTTCACCCAGAAACTTCTTGAATCCTGTGAGTCATTGTGCCATTGGCAAGTGAGGGAACAACTCTGCAGCCTGGGTTTGGTGTTGGTGTTTCTGAATTCTGCTGTGATTAATCTCTGAAAAATCTTCTTCCTCTTACCTGCATCCATTAGACTATGCACCGGTTGGCAACTGTGTGCCTTCCATCTCTGTATCCTAGGACAGGCAAAGAACTGGGCACCCAGTAAGGGCTCCAGATGTATCCATGGAACTGATTTGAAGGTGAGCAGAGTAGACAGTGGGCAGGCTACGGCCCCTGACAGCAACCAGCCCCTTCAAAACACCTTCCCGCTACCCACCGCCCATCGCCACTCCTCTTTTCTGCACATCTCTGAGGTTGAGCAGGTTGGCCCCAACTACAGAGCAACCCGCATCGGGCTCTCCCCCAACTGAGCAAGCTAACATTTGTTTACCGATGCTCCCAGTTTAGGCAATGCTCCCCCACCTCCCCCAATTATCATGCATCAGAACGTAGCCTGAATAGGGGTAATAAAATGATCACGCATGTTCTGCCTACAGGCCTTCCATGAGCTGCAAGAAGAATATTAATTATGTGTCCAATTTGTTTGCACTGCCTAGGGGAAGCCCACTGCACATCTTTAATCTGCTCTTGGTTTCCTGTCTGGGGAGGGGCAGGCTGACTCTCTCTACAGACTTTCAGATTCAAACCTAGCATTTATGTCAAGCTGTCCTGATCCAGGAGAAAGCACATGGAAATCTGATGGGGGAAAGTTGTGTTTTTTTATTTTTTTCCCAAGGGAGGAGTACCATTAGGGTAACGCAACAGAACCTTTAAACAGTTCTGAAATGATTTGCTTCTACATCTATTTCAAACACAGGATATTTCTATTTTCATAACAGTCCGTGATGATGACTACCAGAATGTACTGCCTCTCTGTCAAGTTTTGCCCCTCAAAGTTTACCCACTGCCCAGATTTCATACAGTTTTTGAATAGTAGAATTGCAAGAACCCCCTCAAGGCTACTAGATAATACTAATTATCTTTCCAGTTCCAGAACATGGACCTAAAGCTTTGGCTAGCCCTACAGTCTAGGTCTTTCTATAACATCCTACGTATTTATAGTCTTGTACTCCAATGAATGTCCAAAAATATGGAACTGTAGCTGTACCTATGATTTATTTTTCAGCATTTCCTGAAATTGATTTTACTGTAAATTAAATGAGCTTTAGAAAGAGAAATATGTTTAAGGAAGAAACAGATATTTCTCGCCTGACCTAGAGTCTGCTATATTTAGACTTCGAGAAAAATCATTCATTTTTCTAGCAAACTTGGAAACCATTTCTTAAGCTAATTTTCTAGGCAAGAGGAAGGATTTTCTGATTACACTTTGGCAGGCAGTAATCTTTGACAGGATAAGCCTTACAAGCACTTTATCGACCTCGCTTTTAAAACACACTCCACATGAATCGTTCTATTACATTTCTTTTAAAAGAACATAATAATATGTTTAATGCATTAAGGAACAATAAAGATTATACAAACTAGTCAATCAAAAAGTACAAATGGGCTTTACTAAGTGGCTATGGTTGGCCTAGATTTTCAGTCTACATAATTGATCCTACACAGATGTAAGGATATTTTCAGCCAGCTATGATGAGGGTGACCTGGAGCCTTCTTCGGTGATTCCAGCCGACACAACATGCTCACATGTAGAGGTCTCAACATTCCATGCTCCTTAGCACCGTGGTCCTTGTGGCTGATTAAATACAAACCATCATCACTGAAAAACACACATGCACATATGCATTTCATAGCACCTGTTGTCTTTCCTTATACAATGATCCATATCATGGATCACCCCAGCAAGAACAGGACTAGGGTGCAATGGTGAGGCAATTGCCTTGGGAACAAAATTTAGGATGATACGATACCAAAAAAACCCTCAGTTATCAGGATAAATAATGTTTTAATGCAATAGTTAGGAAAATAAATTTTTTATTTTAAGATTTTAATTATTTATTCATGAGAGACACAGAGAGATAGGTAGAGACATAGGCAGAGGGAGAAACAGGCTCCCCAGGAAGAGGCTGATGTGGGACTCAATCCTGGATCCCAAGATCACACCCTGAGCCAAAGGCAGGCACTCAACTGCTGAGTCACCCAGGCAAGTCCCAGGAAAATAAAATTTAATGCAAAAAATTAAAAAAAAAAATCATTGATGAACAAAATATCAAAAATTTAAATAACAGTAAAACTCAGTCTGTACCTGTACAACCTTGCCTCACTTGCCCTACCGTAATCTTGGCTCTTGTTCCAATAAAACTTTATTTACAAAAACAAGAAGCAGGCTGTGGGCCATGGTTTGCCAAATTGATTTTTTATATTATGTTAACTAACATACTAATTTTTTTGGTACCTCTTTAAATTTCATATTCTTGTCCTGGCTAAACAGTAAATATTATGAGGGTAAAAACCAAGTATTAACTCATCTTCCATAGATAACAAGTACTCACTAAATTCTCACAAGTGATTCTCAGAGTTAATACTTTACATTCAAATCATCTCCCTAAATTTAGTTCTCAATTTTTTAGTTAAAAAAAAACCCACACATATATTCCCCTTAAGAGAAATGGAAATATATAGCATGAACTATAAATATAATCATTATATTTAATATGGATGTTCTACTTCTAGCAACTTATCATAAGAAACTAATTCAGCCAAGCAAAAAGATACAGGTATGAAAATGTTCATGGCAGCATAATTTCCAAGCTAGGGGAGCTGTTTAACATCTTATGGCATATTAATATAATGAAATCATATGTATTATTAAAGAAAATAATTTTTTAAAGACTATTTAAAAGTTTGAAACAATTTGTATCATAAAGTAATAAAAATTAACAGAATATAGGGCACCTGGCTGGCTGGGTCGGTGGAGCATGCAACTCTTGATCTCAGGGTTGTGGGTTTGAGCCCTATGTTTGGCGTAGAGATTCCTTAAAAATAAAATCTTTTAAAAGTTAACAAAATACCGTGGAAAATAAGCCAATATGTACAATTAGAAATTAATATGCAAAATAAACTTTTTATTTATAAAATCACATTTTCATAATTTTTACTAAATTATTTTTTAAATGTGCTTTCATAGAGCTTCTACTAAAATAATTTTAATAAAAGGGTGCCTGGGTGGCTCAACCTGTTTATTGTCCAACTCTTGATTTTGGCTCAGGTATTGATCTCAGGGTCATGGGATCAAGCTCTGGTCGGGCTCTGCACTCAGCTTGGGGTATGCTTGAGATTCTCTCTTTTCCTCTCCCTCTACCTCCTCTCCCCCTCGTGCTCTCTCTCAAATAAATAAATAAAATCTTTAAAAATAAAATAAAATAAGTTTAATGAAAACAGTTTGAATAAAATAGTCTCTACACAGAGTTATCCCAATACATGTATCAGGTTTCCTCTCCTGATGAATATCCCAACACTTGGTAAGAGGAATTGAAAACCCGAGAACAAAAAGTACTCTTTCTTTTACTTCCAGCCAATGATTTCATTCTTGACTCTTCACTTTTCTTACCAAGCTTTCAAAATCACCCTATGTAAAAGCAGGGCAAATACTAGGGGAAATCACTTGGAGAGGATTTAAATACCACAAGTTTCCACTTCAAATGTAGATGAGCATAGAGATAAGGAAAAAGGAAAAGAGTTCTAGAGCAGAGATCAGTAAATTAAGGTCCTTAAACCCAATCCACGTTGAAAAATAAGAATGGTTTTTATATTTTTTAAGGGTAGAGAACAAAGAGGAAGAGGAAAAGAGGAAATGGTAGAGACCTACATGGCCAAAAAATCTAAAATATTTACCATCTGATCTTGAGCAGAGGAAGTTTGCCAATCTCTGCTCTAGGAGAAAACATACACTTCTATGTGTTAGTCTACTGTATGTATTTTTAAATTAGTGGCTTTTACTTTTTTAGAGCAGTTTCAGGTTTACAGAAAAATTGAGCAGAAAGCACAGAGAGTTCCCACATAGCTTTCCACCCCACCACACACACACACACACACACACACACACACACACACAGTTTCCCTTATTATTATTTTACATAAGTGAAGTAATTTGCTACAATTGATAAACCAATATTGATACATTATTAACTACAGTCCATTGTTTATATTAGTGCTCTCTCTTAGTGTTGTACAGTTCCATGGATTTTGACAAATGCATGATATTATATATCTACCATTATAGTGTCATACAGAATATAGTTTCACTGCCCTAAAAATCTCCTGTACTTTACCTATTCACCCCTCTCATTCTCCTGAAACACCTGGCAACCACTGATCTTTTTACTGTCTGTGTAGTTTTGCCTTTTCCAAATGTCATATAGTTAGAATCATATGGTATGCAGCCTTTTCAGACTGGTTTCTTTCACTTAGCAATATGAATTCAAGACTCCTCCATGTCTTTTTTGTGGCTTGATAGCTCATTTCTTTCTATCATTGAATAATATTCAGTTGCATGGATGTACCACATCCATGGCTAAACAGCCTCTCGATGTAAAAGATTTTATTAATTAATTTTTGAATGTTGAACCAGCCTTGCATTCCTGGGATTAATCCCACTGGGTTGTGGTGTGTTGATCCATTCACTCATGGAAGGACATCTTGATTTCTTCCAAGTTTGGGAAATTATGAACAAAGATACTATAATATTCATGTGCAGGTTTTTGTGTGGACATAAATTTTCAAACCATTTGAAGAAATACCAAGAATTGCTAGATCCTATGGTAAGACTATGTTTAGCCTTGTAAGAAACTATCAAACTGTCTTCCAAAGTGGCTGTGCCATTTCGCATTCCTACAAAGGATGATAGTTCCAGTTGTTCTCTATCCTCACTGCATTTGATGTTTTTAGTGTTTGGATACTGGCCACTCTAATAGGTCATAGGAGCATCTCATTATTGCTTTAATTTGCAATTTTCTGATGGCGTATGATGTTGAATACCTTTTCATATGCTTATTTGCCATTCATATATCTTTAGTGAGCTATCTGTTCAAATATTTTGCCTATTTTTAAGTCGGTTTGTTTTCTTATTGTCAGGTTTTAGAGTTCTTTTATATTTTAGATGCAAGTCTTTTATCAGATATGTGTTTGCAAGTATTTCTCCCAGTCTGTGATTTATCTGTTCATCTTTTAACAGTATCTTTTGCAGAGCAGAAAGTTTTAATTTTAATAAAGTCCAATTTATCAATTTTTTGTTTTATGGATCACACTTTTTGTTGTATCTAAAATCTCATTGCCAAATCTAAGGTAAATCTAGATGTTTTACCTATGTTACCTTCTAAAGGTTTGTAGTTTTGTATTTTACATTTAGGCCTATGCTCTCTTTTGAATTAATTTTTGTGAAAGATGTGAATTCTATGTCTAGCTTCCTTTTTTCTGCTTAAGGATCTCCAGTTGTTGCAGCACCATTTGGTGAAAAGACTATCCTTTCTCCATTGGATAGCCTTTGCCTCTTTGTGAAAGATTGACTATATTTGTGTGAATTTGTTTCTGGGATCTCTGTTCTATTCTGTTGATCTATTTGTCTATTCTTCCACTGATGCTACAGTGTCTTGAAACTTTAGATTCATAGAAAGACTTGAAGTTGGGTGGTATCAGTCCTCCAACTTTTTCTCCTGTAATATTGTATTGACTATTCTGGGTCTTTTACCTCTCCATATAAACTTTAAAATTAGTTTGTCAAATCCACAAAATAATTTGCTGGGATTTTGATTGGAATTGTGTTGAAACTCTAGATCAAATTAGGAAGAACTGACATCTTAACAAAATTGAGTCTTCCTATCCATGAACACAAAATATTGTCCCATTATTTAGTTCCTCTTTGATTTCTCTCATCAGAAAGTTTTCATTTTCCTCATTTAGATTTTGTACATATTTCATTATATTTGCACCTATGCTGCTTATATTTTGGTGCTATTGTAAACGGTGCTCTATTTTTTTTATCTCAATTCCCAAATGTTCATTGTTAATATATAGGAAAGCAATTAATTTTTGTATGTTAACCTTGTATATATATCCTACAACCTTACTATAAATCCTTATTAGTTTTTTTGGGAGCTTCTACCTAAGCAATCATGTTATCTATGAAAAAAAGACAGCTTTATTTTCTTGTCTTATTGTATTAATTACAACTTGACATATAATGGTGAACATGAGTGGCAAAAGGAGAGATCCTTTCCTTGTTTCTGATCTTAGGGGAAAAGTATCTGGTATCTCACCTTTAAGCATGATGTTATCTGTAGGATTTTTTGTAGATATTCTTTTTCAAGTTAAGGAGGTTTCCCTATTCCTAGTTTGAAGAGAGTTTATCATGAACGTGTGTTGCATTTTGTTAAATGTCTTTTCTGTCTCGATTAATATCCTTTTATGATTTTTCTTCTTTAGCCTCTGGATGTAAAAGATTTTATTAATTGATTTTTGAATTTTGAACCAGCCTTGCATTCCTGGGATAAATCCCACTGGGTCGTGGCACAGAATTTTTTATTTGTTTTCATTTGTCTTTTTATCGTTGGATTTGATTTGCTGATATTTTGTTAAAGCTTTGCATCAATGTTCATGAGAGACATTGGTGTATTTTCCTTCCCTGTAATTTTTTTTTTTTTTTTATGTTAGGGGACTACTTCCTCAATGAGTTAGGAAGCATGCCCTCTACTTCTAGTTTCTGGAAGAGATTGTAGAGACCTAGTATCTTTTTTTTTTTTTTTTTTTTAATAAATTTACCATAAAGCCATTTAGGCCTAATCTTTTCTGTTTTGAAAAGTTATTCATCATTGATTCAATTTCTTTGTTATAGGCTTATTCTGCTTATTTATTTTTCCTTATGTGAGTTTTGGTTTTTGTATCTTTCAAACTGTGTTTCATCACAGTTATCAAATTTTGAGGCCTACAGTTGTTCATAATATTCCTTTCTTATTCTTTTTAATGTCCATAAGATCAGTAGTGATAGCCCCTCTTTCATTTCTGGCATTAGTAATTTGCATCTTCTCTCTTTTTTTCTGGGTTAGTCCAGTTAGAAGTTTATTAATTTGACTAGTCTTTTCAAAGAACCAGCTTATGGTTTTGTTGATATTCTCTATTGAGTTTCTGTTTTCAATTTCAGTGATCTCTGCTATAGTTCCTATGATTTCTTCTTCTGCTGATGCTTACATTGGATTTAATTTCTTCTTTTTCTTGTTTCCTTAGGTGGAAGTTTATACTGTTGATTTTAGGTCTTTCTTCTTTTCCAACATATGCATCCAGTGTTATTCAGTTCCCTCTAATCACTGCTTTTGCTGGATCACAGAATTTTGAGGAGTTGTATTTCTATACACTTCTCTGTGTTAAGTAGTCCACTTTTTTTTTAAAAAAAGTAAACAATATCTATGTTATCATTTCTAATAAACAGTTTATTCTTAGAGGTTCTTAAAGTTAGAAAAGGCATGATGGTGAGGAAAAATAATGGGGAAGTTGGAAAGAGTGTCCCACACTGACTTTCCCTGAACTATTGGGAAGCGTGACTTCCAGCTTTCCAGTGCATACAGCATATGCCAAAGAGCTCAGACCAAAACCAGCCATTGTCCCCATGCCTCTTCACCTGGCTTTCCCTTGTAGAAAAGTGATGTCATACTAAATGTTACAGTCTCAGTGGGGTGCCGAAACCAGCTTGTACTTGCTCTGGAGAGTCCATTGTTAACCCGAGGTTAGCTTGAAATTGGCCATGGTGGAAGTATCTTCACTAGGGAAATTGGCATCTAGCATAAATCAGGGCTAACTGGCAGTGCGGTGAGCTGGCCCATCAGTACACCAGCCAGTATACCAGATTATAAAATTTATGAATTCCCCTAGCTTTCTAAATTTATTGGGCACAACTAAGAAACAATCTATTGTATGTGAATATTGGAGGATCATAGAGCTTCCAAGTCCCAGGATCTCCTTCAGATGCCATGAATACGTCAGGCCATGTGAGAAGAGGAATTCTTCTTTCAACTAGCAATGTGAAATGTAGCTGGGCAACTGCCCAAAATAGATTTTTTAAGAACACTCAGTTATGTCTTGTATAAACATAACAAAAATAATCTTTGATAAACTTTCATAGGGTTAAATGTAGGTGAAGTGATTCATCTAAATGTACAAGCTAAAAGTCACTAAAAATGGAAGCCACACTTGGATTATTTTTTACTCTATGATGGTAAAGATTTTTCCCTAGGAATCAGTATCATGCACTGGTGCCAGAATAAGGCAGTTGTCTGGGGCTTGGGTTTGGAGGAACTGGACAATAACAGGGAAAGGAGTTGGAAGAGAAAGAAAGGATGTTCCCATAAAGCTAAAAATACCTTTAGTGTCATTATATACTTCTTTGTATACAAATACACATTCCTAACTATAATTTGTTGTCATTGTTTTTTAAAGATTTTATTTATTTATTCATGAGAGACACAGAGAGAGAGAGAGACAGAGACACAGGCAGAGGGAGAAGCAGGCTCCACGCAGGAAGCCTGATGTGGGACTGGATCCCGAGACTTCAGGACCATGCCCTGGGCCAAAGTCAGGTGCTAAACCACTGAGCCACCCAGGGATCCCCTCCTAACTATAATTTGAATGGACATCTGGCCCTACAATCTAATTACTGCCAGAAAAAATAGAGACCAGTGATTCTAAAACTCAAGTGACTACTTTTAATTATTTACAAATAAAAATTATACAAAACAAATCTCATTTAATTCTTAGGTGTATATTTTACAAATTCATGAACAGAGAGGCGTGCACGTGTGCACACATGTGAAAATCTACTATACACATCTCTTCAACCTTCTTCTACCTCCCTACGAAAATATAAATAAAAGAAAATCAGTAGTACTATTATTGGCACAGCATTTATAGTCTAGGAAGGATTTTCAGAGACATTATCCCACTTAGTCATCATTTGTTAATAATGTCAATGTTATTTACATCCTACTTTTATAAATGAGGAAACTAAGCCTCTGAGAGATTAACTGACCTGCCCAAGGTCACGCTGTAGGTCAGCATATGATTCGGGATTAAAAAGTAATTTCCTTTTAACTGGAAACAAGAAAAGCTCACTGTTGTCCCCATCCCCCTAAAAGCAAGATAGAAACTTACAAAGGTGTCCCTCCTCCCTCCATCAGGAAGGACAGAAGTTAATCACCAGAGACAAGACCCTGATCCATCCAGAAACAGGTCAGAGAAAACTACATAGCAAATTTTGCTAAAACTAATCTCCATCTGTCCTTAGTAGCCTTATGTATCTTTCTTGCCACAACTTGCCACCCTAAAGAAATTTAAAACCCTTTTCTTTGGTCTTGTCACTTCTCAAAAACTTTGTTGTTCCTTTGCGAGGATGCTGTATCAGCAGCATCTTCAGAGCTACTCATCACTGGATGCTCCTATGTATGTGATCAATGCACATGGTAATAAGCTTCAGTTTGTTTTTCTCCTGTTAATCTGTTATTTGTTAGACTAATTACAGGGCTATAGCATGAGAACCTCAGAGGGGTGTAGGAAAAAGATTTTTCTTTTCCTCCCCTACAGTGTCATACCACAGAAACAGCCTTGGACCAAGAATGTTCTTGCCCTCGTTCTTATAACCTCCATGCTACACTGCATATCAAGGATTTGCCACCACAGATAAGAAATGTATCTGCAGGGGCTTAGAACATGATCTAGCAAAGCATCTTTCTAAGGCATCTTTTCCTTTCTGGGCGGGCCCATGGGGCACAGGCCTGTTTGGGCTATGTTTTACAAAGCCTGGATAGTAATACACTTACTGCTGAGTTCCAAAATGCTTAAAAAGAGAGCTTTCACGATGTCATAGATTCTTTTTGAACTTTCCTCTATAGAAATAGAGAAAATAACTTTTTAAGTCAACGAGTTACTAAGGATGAAGTCATTTGCATTCCTGGAATGTCTAAATTTGCATCTCTCCACTTCATCTTACTTACCACTAAAAGAAAAATAATTTTTTTATTTCTCTAAAAATGAAAACTACTTGTCCAGTATCATTAAAAGTTTGTAAGCTTTTCTGATGGATTTGTGTGTGTGTATGTGTGTGTGTGATATTTAAGGATTTTGGCCTGGTTGTTATTACCACTGATTTTCATAATCTTTGTCAGCCACTTCCTATGTCTCTGAGACTTCATGCAAAGTGTATTATTCAGGTCATAAAATGCAAATAGGAATAGGTACTGTGTGTGTGCCTATCTCAAATTCTAAGAATATATGACCAATTCTAAAAATATGTTTTTTAAAAAAACCGCATTTTCTTCAAGTGTTTTGAAGCTCAAGCTAAATTTAGAAGGAGGTCTTTGGATTTCAAGATTCTCTAGATTTTAAAAAGTGCAGACACAGTATTCAGGTTATAGAGTCAGGAGGAAAAGCTAAACAAACTGGAATCATCTCGAATGAGCTGCTTGATTAGTGTCTAAATCACCCAAATGCCCCTTTACTCTGCTGGGGTGGAGAATATGCTTCTAATTACAGACACTATTTGAAAGCAAACATGCTCTAACCAATTTGGCTCACCAGCATCAAGAACTGTCAATTTGCTTCATGACTGACTCTCTCCGGGTATTTTATTAAGGTGGCACCTCAAGATATTAGAAGTAGGCTCATAATTCACTCTCCAACAGGGAGGTGGGGAAAAGCATTTTCTTAAGCTTTTATGCATTAAACACCCAGAACAGGGCATCAAATTAATGAAACAGGGAAACCTTTAGACTGAGGTGGTTCTAATACCTTAGCAGCCCATGTAAACAAACTAAACCGCAGCCTGTAAACGTCTCGAGGTTAAGAAATCTAAATCTAAGAACAACCAATGACAAACAGCCAGCGAGGCTTTTTCCAAATAAGGCAACTGATTAAGCTGTAGCCAATCAAATAATTTCCTTGCTTGGCTTGCCACCTTCTCTACGAGAGTCTTGCCCCTAGCTCTGGTCTGATGTGCTCCTAACCACTTCCGAACTGGGTTGGGACTGCCCAGTTCGATTTGACGTTTGCTCAAATAAACTCCTGAAAATTGCAGTGTGCTCAGTCTATCTCTTACCATAAGGGAAGATAAATGGAATTGCTGTGTTGTTATTTTACTTATTTTTAAAATACTTACCCCCACCACCCCTGCCCATCCTAAAAGACCTCTCTCGCTATATGGGATAAAATCTAAAAAACAAACTGGTTCCTAAATTTAAGTACGAATTTGCCACACAGATGAATCCCTCCTTACCCACCCTTTGCCAGGCAGGGTTTGGAGAGAGCAGAAGGGAAAGGTTCTGGCACTCAGTACGCACGGCCTAGTTGGTACAGGCCTGACCCTGGGCCTTTGGTCGGGTAGCCGGAGTTCTGGAAGGCTAGCATAGATTTCCAGAGGGTCAGCTTGCGGTGGGTTTATAGAAGGGGAGATCTGAATTCTGAGGTGCTCCTCCCACTTCCTATTAAAAAAAGAGCATCCCCTGAGAAAGCTACCAGGTTTTGAGAGACCAACACTCCCTACCCCTCCCCAAAAATGCCTCTGGGCTCTCTCCTTGTTTCAGTTTCTTGATTAATGAAAATGCATTTCCTACAGCCACAAGTAGCAATTTTCTCTCTTCTCTAAAAGCGCCAGCAGGACACACCCCGGGCTTTGTGTTTGTATTTGGCTGGTTGGAGAGTTTGCAGTCCCTCATTTTACCCCCAAGCCTACATTGTGGTTGCCCAGCTTGATCTGTAGGTGCCTCATTTACAACCCAAAAGATTAAAAAAAAATCGATGGTGGGAATTTAAATAGTTAATCCCGAGGAGTTCTTTGATTAGCAGAGAAACCAATTACACTAATCCTCTACTACTTTAACTTCCTGGGGTCTGTCCCCACTCACCATCCACCAAACTGTGGAAAAATTTTGTTTTGAAAGCACCTATGTGTGCTTTTTACATCAGGAAGGGGTGCCGAGAGCGCATCAGATTTTCAAAGATGTCCAAGACCCCAAAACTTAGAACCACCACGGTGAGATGGAGAAATGGAAATGCAATCACCAAATCTGAAAAAAATCATCAGAGTAGTACCCCCTGAACTAAACTCCAGTCTTCCTGCAACACTATTCAAGCAACAAGGATTCCAGCGAAAATCAGCGGTCAGATGAGCTTTCCATGGGCTCCAGTGTAGACCACTCCCCTGAGAATCTGGGAAGGCTTCAGGCCCATGGATGCCGTGTATTTGCAAAAAAAGCAGTCAGAAAAAGACCAAGAAAAAGAAAGGACACTGGTAGCGTGGCCTGTCTGCACCCCTGCGTGAGATAGGTAAGTGAGCGCACAGGGCTGGATGGCGTGAGAGCTCTTCATTTCTTGTACTGGGAAGGACCAAAGGCCATCAAAAGCCGCTCCAAATGAAAAGAGATTTTTGAAATAATAATTTAATTGAAGTATAACAAATATATAGTAAAAGTGCATAAATTATAAGTATGCACCTTTATAAATTGTCACAAAATGAGCATACCCAGGTAACCACCACCCAGGTCAATATGTAAAAACAGCATTATTAGCATTTTCCTAGTGACTATTGATAACTAATGAGACAGGACGCTTTTCATATATATTCTGGTTTTATATGGTTTACATTGTGAATATAAATGCTAATAAATCTGTATTATCTGGACACTCTTTTTATTATGTGACTTTTCAAGTCTTTTGCTCATCTGTTTACTGTGTTATCTGTCTTTTCTAACTGATATGTAAGCAATAATTTGTGTATTCTGGATATGAGTCATTTGTCAGTTACATGTGTTGCAAATACCTTCTCCCACGAGAAGGTTAGTGGCCCTTCCCTCCCATAGAGACCTCTGTGATGAATACAATTGACGGTTAATATTTGGTTTGTGTCTTGTGTAAGAAGTCCCTGCTTACTTCAAAGTCCTGAAGACATTCTTCTATGTTCAAGAAAATGTATTGAATTACCATTCGTATTCAAAGGTACAGTCCACTTGAAACAGATTTTTGTGTTTAAGGGTCAAGCTTTGATTTTTCTACTTAGATATCCAGTTGACCCAGCATCGTTTATTTATTTATTTATTTTTCTCAGCATCATTTATTGAAAAGACCATCACTTCCCTGTCCCTCTGCAGTGCTCCTTTGTCATAATCTAGAACCCATATATGTGCATTCCTTTCTGGACTCTGTTCACCAATTTCACCTATTTATCCTTATGCCGATTACTTGCTGTATTAATTGCTGTAGCTAACTAAAGTCTTGATATTAGTAGTATCAATTTTCCAACCTCATTTTTCAAGGTTCTTTGGCTATTCTTGTCCCTTTGTTTTTCCACATAATTTTAGAGTCAACTCGTCAATTCTGTCCCACACAGAAGAAGGCTACTGGGATTGCATTAAATCTAGGTATCAATTTAGGGAGAATTGACATCGTTTTGTGTCTTCACTCCATTTATTCACGTTTCCTTATATTTCCTTCGTTTCTCTCAATAGTGTTGTATAGTTTTCTGTGTCTTACACATCTTCCTTAGATTTATTCCTAAGTGGTTGATTTTTTTAAAACTAAATGATGATATTCAATGTTATTACTAATTGTTTATTGCCAGCAAAAGCATTAGTTTTTATATATAGATCTTGTATCTCGTGACTTTACTTAATTCACTCACTAGCACTAAAAGTGCATTTGTAGATTACTTGGAATTTCTATGCAATATTTTATCAATGACTAATGACATTTTTTTTCTTCCTGCCCAAACAATCCTAATCTAATCAACCTTTATGTCTTTTTCTTCTTCTTTTTTTGGATAGGACATCAGGACAATGTCGAATAGAGGTTTGGTTACAGTTGAGCATTCCTGTCTCAATCCTAATTTGAGAAGAAAGTTCCAGAATTTCACTGTCAAGTATAATATTTGCTATGGGATTTTTGTAGACACACCCTGAAAGATTAAAGAATTTCCCTTTTGTGGAAACCATCTTCTAAGATGGTCCTCGATTCTTCTCCCCTCCTGGTATTTAAGTCCTTGTATACTGTTCTCCCACATGGAATCATGGCTGACCTGTGTGTGTTCAGTAGAAAATGGCAGAAATAATGAATGACTTCCAAAATTAGTCACAAAAGAGATTTCATTTTCCACCTACCCTCTTGGATTTTTTAATCTCTCTTGGATCTCATTCTGGAGTAAACCAGTCACTATGTCCTGAGAAGGCTTGAGCAGCCATGTGAAGAGATCTACATGTGATAATAATGATAAAAAGAATGCCTCCACTAATAACCAACACTAACTTGTTAACCATGTGAGTGACACATTATGGGAACAGAGCTTCCCAACCAAGTCTTAATATTGACAGGGAAGAAAAATAAGTTTCCCTCAACTTGAATTCCTTATTATTCCCTTATGTTCCTTAATAAAAGACAGATTAACAAGAGAAAAACAATAGAAATTTATGAACCTGTATACCTAATACATATATGGAAGATATCCAAGGAATAATGAGTGACTTACCAAAATGACTTAGAAATCATTTTATTAGGGAAAGAAAGAAGAAATGTAGGCCTCTTAGGGGAGAGGAAATTATTTTTAGGAAAGATGAGTGGGCCCTTTGCATAATAAATGGGAAGCATGATAGTTTGTGGAAAAGTGTGGTTTTGACCTCTAGTCCCCTCTTCTGTGGCAGGAGTCTGTACCCCTGGTTAGTGATACTCCCAGGAAAGGGATTTACAACAGGTGAGTTTCTTTTGGAGGATCGTTAGGTAGTTAAGGGAAGTTCAGAGAAAAAGTCTCTCCCTTCATCTGCTATTTTGCAAGTGCTACAGCTCAAAGTAATCACTATACCAAAGCAGCATATTTGGGGGTGGCATGTAGTGAAATCCTACCGTCTTATATTGGGGTGCCATAAGACTTCATGAAAGATCCAGAGGGAGAATTCTAACCTAAGCTGTTTCGAAATTCCTGATCCATAAAAAAATGAAAGGATAATAAGTTTTGATTGCGTTCTTGAGCCACAAAGTTTTGGAGTAATTTGTTTACCATAAGAGATCATTAATACATCTACTATTCTTACTTTACTAAGAGTTTTTATTTTAAGCAGGTGCTATATTTAATCAAATGCCATTTCTGCATTATGAGGATGATCATGATTTTTCTCCCTTATTTTACTAATGTGGTTCATTGCACTGATTTTTCTTATAGTACTAGAATAAATCCAGCTTAGTCATGATAGCTGTATTTTATCTTTCTGAATTTCATTTTCAAATTCCAATATGTTGCTTAGGATTTTTGCATCTCTGTTCATAACAGATACTGGCTAATACTTTCTTTTTGTGTAATGTCCTTGTCAGGTTTTGGTGGTTAAGGTAGGAAGTATTTCCTCCTTTTCTGTTCTCTGAAAAGCCTGTGCTAGAGTAGCATTCCCTACTCCTAAGAGGTTTGAAAAAATTCACAGACAAAACCATTCAGGCCTGATGCTTTCTTTGAAGGAAGGTTTGAATTAGAGATTCAATCTTTAGTGGATGTAAAACAATTGGGATTTTCTATTTTGTGTGTGTGTCTATTTTGCTAAGTAATATTTCTCTGGGAATATTCATTTTGTGTAAATTTCCCAAAATTTTGGTATAAAGTTGTCCATAATGTTCTTTTTCATTTCTTTATTTTTTTCTGTAGAATGTTACAATTTTTTTTTAATTCCTAATATTGTTTATCTCTGCCTTCTCTGTTTTTTCTTCATCAGTCTCAGCCAAGGAGTTATCAACATGATTAGTTTTTTCTAAAGACCATTCTTTTGGCTTTTTGACCCTGTGTACATTGTTTTCTATCACACTAATTTCTCTTCTTGTATCTGTTACTCCCTTTTCCCTGCTTCTTTCTCTACTTCCTTCCACTTTAATTTTCTGTGATTTCTCTGACTTCTGTATATCAGCTTAGATCATGGATTTTCAGCTAATTTAAACATTTAAAACAGTATATTTTCCTTTAAACAGGGCTTTTGTGCATCTCACAAGTGTCAATACATTTCAAATTATAATTCTTTTCAAAATACTTAACATTTTCATTACAAATATGCTTTCTTCTTAAATCCATGGGTTATTTAGACATACACCTCTTAATGTCCAAATGCTTTGGGATTTTCTTTTTTTGTTATTGTTATTTAATTTCCCTGTGACTTAAGAATGTTCTTCTCTACGATTTTCTGAAATTCTGTGCCATTTCATTCTTAAATTTGTCATAGCTTTCTTTATGACCCAGTATATAACCAGTTTCGGCAAGTATTCTAGATGTTCCTAAAAAAATGTACATTTTGCAGTTGTTGAGTGAAGGGAGCACTGATTAGGTCAATTCTGTTCATCACATTGTTCAAATCTTCTGTATCATTACTGATATTTTTTTCTATTTCTACCAATTACTGATAGAGGAGTATTAAGATTTCCACAAGGATTATTTGTCAGTATTTCCTTTTGATTCTGTCAATTATATACGTGTGTGTGTGTGTGCATGCTATATTATTAGTGCTTGCAAATTTAGAATTATTATATCTCTCTGATTGACTGCACTTTTCTCTTTCTGAGATATGCCCTCTAATTTAATAATGTTTCTTTCCTTAGAGCCTATTTTGTCTGACAGGGCACTTTGTCTAATAGGACTGTATGGTGTATCTTTTTCCCATCTTTTTACTTCTTACATTTCAGTATCCTTATATTTAGTATCTTATAAGCAGCATATAATTTATTTCCTCATCCATTCTGATAGGCTTTGTATTTTAATTGGAGCAATCTCTACATTTGCTATCATTACTGATACATTCAATTTTAATATACTACCTAGCCATTAATTTCTATTCATCCTACCTGTTCTATGTTCCATTCCTCTTCTTTCAAGTGTTCTTTTGTATTATGTGCTTTCTATTATTCCAGTTTTCCGCTCTATTTGCTTATTATACTTTGCAAAAAATCATTCTCTCATCAGTTACTTTAGAGATTACAACATTCATCCTTCACTTATTTAAGACAAACATAAATCACTGCTCTGTCACTTCTTGGCCAATGCAATGACCCTAAGACATTTTAACTCCATTTAATTCTACCTGCTGTTATACCACGGTTTCATGCCTTTGTGTTTTATACATAGTTAAAAATCTACAAAACGTTTTAATTATTATATATTCCATTTTTATTTGGATTTACCTATATATTTACCTGTCAGGTTGTTCTTTCTGAAATCTCTAAGCTTTAAGCTAAGGATCATTTTCCTTCTCCCCCCCAAAACTTCCCTTTCCTATTTTTTTCAGTGCAGGTCTGCTCATGATGAACTGTTTCCATTTTTCTTAAAAATAATGGCTTGTCTTCGTTTCTGAACAATATTTGCATCGGATCTAGAAATCTGATTTCAGTTATTTCCCTTCCATAGTCTGAATTCATTCTTCCACCATCCTCTGGCTTGTATTACTGTTGTTGAGAAGTCAGCTGTCAGTCCAGTGTTGCTCTTTTAAGGGTAGTCTTTCTTTTCCAGGATGCTTTTCAAGATTTTGCATTTGTCTTTAGCACCTGTATCACAAAGGGCTGCTACAAATTGATAAGGATATGTTGTGTAAAGACCTCCTGCAAAACCACTAAGAAAAAGACGACTCAATAGAAACAAAAATGGGCAAAGAAGGGGAGCAAAATTCACAGAAAAGGAAAACAAATGGAACAGAAACATATGAAAAGATGCTCAATCTCACTCAAAGTACGAGGAATGCAAATCAAAATAATAAAGTATACCATTTTTTACGCCTATCATATCGGACAAACCAGTAAGTTGAGAGCACTTTGTTAGCAAGGATATGGGGAACAGGCCTCTCCTATGTTACTGGTAGGAGTGGAAACTGATGTGCTTTCTTTGAGGGGCTTTTTGGCCATATATATCAGAACTAAAAGTTCTCATTACCTGTTGAGTCAGAAATTCCACTTCCACTTACCCATGTGCAAAATTGCATTTTGGTTTTTATCAGTTATGGTAAGCATGTGGAGGTGAAAATGACAGGGGAAAAGTGTTTTGTCACAGTTGCCTAGAAACAAGAGGCACACTATACCACACAGGGTCATATGAAGAGATGCTAGGGTTGGTCAAGAGGCAGGAGTGGGGGTGAAGCTAAGCCAGGGCCTCTGTTGTGGTTTTGGAGGGAAGGATTGGATGAGACAGGGTAAGCAGGATAGATAGGTTTAGGATCAACTAGTTTGAATAATTTCTGTGGGCTCTGGGTATAGAGCCTGCCCCTTGCTGTCTTACACTTGGCCCTGGCATGATTAAGGCAGAGGGACAGCAGCCCAGGAGTAAGAGAGCTCACTAAAGGACAGGGTTAGGAGATATGGACTCTGGATTGTTTGGCTTGCATATGAAAAACACATTCACAAAGGGGCCATTTTCTCCAAGTGTTGGCTAGCCCTGGGAAGAGGCAGGCTCTCCCTGGTCAATAAGGCCCAACATGGCAAATCATCAAGAACACAGAAAATACAAAAATATGGTTAGTATACACCTCTACAAATTTATTCACTACAGCATTATTTGGACTAGCAAAAAATGCAAACAACCTCAAATCCATCAGTAGGGGACAAATATAATCAGGGGATAGATATATTCAGGTTCACTCGATGAACACAGCCATACACATAAATAACTGGCAATTTGTACACTCATTTGAAAGGCAATATAGTTTAGTGGTTAGGAGATTAAGCATTTAAGCCAGACATTTTAGGATGATAGCACAGCTTTACCACTTTAAAAATATTTTTAAAGGATTTTAGGGGTGCCTGGGTGACTCAGTGGTTGATCATCTGTCTTTGGCTCAGGTCGTGATCCTGGGATCAAGTTCCCTACTGGGAGACTGCTTCTCCTTCTACCCATGTCTCTGCTTCTCTCTGTGCATCTCTCTTTTTTTAAAAAAAAGATTTTATTTATTTATTCATGAGAGGCACACAGAGAGAGAGAGAGAGAGAGGCAGAGACACAGGCAGAGGGAGAAGCAGGCTCCTTGCAGGGACCCCAACGTGGAACTCGATCCCGGGACTCCAGGATCAGGCCCTGGGTTGAAGGCGGTGCTAAACCGCTGAGCCACCCGGGCTGCCCCTAAAAAAAGATTTTAAAAAATTGTTTCAAAATAGAGAAAATAAGTATCCATGGAAAATAAAATTTACTTTCTTTTCACCTTGCTGTTTTTGTGAGGACAATCAATGTTTTCAGTTGCTCAGGCGTCTAGGTTTGTAATTACAGATGACCAAGGAATGAGCCCTAGCTAATCCACAGCATACGCCGAACTTGGTAAGGCCAACATTGAAATAAGACTTGGATAATTACCATGAACTACCTAGAACACATTTCAGGAAGCAAATGTGAATTCCCTGGGGGCAAGGCATCAAACCACTGGCCCCGATTCTACAGCAGGAAGTAACCTATGAGAGAGTAAGCTATAAATATCAATATTGGAGCAAAAATAGAGCAAAGTGTTACTACATGTCCTCTGGACTTCATTCTACTGCCTTCACATTTTTTGTTTTTTTTTCTCATCTGTCCTTCCAATTTTTGTCAGATTTTTAAAAGAGCTCATTCTAAAGTCTTCTGGCTAGTTTTCAAAATCCTTCACAATATGGGACTGAAGTTCTGTGGTGAAATGGGGAGATCTGGGGGTGTGCAGAGGGAAGGAAGGCTTGTGCACTTGCGCAGGATGAAGCCCGGCTCAGTTGTGGAGTGGAGTACCGACCATCTCTCCAGTCAGCAGCAGCCCAACTGTGGCAGACTGGCAGCCGTTGGCCTAAAATCTATCCTCTCTGTCACACTTATTAGCAGAAATCCAATTTGGGGGGCACCTGGGTGGCTTAGTGGTTGAGCATCTGTCTTTGGATCAGGTCGTGATCCCGGGGTCCTGGGATCAAGTCCAGCATTAGGCTCCCGACAGGGAGCCTGCTTCTGTCTCTGCCTCTCTGTTTCTGTCTCTCATGAATAAATAAATAAAATCTTAAAAAAAAAAAAAAAAAGAAATCCAGTTTTGTTGGGGAGGGAAAGGCATGGTGCTCAGCTAAACAAACCACCCCTCCCATCCCTCCTTGAACCTCAAAGAGTCTGCTCAAGACTTCTTGGAAATGTTTGCTTTTGTAAATAAGGGTACTGCTCCTTCCACTTTGTTCCTTTCTTCTTCTCTTGTGGAATGTGGACATGAGGTTAAGAACTGCAGAGGCTTCTTGGAACCCTGAAGGAGAAGCCAAGAATTTGCGAAGACCTTGACCCCGATGTCCTTGGGCCATTGAACTAACAGTAGCCAGTCTCCGTGCCCAGATTTCTTGCTGCAGGAGGAATCAAGAGACAAACCTGTGAGCTTGAAGTATTGGTAAATAGTAACTCCCAGCTCCTGGGGCAGGGGCCCTGAGGAGGAGCCCAGATTTTTAGTATTTACTTTTTTCTGTTGTATAAATTCTCCCACTGTGGCTGCTTTCAGGCTACCAGTGTGATGTCACCGAATGCAAAGATGAGAAGAGATGCATAATTCCACACCACCATATAGTATTCTGACTACACAGATAAGACAGATGCAAATAATCACGGGGGTACAGACAATGGCAAAATGTACTAAAATAATTTAAATGTGAGGATTCCTGAGTATTTATTACCTTTCTTTGTAACATAATTTAATTGTACATTTATATTATTTAATTTTAATAATGGATATATTTTAAAACTGGTTTGCAAGATTCCTGAACATTCACTGCTCAGTTCTTGTGAGCCAGGATGCATCTAGTCTGACACACCTGCACGTAAGCCTGTTGCTCCTAGGAGAACACAATCTGAATTAATACATCAACCAAGGTTATTTCTTTTTTTTTTTTTTTAAAGGAAATGAATATATTGCAGAGGTTTTTTTTTTTTTTTAAGATTTTATTTATTTATGATAGTCACAGAGAGAGAGAGAGAGAGGGGCAGAGACACAGGCAGAGGGAGAAGCAGGCTCCATGCACCGGGAGCCTGACGTGGGATTCGATCCCGGGACTCCAGGATTGCGCCCTGGGCCAAAGGCAGGCGCCAAACCGCTGCGCCACCCAGGGTTCCCACCAAGGTTATTTCTTAAGTCTTCTATCTGGCCCTGTAGGTCATCCTACAGCTTGTCTCTCACCAAGTTCATTCTTGCTTTCATGCTCTCTCACATCTTCCTTTCATTATTTTCCATCTTTCAAAAGAATGCAAATACAGGTCTGTGTACTTTAAAAGTCTTTCTGGAAAACTCCATGCCTATGATGCCCAGACCCTAGGTTCTCCCCCATGTCCATACCCTTTTTAACCCCCTACCATCTAATACGGGTGGTGCCTGGGGCTTCTATCCAGAATCCACTGGTGCTTTTAACCAATAGTTTGTAACTCCCACAAAAGTGATAGGATGTCCCTCCCATGATTGCATCAGGTTATACGTGTATGAGGTTCCATCTTGCTAGCATGCACTAGAGAGAGTGTCTTGCTGGCTTGATGACATGAGCAGCCATGTTGAGGTAATCCAAGCATTAAAGAGCTGCTGGGGGCCTCCAGGACCTGAGGGCAGCCTCCCTATGATAGCCAGGAAGAGAATGGGCCCTCAGTTATAAAGTCACCAAGAAATTAATTCCAATGACAACCTGAATCAGCTTGAAAGAGGATTATACTCCAGTGCAGCCTCCAGATACCATTGCCTCCTCCTCATCACACAGTCTTGTGTGATGCCGAGCAGAGACCCAGCTAAGCCAAACTTGGGCTTTTGAGCCACAGAAACTTGGAGATCATAAATGTGTTGTTTCTAGGAGATCATAAATGTGTTGTTTTAAGACACTAGGACTGGGCTGACTTGTTGCATGGGATAGAAAACAAATACTGTGTCCCATCATTGTTCTTTCTCCCTGCTTTCACTACCACTTCATTTCCATACAAAAAAATTCACATAACTTAGGAGTTCTGTGATATTGGCATAGCATTCATTAATTCCAAAAGTCTCATCCATGTTAGAGATGTGCATACACAGGTCACTCCTGCCTGGATATATTCAGACCTGTCCCATTCTACTGTGAATTATTTGCATGACACATGTTCATCACATGCATGTGCAACATGAAACAGGGAGAGATAACTCTTTTTTTTTGACTGATGGAATAGGTGAGAATAATGAGCAAAATAACAAGGTAATGGTTATGAATGTATCTTCAAGTTCAAAAAAATAGAATGTGAGAGACCCAGGGGTGCTTGGGTGGCTCAGTTGATTAAGTGTCTGCCTTCAGCTCAGGTCATATTCCCAGGGTCCTGGGACTGAACCCCATGCCGGGCTCCTTGCTGAGCAGGGAGCCTGCTTCTCCCTCTCCCTCTGCCACTTCCCCTTCTTGTGCTCTCTCGCTTTCTCTGTCAAGTGAATAAATAAAATCTTAAAAAAAAAAAAAAGAAGAAGAAGGAAGGAAGGAAGGAAGGAAGGAAGGAAGGAAGGAAGGAAGGAAGGAAGGAAGGGGCCTGAATTACCAGCAATATGGATGGATGTTTGGAAACAGTTGACCACAGAAGGAATGAAGAGTCAAAAGACCTATTTGTGTTTTTCCACTGTCAAGTATTTAACTCAATTCTGACACTATCTATAAGAGACTGCCCCTCCAGGTTGTCACCTGTGCTTCTGACTAGCTGGCTACAGATCGAAAGTTCCAACAACCCCCTCCTTTGGTTCAATTAATTGCTAGAGTGGTTCACAGAACTCAGAGAAATAATAATAATAATAATAATAATAATAATAATAATAAAAGAACTCAGAGAAATACTTTATTAGATTGCCAGGTTATTATAAAAGGATCTAACTCAGGAACGGCCAGATGAAGAGTTGTATAGGGCCAAATATCGGAGAAGGGGCGTGGAGCTTTCATGTTCTGAGTGCTCCACTGTCCCTGAATCTCCATGTGTTTACCAACTTGGAGGCCTTGGAACCTTCTCCTGGCAGCACCCAGTCCTTTTGGGGTGTTACAGAAGCTTTAGTACATAGGCATGATTGAGGAAATCATTGGTCATTGGTGACTGAACTTAATCTCCAGCGCCTCTCCCCTCCCAGGAGAGGTTCGGTTGGTGGGAGGAGAAGGAAGGGTTTGAACTGAAATTTCCAACCCTCTAGTCATGTGGTTGGTTCCCCCAACAACCAGCTCACATCTGTAGGTTACTGAGGGGCTTTCCAAAAGTCACTTCATTTTTTTTTTCCCAAAAGTCACTTCATTAATAGAATCTTAGAAAGGGTTCCTTATGAGTGACAAAAGACATTCCTATCGCTCAGGAAACTACTAGGGTTGGAGAGCTTTCTGCCAGAAACTGGGGCAAAAATTTAATATATATTAAATATATTAAATATATATATTAAATATATATATTAAATATATTATATATTCATATATTTTTATTACTATAAACTATATAGTACAAAGCTATATATATACATATATATTTTTTTATTATACCACAACCTGTAAGTGTATATGCTGAAGAAAAACCTAGGCAGGAAGATTTCTGAAATGAGTAGTTGAATTTAGCATTATCCAAGGTGCCATTTAAGAATATGATTGTACGTGGGGAAGTATATCCGTCCCAAGGCATGCTAGAAAATTGCTGACTGTGGTTCTTACTGAATCCAATTGGAAGATGTAGAATCATTTTAACTCATGGCTTGTCCGTCAAGACCTACAGCATTGCATGTCCCTCCCTCTCTCCTTGGCTTGATCAGTCTTGATATAGCTCATTGTGTCAGTTATTACTTGCTGCAGAGCAAACAATTCAAAATGTAGTGACTTAAAATAAAAACCATACTCTTTACTCATCATCCTATTGGTCAGTAATTTGGGCTGAGGTCAACTGGATAGGAGACTATTGCCTGCGTTGCCTGGAGTCACTCAGGGAGGCTGCAGTCTGGGTGGGTGGAGGAATGGGAGGAGGCTGGGGGGCTGGGTGGTCTAGGGAGACCCAGCTAGGATGGCTCAGCTCTGTTCTATGTAGTTTCATCCCCTAGTGGGCTAGCCTGGGCTTCTTCCTACTGCAGTGGTAGCATTTCAGGAGGATGGGAACAGAAGGCATAAGACCTCTTGTGGCCTAGGCTTGGAAATCGTACATCACCACCACCTCCCCAACATTCTAGTGGTCAGAGAACATCACAGGGCCACCCAGCTGGAAGGAGTGGGGAAATAGGTCTCACCCCTCGATGGGCCTGGCTGCAGTGGTTTTGCACTATTTTTAACCTCCCACATCAGGAAATCCATCTGACTTTATCATCTCTTGTACTTACGCCTAGTTTTCTGTCTGTATCCGTTGGCGATGATAGTCCAACAGGATGGGAGTGAAAACCCTTTCCAAAAAAGGTTCCAGCTGTGATGGGGCAGCTGTGGCCTCATTACGGTCTTTGTGGTTGTTGATAAGCTCAGGCACGTCAAGCCTCTTCCAGAACTCTGTCGCCAGTATCTCATATGAAGAGGAGGCAGAGTGGTCCCGATTTGCTACCCACAGCAGCTTGCTAGGGAAACGGTTGCTTTTTTACACTCAAGTGCCTTTTTCACGGCACCCTTGCTGATAAACTAGTGTTAGCTGAAGACCAGTTAGCGTGCTGACATTTCACTAAGAGTTGTTATCTCTAGACACCTGTGGATAAATGTGCTAATGAGAGACTTTTCTTAAGGGCTCTTAGATCCATGATTATTCCAAGCCACGGTTGAGTGCAAACATCATCAGAACAGTGTGTTATGCCTAATAGCCTAGAATGTCTCAGTAATACTTAATCCCCTTTATGCTCGTGACAGAGCAGCCTCTGAAATAGGAATGCAGCCCCAGGGGAACAGCAGCTTCATCATCAAGCCTCAGGTAGGGAAGCACCAACAAGTAATGACTTCCCAGCCCTGGGACGCTTATAGAGCCGATGTGTTTCCAGTCTAATCAAGAGAGCAACCGAGGCAATCTTTTTCCATCAAACTTCATTATTCAGATCATTTATGGAATAATTCTGTGAGGGGAGGAGCTGTTTCTTACACTTCCTTGGTAGAGTAAGTGGCCAGTGGAAAGATTCTCTATCTCCCTCAAAGGCTCTAATCAAAGAGGGATTGGGGACCGACACTGGTTTTGCGGATCTGATGACCAAGCATCTGCAATGCAGTTCGTTCAAGTTCCTATGGGATCAATGTGATCCTTGATGTCAACCTAATACCAGACCTCAGGGCAGTTTTCCTCTTCCCTTGAGGCTTCCATGTCTAGTGCCATTAATTATGGTTGTTACTGTATCAGTCGATTCCAAGTATTTTTTTGTTCTTATCTCCTGCACCTTCCCTTTCCTAACACTGCCTTTCCTTTTACCTTCTACTGAGTTCAAGAACTTAGCACCCTCGCTGTGATCTAGGGCTGAAGAAACAGGGATCAGAAAGTCACTACTGCTCCTCACCCACAAAGCTGGACAGGTGCTCCAGAAAATTCCACAATCCCTTAGCCTTGCTTATCAGTAGAAAAGAATGAAAAACAACATGAAAATGGTCACTGTCTCGCTTCCTCCTTGCAAATATCACACATGTAAGTCTAAAGAAAGGAAACAACTTTCCAGCTGAAAGGATCTGGGAAATGTGGTAGTTTGGGGTTTTCTACCCTCTGCAGTCAGGGCACCTAAAAAGAGAATGAATGTGTCTATTGACCAAATCCTGCAGGGCGACTCTCACTGCTCATCCTCCCCTCTGATGACATGAATTGGAATGTCTAACAAACAAGCATGTGCCAGGCACGCCTAAACTTAGTTTCAAAATTATTCCACTGGATGCTTATGTGACCCCCTCTAAATTAAGCACTAATCCCCCAGTTGTCCAAATGAATAAATAAGGGTCAGGGAAGTTAAGCAATTTGGCCAAGGCCACAGAGTAGTAAAGGGGAACTGGGAATCAGACCCAAGTTTGTGTGATGCCGAAGGCTAGATGAGTCAAAACCTATCTGGTGCCAAAGGCTATGACCTTAAACACTACATTAGGTCACCTTATAGAGGTGCCCACTGGTTCCCCTGAGCTGGGGCTCAGCCAACCTAGCACGTGAGAATAGTTTTCCATTCCCCTTTCTGGAACTTTGACCATTTGCTTCATTCATTTAACCCACTCCAGCCAGCTTTGGATCCCAAGTAAACATGGGCCCGCTAGAGGTCTGACGATACTCTTGCTACATGACATGAATGGTGGTCTCACCACCCATACATGACTTGGTTTTCTAAGAAAACAATTATTCTCACAGAGAGACTGGAAAAGCACTTAGAATCTAAAGGCCTAAGAAAGAACTTAGCGGATTTTTAGCTCCGTGTTCATAATCACCCCATGCATAATGAGTATCATTCACAAACATCAGCACAAAGAACACAGGTCCTCACATCCACTGCTGACCAACGATAAAGAGCCTCTCCGTAGATGAAAATCCAGACAAGGGCACAGGCTTACCCACTTGATTGGGCGCCAAGGGCGACTTAAAGCATTTTCTTCTCCTCTGATAAAGAATGTAATTTAGAATCTGATGGAAAAATCCCCCTCTGGAGGCTCCTTGAAGCGTCTCTCTGTCATGGCTGATTACCAGACTAGTGTTTATTGTCAGCAAAACAAAAACGCAAAAATACTGTTCTTGGCATCGTGCTTATTTTTTTTTCCATTATAATTCAATCAAGGTTTAAATCCTCTCAACTGAGCAATTCTTCATTCGAAGAGAATGCTGCAAGAATTCACGATGGACGGAAGCCTGTGGCCACTCAGGTATTCACCTGACTCGGAACCTGTCTGGGCCTTCTGGCGAGGGGCAGGCTGGCCTCCACACTTGAGACATTTCCTTCTTGGACACAAATACGCCGAGAGAGCTTCTGGTTCTCGGAGGGAATCACCTGACACACACAAACTGATCAGTAAGAGATGTTTTCAGGAGGCAGGCTCTTTCAGAACTATCACTTCCAAAAAAATATAGCAAAAGCTGCTCAGAGGGGTTATTTTAATCTGAGAAGTCCCATGGTCTACACCCTCCTTAAAAGGATAGGACAATGAAAATACACCTTCCTTCTTCCTCTTTTGGGATCTCTTTACCAACAGTAAATGTTCTCAATTAGCCATGAGGTACCCTTTCTCCCTAGAAGTCACCTTGGCATGTGTGGGCACTTACTAATCGTGGGCAGTGATTCATCGTGAGTAATAGTTAATGCTTTGGCATTATCAGCTGGGAGGGTAAGTCCTTTCATCAGTCAGCTTGTCTGCTCTTTATATCTTCACAGGTAATAATGTTCTATCCCATACTGGCACCCGAACACTCAACTCCTTTTTTTTGTTTCTAATATAATTATTTGGAAAGTTTTCCTAACTCCCGTGCAATGCACCTGTCTCAGTGGGAATTATTACTGTTTTCAAATATGAATGGCTATTTATTCTATTCAAAGTCCAGTGTTCTTGGGGTTAAATAGTTCTAGTTCATTAGGCTTTTCCTTTCCTTCCAAAGTTAGAAAGTCATGTTGTGACTCATCTCTAAAGATTCTCCTGGTTTTGCATATTCCTGTTCTCTAAAACCCTGGGCAAGTTCTGATTCTCCAAAGTACAAGTATCATACAATGTCCCAGCCTCCATACATGTAAAAGGAGTGTGACCTGCCCTGAAAAGGGACTGACTCTTCTTTACAAATAGAGACTTAAGTCGGGAAAAGGATTTATCAACCCAACTTGCATGTGAGTGGAGAGGTAAATGGTAGTATCTGAGCCTGAGCTCAAATGTGACAGAGCCACAAGTGTGTCACAGTTTGATGATATTATATTTCTGGTATTATATTTCTGATATTATATTTCAACTATATTTCTGGTGCAAACCCAAAAACAGTGACTCAAAACTTTTCCATTCCAAAAATTCCTTTACCAGTTATTTTTCCTAGTGTCTCTTGTAAACTACTTTCCTTTAAAGTTAAATTGATTTACATTTAATCTGTTTGAAATTCAGTGTTTTAGGGGCACCTGGGCGGCTCCATTGATAAGCATCCAACTCCTGATTTCATCTCAGGTCATGATCTCAGGGTTGTGAGATCAAGCCCTGTGTCAGGCTCCATACTTGAGATTCTCTCTCCCTCCTTCTCTCCTCCCTCCCCTTAAAAAAGAAAAAGAAAACAAATTCCATGTTTTAATTTTTTAACCTAATGGATGGTTAGCATTTTGCTAAAAATTTATGTCTGCTAACAAGCATTCAGAATAGATTGGCTGGGACACCTGAGTGGCTCAGCAGTTGAGCATCTGCCTGTGGCTCAGAGCGCAATCCCTGAGTCTTGGGATCGGGTGCTGCATCAGGCTTCCTGCACAGAGCCTGCTTCTCCCTCTGCCTGTGTCTCTGCCTCTCTCTCCTGTGTCTCTCATGAACTAAATAAACAAAATCTTTAAGAAAAATAGATTTGCTATTTCATTTTTTAAAATGTTTTCTCATAAAATGAAAGACAAATAGTACCTGCGGGAAAGCCCACACCCTGACTGTGCTGTGCTCATCTGTCTGTAGCTATCTCCAGAGAGGGTTATTTTATTAAACCTGAGTCATGTACTGACACAAAATTCACAAAATAATATCCCTGTAAACTCACAAAATAATATCCCTGTATGAGCACAAATTTCATACCAACACAACCCATCCAGGGCTACGGAATATATAGAAATAAACTGATCAACTTATCATGCAGTTTAAGAGATACAAAAGATGAGGACAGAGATATCACCTCATGCCTGTGAGTGAATATTTAATTTCCTTAGCCAGACATTGCCTCCCCATAACTAGGGCGATACAGCATCATTACCCTTTGGCTACATGATTCTAAAACTAAACAACTAAATTCACGATTTTCTGTCTCCCTTACCTACCTCAGTATTTCTCAAGAGGTGTCATCCATGAAATGAGTACGCTTCATAGCAAGCCCTGGAGAAGTGTAAGTGATTTATTAAAAATCTGATAGATACGTGCCTTCCTCAATCATTTGGAAGATACCAGAATGTTATTGTCCGACTTGGATATTAAAAATCATCTACATAAATGGTTGTATCTTATTGGCCACTCATACCTGTTGAATGAAGCTCCAGAACACCAGGCATTCAACACTGATGTTCCAACCTGTCCCCAACAAAAAGCTTCACACACACCTCCTGGCTCTATCAGCATCATGGAAATCATGTTCTTAAGAGTTTCTTTCCAAGAAAAGTGCATTCATTCATAATTTATGTTTCCCAGTTTTACTCATCAAATATACCAATATGCCCATCAGATGTATTGATGAACATGGGATGTTCAGAAGTCTGTAATGAGCTGATAAAAATCAAGTCAAAAGCGCAGAATTGGGGACCCCGGGGGGCTCAGCGGTTTAGAGTTGGCTTCAGCCCAGGGTGTGATCCTGGAAACCCGGGATCAAATCCCACGTCAGGCTCCCTGCATGGAGCCTGCTTCTCCCTCTGCCCGTGTCTCTGCCTCTCTCTCTCTCTCTCTCTCTCTCTCTCCCCGTGTGTGTGTGTGTGTCTCTCATGAATAAATAAATAAAATCTAAAAAAAAAAAAAAAACATGGAATCTTGAGATTTTTGTTAACCCAAGCCTTGCTGTGAGTCAATGAAAATTTTAGGTACTGATCAACTATGCCCAACCCCTGTGAGTTCTTCTTTACAGAATCTGAGGGGATCAGGATTCAGCCTGGAAGCTCTGCTCCAGGGGACAGAACCTCGGAAGACTTTCTCAGGTCGCCCTTCCACCCAGTAGCCCCAAGGCCCAGTACAACAGTTGTGAAGACCAGGAAAACACAAAGTCACCTCTTCCAGAAGCTGAAATGTAACCTGGTCGAATAAATGTGGAAACCATGCCACAGTTGGGATGTGGTGGTTGATGATGTTGGGTTGAAGTGGAGGAGTTTTTCCTCCCGTAATGCTCACCTATTGAATGAGTCTGGGGACACTTTGGTGACATGACCTCCCTCATTCTGTTCTCTGATTCTCTCCTTTTCCTCTATCCTCCCAGCGTCTCATAAATTTCCAGTTGTCTTACCCTTTCCTGGTCCTTATCTTCCTCCCATTACTACCGCACCGCAGGACTGAGGGTTTCCAGGGCTTTATTATTAAGTGAGAATGCTGGCACAGCTAAAGCTATGCTTTTAATGCATCTGGCACTGGAATTATACACTCGTCTCCACTGACTTGCATGGGACCAGGGTCTTCTAGGTCAGACACTTTCAGGGACATCTAGAGACTAGGGAGAGGAAGGGGAACTGGGGAAAAGACAAAAGCCAAACTAGAAAAGAGGATTTTAGATTTTTGAGAGAAAACGCAACTTGAGGGAAGACAAATCAGACTGTCTCAGCACCTAATGGTAGGAGGGACAGTGAGGTTCCAGAACCGGTGTGGTCGCTCTGCCTGGTGCCCGGGCATCCTCCGTGTGTGAAGAGCTGCATGAGCTCCTCTGTGAGGGAGAGGGGGCCATGCGGGAAAATTCAGCACAGAGGAGGAGCCGCTCCCAGTCCTGTCATGGGAGTCCTTTGCTGGCTCATCGTCAGCCTGCCACGTTGGTGTCACCCAGGATCCTCTACCCACCTTCCTCCACCGGGTGATCTCACTCATTCTCATGGAGCCAACTGCCACCCAGATCCTGATGGCTCTCCATCCCTTTCTGTAGCCCAGACTTGCCCTTTGTGCATCCAGATGTTTATACCGGCTGCTTATTCAACATGTAAGGGCACAGGGCACCACACATTTTAACATCTCCAAACTGAACTCATTTTCTTTTCTTTTTTTCTAAGATTTTATTTATTTATTCATGAGAGACACAGAGAGAAGCAGAGACACAGGCAGAGGGAGAAGCAGGCTCCCTGTGAGGAGCTCGATGCGGGACTCGATTCAGGGACCCCAGGATCAGTCCCTGAGCCAAAGGCAGACGCTCAACCACTGAGCCACCCAGGTGCCCCTGAACTCATTTTCCTATCCCTCTCCACATTCCCACATCCACTCCTGTGTTTCCTATCTGCCCAATGGTGCAATGTTGTCAAAGACCAATAGGGCTTTTAAAAAATGTGGTTCCCTGGCAGGGAACAATTAGTGCTTTTAAGTTGGGAATTTGTGATGATCATTCTAATTATGGATTGAAAACTGTTACAGTGGAATGGCCAAAGTGAGCTGACAAGTCTTGGTTAAAAAACAAGCCCCATACAGAAGGCAGCTACACTTGTGGTAAGCAGAGCATAACATATAGAATTGTGGGATCACTACATTGTACCCCTGCCAGGAACGTAACATTGTGTGTCAACTTCCATAGAAAACAAAAACAAGGGCAGCCCAGGTGGCTCAGCGGTTTACGGCCACCTTCAGCCCAGGGCCTGATCCTGGAGACCCGGGATCAAGTCCCGCATCCGACTCCCTACATGGAGCCTGCTTCTCCCTCTGCCTGTGTCTCTGCCCCTCTCTCTGTGTCTCTCATGAATAAATAAATAAAATCTATAAAAAAAAAACAAAAACAAGTACCAAACTTCGTTAGGTCACAGGAGGCACTCGACGTGCCTGTCCTTTCTGTTTCAGAATCAGTGGCCACGAAACACAGCTTTAATATTTAAGCCAGTCCTGCTCTTGGCAAGGGGAAAACTTGCCTTTTATGACTTCTCCTCAGTCACCAAGCAAGGAAATCTGGGGTTATGCTGGTTGTCTCCATCCCCATGCACACTGCCTCCTATCAGGCCTGGATTACCTCTTGTCCTTGATACCCAAGGTGTGGCCAGAGGAGCAGCACCCACTGTCACCTGGATTGCCTCTTGTCCTTGATACCCAAGGTGTGGCCAGAGGAGCAGCATCGACCGTCACCCGGGTACTCATTAAAAATGCAGATTCTAAGGCCCTGCCTCAGGCCTCTGCAATCAGGGTCAGCTTTTCAACAACATCTCCAGGTGGCTCACGACCGCAGGCAAGTCAGAGAAGCACTGTCCTCACTCATGTCCCTCCGATCATGCCTCTCCGGCTCATCCTCCAGCTCCTTTAGAACTTTCCAAAGTATAGCCATGACCAGTGTGCCCTGAACGGTTTTATTTGTATAATATCCTGCCCTCTGACTCCCCTCTGCCAAAATCTGCTGTTTCTAACCCAGGCTAAACATTGGAATCATGGGGATTGCTTTTAAAAAATATATCAATACCTTTGCCACAATCCCTAAAATTCCGATTTAATGAAAATGGGAGTTTGGTCTAATGTTTAAGCCCCCCTCTCGTGTTCTAATTGAGTAACCAAGAGTTGAGAACCATTGACCCAAAGATGACACTCAATTCTTTATTATGGTGAGTCCCTCTAGTGTTGAGCCCCGCTGGCCTCTCTCTCTCACCACATGGTGTCTGGCGTGCCTAATACATAGTTGGTGCTGCCAAATGTCTGTTGAATGAATGAGTTTTTGCAGCCCCTACACCTGGCAGGGTGATTTGTGAAAAGAATGTGTACTCCCTGCATTCTGAGAGACACGGAAGCTGCAGTGTTGGGAGGAAGGAGGGAAGGATGGAAGATACATTTTTCAATTTATGACAAAGCAAATGACTCATTTAATGACAAAAGGGGACTGCGAAGAACCATGCAGGAATCCCCTTTATGGTCCCATTGATGATTCCACACAGCGACAGCTTTTCTCCTCCCAGACAGGCAGGCAAACAAAAAGCAATGGGTCTTGCTATCCAATCAAACGGTTTTTTGCTTTTAATTAGGTAGCAACAGAGCTTTATCAAAGGCATTCAATCCTAGAGATAAAAACATATACATTTTTTATTTTGCAAATGGCTTTATTGTTTTTTTTCCGTTTGCTAATACATAACGTGCTTGGGGATTTCTCCCGTCATTTTTCTTATATTCCTGACCTGCAGAGAAGCCATTGCCAACCACACCTTTTACACAAAATGACTGTTAAAATTTTGGTCTACTGCATGTTTTTAAAAGCAAATCAGAGGCATCATGACATTTTATCTCTTCAGCATCTCTTAAAAATGTGAGCATTGCTTACATGCCGTAATGAATGCTGCAAGAAGTCTGTAAGCATTAGTGCTATCGCACTAACAGAGCCATAACCACGTTGCTGCTCTCACACCCAACACAATTATCCACAATTCCTGCGTATGTGTATCATCAGTTTCTCTCTTGAACAAGCTCTCCAGATTCTGTCGATGTTAATCTCACCACCACCCCGGAATCTTTGTGCCCTGCTCTGTCCATTCAAAACAGACCCTCTGGAAAAGTACTTCCTGGGAACACCCAGCTTCAAAAGAAGAATGAGTCACATTGAAACTACCTCGTCATGTCCATTCCTGCCTTACACATCATTTGTGGAGAAAAGTCATAACATTCTGATTTCTGGGAAATTTAGGCACCTGGTTTCTCTCTTAAGAAGGAAAATCAGGGCAGCCCAGTGGCTCAGCAGTTCAGCACTGCCTTCAGCCCAGGGCCTGATCCTGGAGTCCTGGGATCGAGTCCCACGTCGGGCTCCCTGCATGGAGCCTGCTTCTCTCTCTGCCTGTGTCTCTGCCTCTCTCTCTCTCTCTCTCCCCCTGTGTGTGCGTGCGTGTGTGTTTGTGTGTGTGTCTCATGAATAAATAAATCAATTTAAAAAAAGAAGAAGAAGGAAAATCAGTAGGTCAGCTCACTTCCTTCATTCTCTATTTTAAATAGGCTTTTCTCTAATTATTTCCTTTCCTGTTAACACCATGCTTGCATTTCTGCTTTCCTGGAGCTTCCCCTCCTCTTCACCTGCTGAAGACTAGTGTGGTGCTCAAAATACCAAGTTAACTCACAAACGCTTCTCTGGCAAACCTATATATGATATTCAGGAACTTAGATCAAGGGTTTTCTTAAGCATTGGATTCTCAGTTTTAAAGTGTATTAATTATCCCATTACCAGTGATGAATCCCACTATTCCTCTTCCCCCTTGGATGAATTCACTCAGCAGAAGGTGGGCTTTCCGCTGAGACCCATTTAAGGGAAGAGGGCATTAACACTGAAATGGATTTTTAAACATAAAATAACACATATTTACTAACACCAAGTTAATTCTGTTCAGGAATGCTCTGCACATGATTGAAAACCCATTGCCACCAAAAGTCCAGATGCATTGGGACCATTAGAGGTAAATTCCAGAACATTTCTATCTATATACTATAGAACCAAACATATGGTGTTTAAGATGCACGCTGAATTTTCAAATAATAATGCTAATATTTATTGAGCAATTTGCCATGTCTCCATGAATCCTTAAAACAACCCTATGAAGTAGGTACAATTATGTCCATTTTCAATAAGTGACTTGCCCAGATCACACAAGCAAATATGATCCAAAGCCCTTGTATTTCCCAACTAAATACCCAAGACTCTGGTTCTCATGCATCACGCTTTACACTCTAAGGATAGTTTTTCATTTCTCTCCTCCTCTCCAAACTGCATTGTTATCTCATATCTCTGAAGAAGCTTCTGGAAATCCGAGACCATTCAGTTGTATGCAAACTTTAAGGTCTGTTTGCACTTGTTTTTCTGGGAAAAAGGACTAAGTTTAACAGAAAATGGATAAGTAAAATTTAAGAACCACCCTTTTAAACCCCTATAAGGATTTGAAACCTCTGGTGACGCACTTGGCACCTATAACCTCTCCCTCCCACACTCAGTCCATACACACACACACACATACATGCATACACACTTACACGCACACACACACAGTACATCCCTACAGAAGCCCCACATCCTTAGTTTAAATGTCATATATGATAAATACTTCTCTGACCCAACGGGTGTTTTCAAGACCAAGCTTGGCACAGCTCATATAATACCTAAAAATATATCCAGGGGAGACCATTTTTCCCGGGACAGATTGCCTTTCGAAATGAAAATTCAGAGCAGTTGTTCAGGTGAAAATTTTATTACTTCTTCAGTCTGTTCAGAGGACAACAATACTAGATACACAAATCCTTGGCTAAAGATTCATTACTGACTCAGCGAACACCAATTAAGACACTTTTGCTTTCACAGCCTTTGGGATTTTTGCCATTAAAAGTATTCTGTCCACTAGACCTGTGTCCCAGAGAGAAAATAACAGCCCACCTGAGAAACCCGAGCAGCCAGGAAGGATGAGATTAAGTCATTAGAACTCAGGCTAGTGAAACAGTTATTGCAGGTGAGGCTGGACATCTGAGGGAAAAAAAATAATGAGCCTCAAACTCCAGAATCCTGCAGCTTAAAAATATGATTTGTAAACTGAAAATTTTAGTAGCTGAATTCACCGTTCATATCTTTTTTTTTAAAAAAAAGATTTTATTCATTCATTCATGAGCGACACAGAGAGAGAGGCAGAGAGAGACTTAGGCAGAGAGAAACAGGCTCCATGCAAGGAGCTTGATGCAGAACTCGATACCAGGACCTGGGGTCATGACCTGAGCCAAAGGCAGATGTTCAACCACTGAGCCACCCAGGCATCCCATCACCATTCGTATCTAAACTGGTGGTCTCAAAGATCAAGAATGCCTCAATGAATAGAGAGAAGAAAATTAGGGGGACAGATAAAAGACTCAGATAATAGATTCAGGAAATGACATGAGGAAAATGAATGTCTGCACTGGCTGGGTGTTTATTATCGAGGTATGGCAATAGTATTGTAGTTATGTTATGGGTGAGATCAATACTGGCATTCTTATGGACTTGCTTTAAAATTCTCAAACAATAACAAAAAACAAAAACAAACCAAGCAGAATGAGGTCAAATGCAATTAGATGCAATAAGAATGATAATATGTTGATAATTCTTGAAACTGGATAATGGTGCTAGGGAGTTCTTTATGGTGTTTTAAAAGGAGTTAGGTTAAAACAAAGTGCCAGGGAAGGATAGAAAGTCGGAGGTGGCAGCAGTGTGGTATCACTCTGAAGCTCCCGCTCCCGCTGAAATGTAACTGGGTTTTTGATAACTTACAAAAAACCAAAGCCATAATGATAATGTATGTAGGACATACTAGAAAGTAGAGGAAACATTCAAAACCCAGGAAAAAAAGAAAAAGAAAAAAGAAAACCAGAGACCTAAATCTTGAGTCGGGAACACAAACAATACATGGAGAAGTAGAAAGATTAATAACATATGGCAATGCAGTGATGAACGGGAAATCTTTTGAACAGATAGTGCTAGAACAATTGTACTTTCATATGTAAAACATAAACAGATACTTAAACCTGACCCTTCCCTCACACCATGTATAAAATGTAACTGAAAATGAATCATAGACCATCTTGACATTTTTAAAGGAATCAGGGTTGGACTTAATATTCTCTTTTGCTGGGTCCCAGGGCCTTTCTCTCACCACCTGGGATGAATTCCTGATGCGGAACCTAAGTGGAAGCCAACACAATGACTTCAGGCCTCTTTGTGCCTAATTTTTTTTAAAGATTTTATTTATTCATTCTTGAGACACACACACACACACACACACACACACAGAGGCAGAGACACAGGCAGAGGGAGAAGCAGGCTCCATGCAGGGAGCCTGGATTAGCCAGGATTAGGCCCTGGGCTGAAGGAGGCACTAAACCCCTGGGCCACCCGGGCTGCCCTCTTTATGCCCAATTATCACCACTTAACCACTGACTGTGCCTTATGACAAAAATCATGTTTATATCATTCATATCACGGACTCCTATATCCTATGGATGTCATTACTGCTATTTAACAAATAATTTCGGATCCACCCTCCTTTCAGTCACATGATAGAAGTGTACTTTGTAGTTCATTGGGGCCACACGGATACTTCTGGTCAATGAGTTGTGAGCACAGAGTTGTGTGTCACTTCCAATGTGGATGATTGAATTACAGTGCACCCGGCAACATTCAAGATGGAAACAGTTCCATCAACCTGGGCATTTCCAGAGCTGTGGTGAGTGGAGGCAAAATGAGAATAAGAAACAAACCTTTGTTGTTTGGAACTGCTAAAGCCAGGGCACCTGGGTGGCTCGGTGGTTGAGCAGACGTCTGCTTTTGGCTCAGGTCATGATCCCAGGGTCCTGGGATAGAGTCTCACATCGGGCTCCCTACGGGAGAGCTGCTTCTCCCTCTGCCCGTGTCTCTGCTTCTCTCTGTGTCTCTCATGAATAAATAAATAGAAGCCTTTTTTTTTTTTTTTAAGGAACTGCTAAAGCCTTGGGCTTGCTTGTTACCACACTGTAACCTGTCCCATTTCAATTAATACCACCCCTCGGTGGAGGAGATGTCATTTTCATCATTTCAGAGTTTCATTCATTCCTTTATTTACCAAGTTCTGACTTTGTACTAGGAATTGTACTCACTCTGGGGATACAGAAGTGCAGAAAGCACTTGCCTAGGTCATTTGCTTAGATCTTTGACTATAGATATTAAAATATGGGTGAAATAAAAACTTTATTCATCTAAGTAACTTGGCTTGTTAGTCTCTCTGAAGTCAGTTCCTTCATCTGTAAGATACACATAATACCTACCTTGCAAGGGTTTTTTTTTTTTTAAGATTTTTTTTTTTTTACTTATTTATCCATGAGAAACCCAGAGAGATAGTAGAGGTAGAGGCACAGGCAGAGGGAGAAGCAGGCTCCCTGAGGGGACTTGATGTGAGACTTGATCCCAAGACCCCAGGATCACTCCCTGGGCTGAAGGCAGATGCTCAACCACTGAGCCTCCCAGAAGTCCCTACCTTGCAAGGTTTTTATGAAGATTAGCAACAATGCCTGGTATATGAAGAGGAAACTAAACAGCAGCTATAAATATTTCCTTTCATATTTCATAAGGAGATATTTTTGGCAAAGAATGAGAAGGTAGCAGAAAATAAGAATTTAAACGATCTGATTATCAGTTGCCATTTTTACATTATTCTTTATTCTAAGACATCTTCGTGTTTGTGTTTCTTTTTTAATTTAGTAATTGGGACCAATCGACCTTCCAGAGCTGCTCTAACTAGTTCCAGGATCCATAGCAAGTAGCCTGGGCTTCCCCGGAGAAGAACCACCTCAGAGTGGACCCTGTGTTTCCATGGGCCAAGCTTGCTAAGAGCAAGTATCACAAGCTCTCGGGAGGATCTGTGCCCAAGGGAACCTGTCACATGTGGGGATCTTTTCTGCCTTTGGGTCAGCTCAAAGGTGGGAGAGGCAAGGCGAGAAAAGATGGCGTCTGTAGAGAATCAGTTGGCCAGAGGGACTTGAGAAGGTATGCGTGCAATAATTTTCATCAGTGTGAATGAATGTGACCCCATGAGTGGGTGTCCATGATTCAGGGCAGGCCCCAGTGCCTAAGGATGTGCATCATTTAGAAGTCTTCCCCAGCTTCCTCCGTGTCAAATAGAAATTGAGAAAAGAAGCTGCAAATGGAGGAAGTTTTCTTGAGATAACCATCTTTGCTATCTCGAAAGAGTCCCTCAACCCTCCCAGCAAGAGTGATGACATTTGGACCGTCTAGAAAACATGCAAAATAGCCAAACATTTGCTTAATCTTTAGGACTGGAGCAGCAATGGAAAAACAAATTCAGTCCTCACACCCTGGGGAGCTAATCCAACCCAGTGAGCTGTTGACTAACAGGCCTGAGGAATGGGCAGGTCTTAGGGTGTGAGGATGGTGCTTTCGGTCTGGTGACATGTCGCACTTGCGGCGCCTATGGAGCCAGTGAAAATGAATGAAGATAAATATTTGGGAGTCATCCTTATATAAATTGTAATTGAATCCTTGAAGATGAATGAAAATAATTCAGATTCTGGACAGTGAAGGTAGGAGTGGTAAGAGGATTATGTGAAAACCATCAAGATTGCTAAGAACAGCAGGCCTTCTCCACAGTGCGGCTAGAAAAGAAATAAGAAAAATAAAGAGGAACTTTGGGTTAGTCCCTGTCTTTTGTTTCAACCATTAAAGCCTCAGAATGCCAGATCTTCCTAAGCAGCATAACATAAAAATTAAGAGCACAGGGTTTTAGAATGAGGTAGACCGGGATTTGAATCCGTTCTAAAATGTACTGCATGTTTGACTTTGTGCAACTAATTTAAGCTCTGAGTTTCAGTTTCTTCATCAATAAAATATGATAATATCTACAAAATATGATAATATTTATAATACTGCTGTTTGTCAGAGAATTGCACTAGATAGTACATATGTATATCTCACAATGCCTTGTAAATAATGTGTGCAAAAATTATCAGTAAAAATAGTATGATTATGATTATAAAGAAAGATAGCTAGGTGTCCAACAAAAGCCCATACACTTTCTTCCATGATGTAGAGTTGTTGCAAAAAAGTGGGTGCCCCAGGGTCCCTGGGTCAGTAGGTTGAGGGACAACTCTGGATTTTTGTGCAGGTTGTGATCTCGGGGTCATACGATCAAGCTCCACTTCAGGCTCCATACGGCAGCCTGCTTAAGATTCTCTCTCTCCCTCTCTGTCCCCCACTCCCAGCTCTCTCTCTCTCTCAAAAATAATAAATAAATAAATAAATAAATAAATAAATAAATAAATAAATAAATAAAGCAAGCTAAAAAATGGATTCCCAGTCAGAGACTACATTTCCCAGGCTCCCTCACAATTAGAGGGCCATGTGACTGAGCTCTGGCCAGCAAATGGGAGATATGCACAACTCCCAGGTCTGGCCCATAAAACCCTGCCATGCAGTGCTCCTCCGTTTTTTGGGTTTTGTTGTTGTTGTTTTTTCTCCTTTCAACCGATGAGAGTGTCAATCTTGGAAGCCACATGTTAGAGCAGAGCCAGTGGAGCCAGGGTCCCAGAATTATGATGTGGAGGAGGGTTATCCCACTGAACTATTCAATCACCCACTTGTTATGTGAGCAAGACATGAATTTTGACTGTGTTAGAGCCATTACATACTTGGGGTTCTATTTGTTACAGCAGGTACAAACAGCGAATAACAAATAAGTTAGCAGTTAGCCTATTCTGATGGATTTTATCTTTTGGTATCGTGGCTTCTGAGAGTCAAGCATGTATCTAAGAGGTACTGAGAGATCATAGTATCCTGCTAGTCCCTTCAGATCCCACCTCCACTCGTTAGGGTGCTAAATACTCAGAGATGCATGCTCTAAACTTTTTGGATGTTTAGAAGTTGATAGGGCTAGGGTAGATATAATAAGCTTTTAATAATACACCATCAGAAACAAAGAAGGCTCTGAAAGGGGGCAAGGCATATGAAGTTGAAGTTTGCAGAAATGTGGTCAGTAAGGAATTTCTTGTGGCAACGTGCCAGTGGGACTCTTGAGGGTGTTGGGGGGAACCTGACTGACTTAGTGGGTGGAGCATGTGACTCTTGATCTTAAGGTTGTTGAGTTCAAGCCTCACACTGGGTATAGAGATTACTTAAAAATAAACTAACAAATGTCCAATATTCCTTTTTATGTTACTTACATTGCTGAAATACAAACCTCCTTCTCCCAAAATTTAAACAAGTTTGATATGTGTACACACTCACATACATACACACACACACTGCATCTCTATACTATATATCCCTAAAAGTAGTACCATTTTCTGTAAAGATACGGCTGAAAAGCTTTGGGAAAGCCAAAACGTAAAAGATTAACTACATTGTGCTCGGACGGAAGGGTATTAGTAATCATGAAAACTTAGGGGGAAGGGAGTGGAGATGAGACAGTTAAAAAAAAAGAAGAAGAAAAAGAAGGATCAGACTTTGCCAGTGTTTGTCAGTGTCCAGGAAGAAATCCACTGAGCCTGGTTGATTATGGTATGTCCATATAATGGGAAAAAATCAGATATCTTGGAAAGATATCGAAAGTATAATGTTAAGTGAAAAAAACAAGGCATATCATGGTGTGTTTAGAGTACTAGAAGTTCACATAAAATATGAGTGAAAGAAATGCACAAACAGGTATGTCCCTACATATATAGAATATCTCAAAAAGGAAACACAAATATTGGCAGGGATTGGAGAACTTCAAACATTGGGTAGGAGATGACTGTTTTCACTGCATCCTCCTTTTTTATTTGAATTTTTTAGCAAGTGCATGTTTATTATTATTTTCCAGGAATAAAAATAAGTAGTAAATAAGAATAGCAGATAATCTGAAAACCTGTTTTGTTTTGTTTCATTTTACTTGAGCAAGTCTGCTATGCACAGACAAAAACAATGAAAGGGTACATAAAATTGAATGTGCGTTCAAAATTTATTTCTTTCCCTCTGATTCTAGCTACACCAAGGCCTTTTCTAAAATTATAACTGGCAGGGTACCTGGGTGGCTCAGTGGTTGAGCGTCTGCCTTTCACTCCAGTCGAGATCCCGGGGTCCTAGGATCAAATCCACTTCTCCCTCTGCCTATGTCTCTGCCTCTTTCTGTGTCTCTCGTGAATAAATAAATAAAATCTTAAAATAAAATAAAATAAAATACAGTTATAATTGGCAAGTCTACAGAGAGAAAATGACCTGCCCAGTGAGTGAACTATCCTCTGATCCCTTTGTGGTTATATTTCTTATTCTAAATTGACCATCTCCTCTTGGGAGTTTGAGTATAATAATTGTGCCCATCTCTGCCTAATCAGAATACCTACATGTGACACTCCAGCCACAAGGCCAGATCTGGTAAGGGGATTTCTCCTGGAGATTGGTAGCTGGTCAGTCTGGAACACTCCATTCACCAAGGCTAATGACCAGAGCAGAAGAAAAGCAGGTTGCCTAAGTGGCCTATGTCAGCCTATGACATAGGCTATGTCAGCCACACTCCCCGCCTCCACTCTGCAAGCTCTTCCACCTGCCATTCATCCAGCCCTTTATCCCATGGAACCCAGGCCATTTCTGGCAGGAAAGGGAAGAAATGCAAATTTTTCTCACTAGCCAATGGTTCTGTACCTCATTTGAGGGTTAAAATATGAGCAAAGGTCCTGTCGTGAACCAAAAGAGACAAAACCACAACAAAAGCAAGCCTGGGCTATCTAGAGACTGTGTCATTAAAAAATGATTTCATCCTGCTCAGCTCCAGAGATGTGATTTACAGGAGGCAGTCAGCCTACCCAGGTGGTGGGAGCTCAGTTTTTAATAAATGATAGCGAGTAGGTTTATCTCGGCCTGTGACTATGAGTCACCATATTTGAAGCTTTCTGACAAACACCATCAGAAAGAGATGACCTTGTCCAGGGGACTTTTTCTTTCAGGAAAACAAAGTGCATTTCCTGATAGTGGTATTGAAGCACCAACGTCTCCAATCAGATCAATGAGAGAGGCGGGGGCTGGGCCACTGAAGACCAGACCACATTGTCGCCAGCGTCCCTTTCTCCTCCAGAAGTCTGTGATTCAGCGTGCTTGGAAACCTGGTAGGAGGAGCAGCATTTAATTCTGACTAAAACTGAAATACAGTGGGAGAGGAGGCTAAATTACGTTTTGGGGAAAAAAGCGATAAGCTTTTGATTCCTGCCGCCACTAATAATAGTGCAAATTAATAACTGGCCTAAAGCTCAGCAACCATTTGTCACTTCAGATTCCTTTTCACTGTGACCAACCACCTCTCCACAGTGCGAAATGAAGAGACTGTTCACAGGTGCACAGGTATCAGGGGTGTGTTGGGCAGTGGGCCAGGGGTGCGAAGGAGGGATTCTTGGTGAATCTCAACAGATGTAGGAGTGACGGGGGCATTGCACTGTCAGAGGCCACAATGTCATCCCTTTGACAGACACTTGCTGTCCACAGTCTGGGAGCTGGACAGAGCACAGCTTGGAGGTGCTTGGGCATAGCTTTCCAGAGGCAGTAGTGGCCTGCTGCAACCCCCTTCTCTCCTCTCCTCTTTTCTCCTCTCTTCTCTTCTTTTCTCCCCATTTCTTCTCCTTTTTGCTTCTTGCTTGAAAGTGCCATTCTATTATCTGATAGTAAATTTTTTTTTAAGGCAAGAAGAAACAGGTGCTTGGGATCAGAGATAGATAGAAGTGGCACTTTCTCGCTCAGCTAGAAGAGGGAAGACAGATTAGAGTCTGAATCTCAATCCCAAAGAAGAAAAAGTACAGGGGAGGTAGGTCAGTCCAGAGCAGAGCAACCAAAAACACACTTTATTTCCAGTTTTTGTTTTGTTGTAAATTCAGCCCAAAACAAATGACGCCGAACAGAGGCAGTAAACGCTTGTCTGTGTGCATGTGCATATGCACATGTGTTTTTGCTTATATAAACAAAAAAAGATCTCTGGAAAAATCCACAGAAACATAACTTTGTTTGCTTCCGGGAGGGAACTTCTTGCACCTTCTTAATGTTGAATGAGGTGGGTATATTACCTATTTAAGCTATACATCAATAAAATACATAGAAAACAGAAAGCTTCTTAACTAATGGGTTTAAAGAAATGGTGGTTCCTATCTGAAAAGTAATGAGTATAATGTTACAGGGAATTGAACCTATCAGCAAATGAAGCACTTCTAGATGAAAGTCACAGTAAGAGGTCTCACAATCAGACACACACACATACATACCCCACTTCCAATACATGGTGGGGTAAAGAGGTTATAGTTTTGAGACTCAAGAATATGTAAACCTTTAATATTTCTATTTTGATCATTGTACAGGTAACACATACCAGATGTAGAAGATAATGAAAAAATATTTTTTAAATAAAATTACACTGATTCCCACAATCAGAATTAACTACCTCGAGTACTTTCCCTGCCTAGAGGAAGTAGATTTAAGATACAAGACCACTTTTTGGTCATATCTGACAAAACCACAGTGTAGAATTGGCCCAGAGGGAGAAATCCCTTTTAAAAAAATCTGCCAAACCCAAACCCATAGCTTGATGTTTGAATATTTTCCACTTAAAGTCTTTCAACAAATAAGGCATTTTTTTTCTCTCTCTCTTGGGATCATCAAATATCTGATTCCTGCAAATGTGGGGAAGGTTCTCTAGGATCCCTTCAGAAAATATCTGGGTTTTTCCTAATCTGGATGGACTAGGTTGAGCTTTTCCAGAAAAGAGGTGGATTATCTGATGATAGAAACGTTCTGACCCTGTAAGGTCAGTGACACCCCTTTGCCACCCCTTTGCCATCCACCCAACACTCCCTTCGAAGAAATAAAATTCCATGTGTTTACTTTATTTTATTCCTTAAGTTAAACTCCCTTTGGAGGGCTACAATAAAGTGAAATAAATCCCAAGATGCCACAAAGAGAAGGTTGGAAGGTATAGTGTTGAACACTATTTAGAGGTACGGTGCCTCAATATGTACTCAACTTATTCACACCATGAGCACATTAGGCCCACTTTCCTTCACATGGCATTGTGACAGAGTATTGCAATTAAAAGCAGGGCTGTGGAGCCAACCAGACTAGAATCCCATTACTGGTGCTGCCAATTATTTAATTGGGACTTCAGGCTACATTTTTATTCTCTTAAGTCTCTATTTCCTCATCTATGAAATCAGGATAATAATACCTTCTTCAATGGAGGTTTTTATGAGAGTTAGATGAAAAGGTATTAAAAAGTTAGCCCGACGCAGGAGGCATGGTGCACACTGAGTCAACATTATCTGTTACCATTGTTCACATACTGTGGAAAGGAGAGTGCCTGGCTCGTAGGTGAGTCAACATTGCTCATAGTTTCCTGTCCCTTTCTGCTGTTGCCAGTCTTTGACACTTGTTCTCATCCGTTGGGAATAGAGAAAAAAATCCATTTAATTCCTTGTGTCTGGTTCACTTTATTAGATTCAAAGGGTTGAGTGAAATTGGCTTTTAAAATATCTATGAATTTCAAATGTCTCCACCAGCTTTAGTATGATTTCGTAGCAATAACTGAGAGCCAGTTAAGTTTTCTTTTTATTTCAGACATGGTTAGCCATAGTTAGCCAAATTCTTATATTCTATTTTTCCAAATTCTAGAGCTCTTGACTTTTCAGGAGCCAGAAAATTAACAACTGCTGTCATGGGCTCCATCTAGTTCCATCCTTGCCACCCCCACGACCCACCTCATATGAATGAGCAAACAACACATTGTCCAAAAGGAATGGATTTTATCATTTAGGATTCAACCTAGATCACAGGTGAGCTATCTTTAAGAAAACTCCGAACAATAAAAAGATGTCTTAAAATGTGTTGTTTGTTTTCTAGTCTCAAATGGTCTGGGAAGCTTTGCAAGGAGTTTTCAAAATCCTCTTGGTCCCATGTGAAAAATGGAGATTCCACCCACATCTACTTCCAGCTCCCCAGACAAGAAGAGAATATCCCAGTTGCTCAAGGACCCAGCAAGTGACTTCAGAGGACTCGAGAGTGCCCAACCACTCTTTTCTAGATCATTGTGTGAAAGGGCCCAAGGTCACAGAATTTGGAATTTTTTTTACATCACAAACTAGGCACATTTCTTATATCCCACAGCAGTGAGAAATGTCAGCATATAAGGCACTTGTGTTCGAAACGAACACTTTCCCACCAAAATAAAGATAGAGCCATGTAGATTGGCTTAAATCCAACTTGCTTGATATGTTCTGTAAATTCCTCCAGTGTGTTCCTAAAAGGAGACTATGAGAACACGTACTGTACTCCCACGGCTTTTCCCCTTTTCCCCCCTCCCCTCTTACCATTCCATTCCCACCCCACCCCTACCAAGTAACAATAACCTTTAAAAAATTAATAAATAGGATGCCTTGCATTTGTGTGATAGATTTTCCTAAAAGGAGGCAGTACCCTGTTTATTCTGAGGAGGGAAAGTAAATTGAAGTAACTTAAGCTGTTAATACAAGGTACCACCACATTGAATAAAACAAGGGCTACTGGACCAAAAGTAATTCTACCCCCAATATCTCAACATTGAGGAAATGAAGAAAAAAGGAGAATACAAACCCCAGACCCAAGACATCTGGGTCTAGTAAATAGTATTTTTTTTTTATCTAAATTGAGAAGAATCTATGCAAGGTGTCAGGCACCTGGAGGACAGTTGCTGAGAAGGCAAAGCAGGTGGATAGAGAAGAGGAGGACTTCTTGACTGGGGATGCGAGCTGTCGGGAGAGGGGAATTAATGGATATAGGGCAGCCATACATCCCAGTTGGCCTGACATCATCACAGATTATGCCAGTTTAGGGAAACCTCCTTTACCCATCCTTGCTTGGGCAATAAATTATATATTCACTCTACGAATGCCATTATAAAGGCATTAAATGTTCCATGAGGGACAATAAGGAAGATTCATTTTTTAGAAGAGATAAAATAGAGGTGAGTTGATTGACATTCCATAGAGGATGTTGCGAGGCATAAATATCAATAGAAGAGTTGATACTGCACAGAGGGGAGCCCAGGCTATTATTATCTCTCGGGGACATGGCAGCATATTATCACCCTTTGTCCTTTGAACTGCCTGTGTATTTTGTACTTGCACCATTGTCACCATGGATAACACTGTCCTAAAATATAGCTATGTGCCCGTCATACATAGAGAGTATTTCTTCTACTTGGAGGTAAAATCCTTAGGGTAGAGATGATGTCTTTTTTTCCTCTTTTTATCCTCATCCAGTGGCAGGAAGACACAGTGATGAGAAGAGGTTTGTGTGCAAAGAAGTAATACATTCTTATATCTCCAATTAGAATGTTATAATTGAGGCCGCTATCTGCCCACCAAAATCCATTTCATCCTTATTTCTGGGCACATAGCCGACCATATTTCCCAGACTCCTTTGCAGTCAGGAGCTCTCCATGACTGAGTTCTCCATCAAATGAATGTGAATGGAAATGGTATGTGTCACTGCTAGGTTTGAGCCTGAAAAAGTGGCTGTGTCTCTTCTGTATTCTTTTGTTCCTTCCTTCCAGCAAACCTGCCCACCATCCAAGCTTCACCCTTGTAGCAATTGTAAGACCCTGGTTGATGGTACAAAGGACTAGAGGAAGGAAACTTGGTCCTTGCTAGTTTATGTAGAGGAGAGCTGTCTGCCAGACTGGAATGTTCCTTTGGACTATTTGTGAGAGAAAAATAAACTTCTATCTTCTTTAACCACTGAACTATCACTACATCTTTATTATTATAGCTAGCCCTGACCCAATTAATAGAAATATACATTCCAGTAGGTTGGGGACCTTGTCTGCTTTGTTTGTGCCTTGCAGACACAAGTATTTGTGTATTTTTAAGTATTTTTAAACTAATAAAATTATTAGTTTAACACTGAATGGGCATTAACAAGTATTCGTTAAACTAATGAATAAAATCACTGCCCTGAAATGAGGATGAAAGAAAATTTGCTAATTTAGAAGGAAAAAAAAGAAGCACATATGAACTCAACTGTTGTTTGTATCCATGTATCAGTAAGTTTAAGCCAGGTTATGCTGCAAGACCAGAAACTCCCCAATCTAAGTGCTGTATAAGAACAATGTTTTACTTATTGTTATCACTCACGTGCCCATCATGGGCTTACAGGGGGTTCTGCTCATTGTGTGAGTCAAGGATCCAAACAGATGGAGAACTTCCTAGATAAATGCTGTCAGTCACTGCCACAGGGAAAAAAAGATGACTGTGGAGGGTCTTGAACTAGCAATTAAATGCTCCATTGAAAGTGACAACTGGCCCAGTTTTCCAGAGACTGTCCAGGTTTACCACTGTAAGCCCCACATCCTGGGAAACCTCTTAGTCTCAGGCAAATCGGCATGGTTGGTCACAGCTCTAGCCCAGAAGTGACGCATATCATTTTTATTCACTACTGCATGTCCAGAACCAGTCACATGGCTTCACCTAACCACAAGTGGGGCAAGGAATTACAATCTGAAAATGTGACCTGAAGTGGGAAGAACCAGAAATAGTTGCCGACCTTCATCAGCATAATCCCTTATCATGAACTGGTATTCTTATTTTTTTTAAGATTTATTTATTTCTTTTAGAGAGAGAATCTGCATGAGTGGGGGGAGGGGCAGAGGGAGAAGGAAAGGAGAAGCAGACTCCCCAGTGAGTGGGGAACCTGACCCAGGCTTTCCATGCTCGATCAGAGACCACGACCAACCGGGGCTGAAACCAGATGCTTAATCAACTGAGCCACCCAGGCGCCCCATAAATTAGTATTCTTATTTATAATTCATTCTCTCGTGAGCTTTTTTTCTCTTTGCTTTTGATTCTATGGAAATTTTGTTATATAGGTAAATGCTGAATTTGGCTCAGAGTATTGCATTCTCACTCCTATGCCAAGTTATGCAGGCTCTGTAGAAAGAAATCAACTCTAAACCCTGCCCTCAAAGAGTTTAAAATTATTAGGGGAAATAAGATACAAATGTTATATGGAAGGTGGAAATAGAAGAATATGAAGAGGATGAGGCATAAAGAACCCAGTTGGGAAGACATTCCGAAGAGGAACCCAAGAGGAAAAGTATTAGCCCCATGACAACATTCTCTCCATTTTTCTTCATCAGATGATAGTAGCCATTAAAACCCATCTGCCTTAAACAAGCAGAAAAGCCATTCCCAACCTTTCTGTATGGAAAATGAAGAAAATATTTAGTCTTGAGAAACGTTTGGCATTTTCCTATTTCTGGTTGTGATCCATGCAGCCCGAGAAGAGCCAGTGTCATACATACTATTTTGGTACATCTAATCCCAATGTTGAAAAAAGTACAATTATTCCAAGTCAAGGAGAGAGATTTAACCACAAGTTGTGTTCAAATTGGATTCCTTTCGGTTTTGTGGTGGCAAGTCAGTCCTGCCTCCTACACAGGCTTTGTGGGCTATTTCATAAATGCTATCCTTCAAAGCCCTGTGAGGTTCCTCCATGTGATTAAAGTCACCAAGAAGTTTTATGATTGAAAACTCCCCTTTGCCTAGGATTTATTTAGCTATTCCTCTGACACACTCTCGCTAACTCTGTAGCTCCGGTGGGAATTGTACAGGGAAATTTACTCATAAGTCACAAAACCAAGCTAATATGACAAGCAGAGAAGAGCCATCTGGCAAATTGTTTGTAAAACACTTTCCTTGTGTTTGTTAAATCCTGTTTCCTTGTAAGTCACTTACCAGGAGACCTAAAGCACACAGTTGAACCAATTCTAAAAGTCCCTCGAAGCTTTCTTGGTGAGTATCAAGGGCAAGAGCATAGGAAAAGCCTTCCAGGTATAAAATGCAGGCTTAGAAAGGAAGACTTCAGCTTCCTTCAGTGTTAGGCATTACGAAAAAGATGCAGGCATTATGAAACAGACTCAGAAGCTTCTAGAACTTCTAAAAAGTGACATTAAAAAACTGGCCTGTGGTAGGTTAAAGTGCCAGACTGCTTCCTTGGAATTTACAAGGGGTTGATGAGACAGAGAGAGAGAAGGGTGCACACGCACACACATGCACACACACTCATACACACGGGGTTCCCTCAGACTCATAGGGCAGGGCCAGAGTTCTAAGATGGTCAGACACGCAGCATAGCATTCCACTCAGGACAAGAAGCATGAAAATGAAAAGGCCTCAGACTCTCATGGAGCTGTTGGTGGGTGGGGAGCAGAAACTATTAGACAAAATCCAATCAAGCCCAGCAGAGTCTTTAACTAATAAAGCACCAAACGTACTCCATTTCGTTTGAAAACACATTCTACATCTCTCTAGTTATGCTCTTTGGGCCTTGGGACTATGATATGCTAAAAGACTAAATGGGTCTTGGATTAGCATCTGATAATAGCAATCCCTATTTCTCACTTTGGTTTTTATTCACGGCTTAATTAGTGAAGACCATATTGACTCTTGAGGTTTGGAATAGCAGAGCGGAGCTTCACCCCCTAGCCCGCTACCCCTTTCTCCCTGCCCCCTTCCTCCCCTCTGCCTCACTCCCTCCTGACACCAGAAACACAGGTGTGGCCCTCACCCAGCCTCAGCTGCTCAGACTGCTCAGCAGCTGACAGTGTGGGCTGGATAACAGCTGTTATCACTGGGGTTCCTACAGAGGGATAGACACCAGAGGTAGAGACCCGCAAAATGGATCAAATCAAAAGACTTTTTCCCTCTGTGCTCTCTCTGGCTTGACACCCCCAACGCCCCCCCCAAATCAGGTTGAAAGTAGATAGGAGAAGCAGGAACAAGAGGGAAAAGGTCTGGCTGGTCTTCCCCTGATCGCAAATGTGCCTCCCACCCTTCCCCCATCCACCATGTCCTGCCCCAAATTTTCAGGTCTCCCCACCACAGGTTTGAAGACATGGGACAGAACAATGACCACCAGAACGGTGAGGAGGACAAGGCCAGAGAGTTCACCTGACTCACAATTGGGAAATCAGAAAAGTTGATCCACACCTGGTGTTTCTTTGTTCCTGGACTTTGAAGAAAATTCAGATCAGAGGGGGCACCTGGGTGGCTCAGTCGGTTAAGTGTCTGCCTTTAGCTCACGTCATGATCCCAGGGTCCTGGGATGGGAGCTCCAAGTAGGGTCCCAGCTCAGCCGGGAGTCTGCTTCTCCCTCTTCCTCTGCCCCCTCCACCCTCCTCTTGTTTTCTCTCTCTCTCTCTCTCTAAAATAAATAAAATCTTAAAAAAAAAAAAGTTCAGATCACAATGTTGCACAAGCAAATCACATCACAGGTCCTGGAAAGCACTGTGCGTGTTGCAGGGGGAGGGTTATGTTGGGGAAAAGAAGCCCAGTGTCGGAGAGCCTGATGGCCTATGTGCGACCCACAGCCTCCTCCACTCCGAGCATAGGTAATTAAGTCCCAGCTGCGTGACAGCGTCTACAGGGTCTTCAGGAAGACAAGTGTTGAAATACAGACAAGGGAGGAAAGAAACATTTGCTTCTCTTTGTCCTTTGTTTTACTCTCAATATAATAGGCCCCTGAATTCATTGGGAAATAAATGCAAACACAAAGTGCTCCAAAAGGGATTGTGAAATTTGTGAAAACAGATGATGGGAAGGGATGAGGTAGAGGGACGGCCCAGAGAGTGGTGGTGAGCCCAGGAGTTCCACTTCCAGGAATTTGTTCCAAGAAATAACTGGATAAATAGATATGTGTGAGTGTTTGCATCTTAGCATTATTTATAATAGTAAAAAAAAAAGACAGAGAGAGAAAGAAACTATCAATAGGGCATAAGTTAAATAAACTGTGATATATCCGTAGAACAGAATACTATGGAGCTATTTTAAAACATTTTTTTTAGCAATTTCTTTTTTTTTAAGATTTATTTATTTATGATAGACAGAGAGAGAGAGAGAGGCAGAGACACAGGAGGAGGGAGAAGCAGGCTCCATGCCGGGAGCCTGATGAGGGACCGCTGAGCCACCCAGGAATCCCCCAAAACATTAAAAAAAAATAAAATTAAGAAAAAATTAAAACATTGGAGGGGCACCTGGATGGCTCAGTGGTTGAGCACCTGCCTTCGGCTCAGGTTGTGATCCTGGGGTCCTGGGATCAAGTCCCACATCAGGCTCCCCACAGGGAGCCTGCTTCTCCCTCTGCTTGTGTCTCTGCCTTTCTCTGTGTCTCTCATGAATAAATAAATAAAATCTTTTTTAAAAATTGTAAAAACAACATTGTGATTTTGCATTCGACCTGGTTAGATGTCTACAGCATGCATGATAATTTTAAAAAGCAAGTTGCACGTGGCATTGATAGTATGATTCCATGCTTTGGTTTAAGAGCATTTTTTTTTAATTTATCTATTCATGAGAGACAGACAGAGAGAGAGAGAGGCAGAGGGAGAAGCAGGCTCCATGGGGGAAGCCTGATGTGGAACTCGATCCCAGAACTCCAGATTCACATCCTGGGCCGAAGGCAGGTGCTAAACCGCTGAGCCACTCAGGGATCCCACCATGCTTTGGTTTAAAAAACACAGGCACATGCATGTGTGATTTAGTGTTTCCCCCAAAATTATTTCTATACTATATTGGTAAAGAAAAGGCTGGAAGAAATCACACTGACATGTAAATGGTCATTAGGGGTGGGTCCTGGGATCTTTCTTTATATGCAGAATGTCTTCATTATCTGAAATTTTTATAATGAAACACTTTCACACATAATCAATTTTCATTTATAAGGAAGCAAGGCCTGGGCTTCCGCCCCAAGACTCAGTGGGAGCCCTGACGTCTGTGCTCCGAAGCACACATGCCATTCCAGCCAGCTCACAGGAGGTCGTGTGCCAGGGTGCCCTATGCAGCTCGAGCCGCCCCCTGATGCCTGGCAGGAAGGAAGCTCCCAGGATTCTGTTTCTGTCCCCAGCCGCTTAATGGAACAGACTTGAAGATTTGTGATTTTGGTCACTCCTCAGAGGAAGATGCAAACACCAAATAAGAGAGAGAAACCAGGGCAGCCCGGGTGGCCCAGTGGTTTAGCGCGGCCTTCAGCCCGGGGTGTGATCCTGGAGACCCAGGGTCGAGTCCCACGTCCGGCTCCCTGCGTGGAGCCTGCTTCTCCCTCTGCCTGTGTCTCTGCCTCTCTCTCTGTTTCTGTCATGAACAAATAAATAAAATCTTTAAAAAGAGAGAGAGAGAGAAACCACATGTAAGGAAAAATATAATAACCCTCCCCTGCTCCCACCTCAAATACACCCATCTGAATTTGGAGATTTCCTGAGGCCAAGTTCAGGGTAATAAAAGAGACTCTGAAGGTAACCTCTGGTTTCCAGATAAAACAAAGCCTTACTTGAGGTCAGACAAACAGCAAAGGAGAACCTCTGCCTTGTGACATTTTCTGAGGACATCATCTCCCTTTGCTGCCTCTCCACCCCCAGCAGGTTAAATTCAGACTCTCCCTGGTGGCCACATGCCATGGTTTCCGCTATTTCCCCAGGCAAAGGCCTGGGCAGGAGGATTAAAGCCCTCGGAGCCCCGGAGCCGCTGAAGGACCAGGGCCAGGAGGGAGCACCGAGCGGAAAGACGACGAGAGAGAAGAAGGAAGCGACAGGAGCAAAGCCAGAGGCAGACCTGAGTGTCCGGGTGGAGTGTAGACCCGGCGGTAGGCACGAGTGCTGAGTCCTGGTGCCTCTGAAGCTCCAGGTCAACAAGAAAGAGGGCAGGAGGGACGGGAAAGAAGACTGGTCTGGGCCCCTGTTGGTGCGTCTGGGTGCGAGTGCGAGACTATTAGCTCCATCGGTTCACAGCGTGAGAGTTAAAGGCTCATCCAGGTGGGGCACCTGCGTGGCTCAGCGGGTGAGCGTCTGCCTTTGGCTCAGAGCGTGATCCCGGGGTCCCGGGATCGAGTCCTGCGTCGGGCTCCCTGCAGGGAGCCTGCTTCTCCCTCTGCCTGTGTCTCTGCCTCTCTCTGTGTGTCTCTCATGAATGAGTAAATAAAATCTTAAAAAAAAAAAAAAAAGATTCATCCAGGCTTCCATAGGCAAGAAGGTAAAGAAGGAAAGGGGATTGCCTTCCAAACCCCTTGCAAGAGGGAAGATTCTCTTTCTGAAGCAAGCAAGGGAGATGCAGTGGGCCTGGGTCTGGCCAGAGCCCTGGAGCTGTGGTATTAAAGGCTTGGGTGGTGCTCAGGGGCTTCTCAACACTTTGTTGCTCAGGGACAGGGCAACAGAAAGGCCTTCACCTCTCTTGGGGGGGGGGTGGGGGGGTGGGGGGGGTGGGGGAAAGGGAGGAGGAGCCGGCAGGGGTCTGAGGCTCCAGTTGTTATTACTCCTCACTTCCTCTCCTGCTATTTCCATTCCTGTTCCCACACATACCACCTGGAAACACAGCTTCCTCCTAAAATGACTGTCCTGACCCAAGGCCTTATCCAGCTGGCTGACACTATCTTGACTTTTTCTTATCAAAATTTAAGAATCAGCTTTTTTTTTTTAACAAACTTCAACGAGCAGTTTATGAAAACCAACCATTCCCACCACCACAGCCTCCAATCTTGTGATCTAAGTTTTATTACCCTTATTTTTACAGGAAGAGCCTGAAGCTCAGAGAAGTTAAGAGCCTTACCGGAGGTTACACAGCCTAACAGGTGGCGGAGCTGAGTTGTGAATCTAACGTGTTCTGACATCTTTCGGGGAGTCATAGTGACACCACGTAAGACGAGATGCAGACTCGTGATGCATCCAAGAGCAGAAGTTTGATATTTTGTTTATAAGTATTAGGAGTAGGGATCCCTGGGTGGCGCAGCGGTTTGGCGCCTGCCTTTGGCCCAGGGCGCGATCCTGGAGACCCGGGATCGATTCCCACGTCGGGCTCCCGGTGCATGGAGCTTGCTTCTCCCTCTGCCTGTGTCTCTGCCTCTCTGTCTCTCTGTCTCTCTCTGTGACTATCATAAAATCAATAAAAATTAAAAAAAAAATATTAGGAGTAAAGACATTTCATAATGACCCAAAGGCCAACTTGTTGGGTGGCCCCAAGGGTAATAGTTCCAAATGTTTCCAACCATCCTTAATAATCCACTGAATATCTAGCACTCAACATATATTTGGTCTGCTCTGAAATACTTGGATCTTTTATCTTTTACCCTGAGTCACTGAGAATGGATTATAGGTTCATGGCTGGTTTAGGGGCCAGTTAACAGAGCGTCCACTGATGTTGAGGTAAGTGACCCAAGTCCCAGGTCCCAGTGTGTTATTTTGCTTGAATGAGATGATGATCCTTTTGCTAATTTCGGAAGGACCACCTTCACCACTTGAGCCTCAGGCACCTGCTATAAGCAAGGAGGACTGGCCATTCTGAAGGTGCTACTTAGTCCCTGACTCTGCAGTTCTGCACCCACCCATGACACCTGGACACCCTGTGTCCCCCCAGTTTCTGCTTTCCCCTTGTCTGGGTTCTAGTTCTCTCAGCTGGTCTGTTCCCACAACCCCTTTACTATTTTAGTCACCCCCACTGGACATTCTGTGCATTTGAGGTTGTAAGCTGGACTGCACCCACCATCCCATCAGGGGGTAGTAGACATGGCTTCTTCTCCAGACGGGACAGTGCTTTCTCTCCTGAGGGTACCTCTCAACGAATAAGATCTTTTATAGGTAATAGCACCCTGGGTGAATCTGAGGTCATGGGCATCTCCAGATGAAAAACTCTTAGGAAAGCATGTTCAAGGAAAACTTTTGGTCTCTCCCTTCTGCAAATTTTCTCTCTCTCTCTCTGTTTAAGATTGTATTTATGTATTCATCCATGAGAGACACAGAGAGGCAGAGACACAGGCAGAGGGAGAAGCAGGTTCCCTGCAGGGAACCCAATGAGGGACTCGATCCCAGGACCCCGGGATCACGACCTGAGCCAAAGGCAAATGCTCAACCCCTGGGGCCACCCAGACATCCCTGCAAATTTGTCTTTTCATGTTATTTTCTACAAGGGCACATTTCTGAAAGAAGGGTGACAGTGTGACTTTGCCTTGCCTTCCTTTTCTTTCTTTCTTTTTTAAAAAATATTTATTTATTTATTCATGACAGACACACTGAGAGAGAGAGAGGGGCAGGCTCCATGTAGGGAGCCTGATGTGGGACTTGATCCTGGGACCCCAGGATCACACCCTGGGCTAAAAGCAGGCACTCAACCATTGAGCCACACAGGCGTCCCGCCTTCCTTTTCTTTAAAACTTAAGGAACGCCCCCAATAACCCATAACTCCCTGTATTTGGTACTTCTGCTTTCTTTTTCTACCCTGTCAAGTTGCTCCCTTTCCATTCTTTGGATTCCTCAAAGGGTAAGTGTGAGGGGACTCCTGTTTAGAAGCTCTATGTGCTAGTGACACACACACACACACACACACACACACTTTTGTTTATTCTACATACATTATCTCCTTTAATCCTCACAACAAACCCCTGGAGGGTATTATCATCACCACTTTATAGGTGAGGAAGCTGAGCCTTGGGGAGGAGTAGTAACTTGCCCTTGATCACTGCTACGTGGCTTGTAGAGTAATTTACAAACAGTAGAAACAGTGTGATACTTGGACAAGACACCTCTCATCTATACCATGGGAGCACCTAGCGAGGGAATATTTGAGGATAAATCAGGAGTGGCTGACAGAGGAAGTGCCCTAATCAAGAATGAATACCTGCAGAGGCAGTTCCTTAGCATTTAAATCATAGTATATCACTTTACTTTAAAGAGATTATAAGGTATTATTATCCAGGGGTGCTAGAAAGATTCCTATTGGTGAAGTGAATAGGTGTTGTATTCTATTTTTTTTTAGAGATTTTATTTATTTATTTGAGAAAGAGAGAGAGAGAGATTGAGAGAGAGAGAGAGAGAGAGCATGAGCAGGGATGGGCAGAAAGAGAAGCAGGCTCCTCACTGAGGAGGTAGCCAGAAATGGGGCTCCATCCCAGGCCCCTGGGATCATGACCTGAGCCAAAGGTAGACGCTTAACTGACTGAGCACCCAGGCGCCCCATGGGTGGCACATTCTAAAGTAGATCACTGGTTAGAAAGACGACACAACCCCCAGTGCCATTGCACAAATGAAGCTTAAAAAGCGGGCCAATCCAGTAATTTAATGCCAAAGGGCCTCCCCACTGGTCCTGGGTCCCTCTGGTTCCCTGCGGAACTACACAGAAGGCGTGTCCTGAACCCTTGAGGAAAGCTTCCATGCAAGGTCCTTTCCAGAGCACTATGAAATAGGTTGAACAGGTTGTACAATGGCACCGGTGTGCTAATAACCAGACGTGTGATAGCATTTAGCCTACGGCTGGCTTTCACCGTCGCTGGGAACACCACTTTGGGGAAAGGAACACGAACTCACTTGTCTCTGGCCTCCGTCTCTGCCAGGTGGTCCCTGCCACGTGCTGAGTGACCAGACCGCCTTGTAGGCCATCCCACGAACAGTGAGCAGCCAGGCTGGAGTGTGGAGCCAGGTCCATCTCCTCCAAAGCCCACGGGCCAGCTCCTTCTTAAAAGAAGAGGGAAGGCCAAGGTGAGCAAACAGAACCATTGGAGACCAATGGCTCTGTCGGCCAACAAAGTAGGAAAAAAATCCTCTTTATTGACTGAACTATCTTTAATCTTCGGGATCTTCCATTAAGTGAATCCTTAGAAATCCTACTCGAGTCCTAAATTCTTTAAAGGTCAGGCTTGAATATATAATCCACTTGAAGTCCTAACAGGAAACAAACGATGTTCAGCTTGAAGTATGTACTTAGAATATCTCATGTAAAATTCAGTACTCGGCCCACGAACGGGAGGGGCCTGGAGTGGAAACCACGGATACAAGTTTCTCAGTGTTCCCTTTCAAAAGGTCAGATTTATTTTAACTCTGGTGTCCCTGGGCCCGGCCAGGGAAAGGCGCCCTCTCTTTCATGTGGTAAGACTCCAGGCTGCTGCTGTTTCAAGCAATCAGATTGTCCAGATCATCAACAAATACTTATTTTTAGACCTGAAAGGATGAGAATTTCCTATCCTTCCACTATCCTCTGAAGGCAGTTGGGGCCTTGTTTGTGAGTATTATCAACAAGGATATAAAGCAGAAAATCTTCCAGATTTTTTTCCATCCGCACTGACAGTTGGCTGAGAGCATTTCCGAATGGGACCCAAAAAAAGAATACATTGTGAGCAGGAAGGTCATCCCAGTGGGAATGAACAGTGAGTCGTGGTCTTAAAAACACACGTGCTTGTTGCAAGAGATTGCTGTGAGCGTTTCCCCGAGTGTGTTGATAGTGGTGAGCCCCACAGATCACGCTGAGGTTGTCACCTAGAAGCCCAGTTTTGGAGTTGGAAGGGGGTCTCAGAGATTGTCTAATCCAGCATTGTCACTGCACAGATGAGGAAACAGTCTGGCCTGAGGTCCTGTGAAGAGCTAGATGTAGAACTTAAAGAATGGAGGAGTTTGGGATCCTAGGATCCTTCCCTCACCACCGCTTACTAGAAACTCAAGCGCCTGTGGATGCCAGGCCAAGTGCTAGAGTTGGGGCATCATAGACAACAATCTCTAGATCCTTCTATATGAATCCTTTTATGATAAAGAGTCACACTGGGGACAGAGTGTCCAATAAACTTCCTCTTCACACTTCTCTTGAGACCTTCAGTTGTGGCCAAGAAGAATTTGAAGTTTTTAGTATTTGTCATTTAAGGACATCTATTCATCTCAGCATTGTGACAAACACACTGAAACACATTTTCTACCCTCTATGCAATCAACTTCCAATCCACAGCCAAGTGTCTGGTTTCCTGAAGAGCTGAGCGGTCAGAGCCCCTGGCTGGGGTAAATGAAAAGCTATCCATCATCTGGCTTTGTTTGATGTCTTTATGAAGATCTGGAAGCGTCAGCCTGAAGCAGCAACCGGAAGCCGAGAGGCAGTGCATCTGAGACCTGGTGGGTTCCCTGGGGCTCTCCAGGTGAACTTCTTGATCCTAAAGGGAGGAGTTCTATGCTGGGGTCTACCAGCATACAAAAAAAAAAAGAGCTAAGGAATGGGGTTGGGGGCAAGAGCGAGAATCCAACCTATTCTAACTTTACTCTGGGAACTCTTAACCTCCTCCTCCTTATCTCCAGAGCCCTCCCCTAGACCTTTCCTCCCTGTCTGACACTGTCCCTTTGACTCTATACCGTGGAAGGTGTGTCTTTCCAAAAACCAAGGGTGATGTGAAAGCTAGGATGACCCAAAAGCAAGAGGACCTAGTGATTTCAACATCTGACAGCCTGTTTATTCCTTTTCGTTCATTCAGTGTGTATAGAACATTCTCTCTGTGCTAGGCTCTGTGCTTAGCACTGATGCTCTGGTATAAATGAATATCTACGTTTGTCCTGCTAACACTCTTGTCTTACTCCCCAGGAGCTGACTGAGGTCGTCCTGACACCTCATGTCTTGAACTAGGCTTGAAGAAGTCCGCATCCCTCTTCGTCTTTCACCCATTCAACAAAGACTTATTGATTCATCCGCCATGTTCAAAATGCTGTCAGGGTACACGGATGAATTAGGTAAGCATCCTGTCCTCATTGTCCAGGAGAGAAGATGCTCGTATAAAAATAGAATGCCCATTTGGGTTGTTTCCAGTTTGGGGCCATTATGAGAAAAGCTGCTATGAATATATTTATATGGTTCTTTTTATAGACATATGTTTTCATTTATCTTGGGTAAATATGTCATCCAAAGGTCCATTATCAGGTGAATAGATAAATTGTGATATATTCATCCAATGGAATATTACTCAGAAATAAAAAGGAGTGAACCACTGGTATTTGCAGCATCATGGAAGAAACCCAAAACCATTATGATGAGCAAAAGGAGCCAGGCACAAAAGAGTTCATTCTGTACGCTTCTATTTATATAAAGTTCTAGAACAGGCAAAACTAATCTATTGTGAGAAAAATCAGGACAGTGGTTGCCTCTGGCAGGGGGGATTGACTGGAAAAGACACATGAGAGAAAATTCTATATCTTGTCCTCTCCGGGGTGATGGTGACACAGATGTACACAATTGTCAGAACTTACCCATACTGTACATCCACAATCTGTGTACTTTATTATATGTAAATTCTGCTCTAATAAATATTTAATTAGAAAAAGAAACAAGGCTGCACAGGGTTTATTTGTATTCAGAATAAAAAATTAAAATATGACCATGAGGTGCTCCTCACATATGTTTGTTGGTTACCGTATTATTTCTGTACTGTGCTTAAAAAATTATTTCTGTACATACTCTTGAAAAATTTACAACAAAAAATCTTTTAGAAGTTCAAAAGCAAGAAATGGATATAGAATAATCAAACCCTAAGTTAGAAGGGAACTTAGAGTGCATGTAGCCCAACTTCCCATCTTGAACTGGGATGTCCTTAAAACATGGCCATCAGGTGGTCTTCCAGACTGGACTTGAACACATTAGAGGAGAGTGCTTAAATCCTCTTGAAACAGCAGATACTTTTTTTTTTTTTTAAGATTTTATTTCCTTATTCATGAGAGACACAGAGAGAGAGAGAGAGAGAGAGAGAGAGAGAGGCAGAGACGTATGCCAGAGACACAGGCAGAGGGAGTAGCAGGCTCCATGCAGAGAGCCCGACATGGGACTTGATCCTTGGACTCCAGGATCACGCCCTGGGCCAAAAGCAGGCACCAAATCGCTGAGCTACCCAGGGATCCCAGACACAACAGATTCTAAAAGCAAAATGGGGAGTGGAACAGCCAGGAAGATACACCAACAGGGTGCTATGAAAATCCAGAGGGAAAAGAGGACGCCCACATGGCCCATTCTCTTTAGGAGCAGGCTCCTTGGAGAGCCACCACTCATCGAGCACTCACTGGGGCCTCCATGAGAGAGGCAGTAGTGAGCAAAAGCTAGCCACATCGCTGCAAGTGGCAGAGCTGCAGCCATGAGATTTGTCAAGGCTTCAAGTTCTGGTTCTTTCCTCTCTGCCTTACACTCTGTCTCCAGCACTGACCTAGCTCTAGGGCTCTTGGATGAGCTGGTCTGGAGAAGCATGGGGTACCAGGAAGGAGACAGCCAAGAGGGAGTCTGACCTCCTAAGGAGCCAGGCCTGGGAGGCCAGGCTAAATGTGGGTAGATGCTGAGGAGACTCACCTCCCCTCCACTCTGGACTCAGGCAAAGTAAAGAGGACATTCTGGAAACTGCAATCTAAAATACAAAGGAATCTTCTTCCTGGCAACATTGACCACATAGCGGAAGGGCGGGGGCGGGCCAGCTATTCCACAGACTTCACAGTGCAGCAAAGTGGCTCTGCTGACAGAACCTTCCTCCTGCCAGGGCTTCTCCACCACTGGCAAAGCAGGTCCTGAGGGCCCGGTAAGCCTGACCTCTCCCTGTGCAGGATCAGGTCTGGAGACAAGCCACAGATTAGCTTTCTTATCACTTGAGGGTCTAACGTTACCAGCAACAGAACAGAACTCAGGGTAATCTCGGCAAGAAAATGGATGTATTACACAGACACAGTGCAGTTTCCAGAATTGAATAATCAAGCCTGAGAAGGATAGGAATCAGAGCCATCTGCGATCTGAGTAGCAGAAGCATATCAACTGGCCCCCTGAGACAAATCCATGCCAGGTGACCTCATGTCTGCTCAAGAGAAAGAGAGTCTGATCGGCCACCCTGGTGGTTGTGTCCATTGCAGGCAGGCAGCTTGATTGACAATCCCACCAAAACTGAGGAAAAGCCAATTTCCCCACAGGAAAATCATGGTGCTGTGGCCTAAAGAAGGAAGAGTGGGGCAGGTGGGTGCCCGGCGGGGATCCACTGGATTCAGTACCTGGTTAATGTCCTTACCGGACACAATGCAGGGCATCTTCCAGGTGATGTGATATTACGGTGCGTCATGGCGCGCTGTGGCTTCCCGCAAGTCCTCTCCCTGCAGCCTCCCTGCTTGCATCTCAAATAGGAAACAGAGGAAGTGAGGGTCGAGCACGCCAGAATGTTTTCCCAACTTGTCTCCAAATCCACCAGCCAAGCTCTGCTCGCAAACATGAGTTCCCCAGGACCCCCACTTTGGACCAACCCGAGTTCAAGTTGAGTAGAAGTTTTCTCTGAGCAATCCCTGGGATGGCCGGACTGAGTCACCTCCGTCTCCACCTGGCCCAGCAAGACTCCAAGTGTCCCCTCGCAAGCCCTGCCCCAAAGCGGGCATCCGGGAAGTCTGCGCCTTCTCAGGGCTGTCAGGGGGGCTAGGCCCACAGGCCTGAATGTCATCTCAGCCTTGCCCTGCCATCTGGGCCGACTCCCGAGGTGACCAGGATCAGGAGGTGGGCCAAGGTCGGGGAGGAGGCAGGGCTGGGGACGCAGGACGCAGGATGATGGAATGCCCGTGGGGTGACATCAGCTGCAGGCTAGAATTCTCACACCCTGGCTAACTTCACTCACTCGTGCACTAGAGTGTGAACCCCCGGGCTGTGAGTTTGGTTGGTGGGCCTACAGCTGAGCGGCCGCCTCCTAGAGCAGCCCCCGGCCCACCTGGGAATCGGGAAGTATCTGCACCTTGAACAGGTAACACGAACACCGCTCTGGCTCCTTTGCAAAACCAGCCTGGGATGGCTGGGTAGCTGGGCCTGTGTGTGGAGAGGAGCTGGAAAGTCACCCCTGGCCGTCGGCGCCAAGTGACCCGCAGCTGGCCAGCTGCTCCGTGGGGCTCAGCGCTGGGAGGAGTCAGGAGCCCGGCCTCGGTGCTGCATCGGCCCCTCTGGGCAGGTGCTCGCCGCAGAAGTGCCCGACAGACGGACGGACGCACGCACAGAAGAGGCCTCAGCTAGAGAGCGCCCGCAGGAGAACAGGATGGTTATGTAAGACCCAGGGGGGATCAAAGACCTGCCCAGCGCGCTCCCCCACATTGCACTATTCTTGGGCTTCTTTTCTTCCTTCAGCTCCAGAGGATGTGATGAACAAGAGGGAAAAAACTGCTGCTGAAAGAAGCCTCATTCGCTCAGCTTGAGGGACAAGCTCTCCTCTTCGCTGAGGCCCCTCAGGAGCCCCCCAGGACGTGCCCGGGGGAGGGGGGGCTGGAATCACTGGTCTGGTCTGGCCGGAGTGACTTCCTTCCTGGCCTCCCGGCGCTGTCCTGTTCGCCAAGGCCCAGTTAGCGGTTAGCCACCTGCCTCCCCACCCCGCATCGTGGTGTTGGGGACCTGGGGGGCTGGTGATCGTGGGCCCTAACTACAGCCGCCTCCGGCTTCCTTCTATCCTGCTTCTCCCCTGGTTTCTATGGTCAGGAAGGCCCTCCCCTTGGCCACCAGCTGTCGGGGTGCGGGGGGGGGAGGTGGTGGTGGTAAGGAGAGCTGCCTGTCAAAGCTGTCCCTCCAAATAGCCCAGCCAAGATCGCCTCCTGCTTTGCCCAGCACAGCTCCTCCGGGCCAGAAGAGGGGGTTCACTGCACCCCAAACTCTCTCGTGAGCCGCCTTAGTGCTATCTGTGTTCGCCCCCCCTTGTACACACCAGGGAGCCTTAGGGAGGAGGATCAAGAGTGAGAATCTGGAGCCAGACGCCTGAATCACAACTCTGGCTCTGCTGCTTCTAGCTTCCTACCCCAGAACCCCAAGATGTGCCCCAGACTCTGTGCGCCTCACCGTCCTCATCTGTAAAGTAGGAGTAATTGTGGGACGTGCCTCATAGGCCGGGTGTGAGGACTGACTGGGCTATCATAGCCCCTAGAACCGCTCCTGACGTGGAGTGAATGCTCCAGAAATATTTGTAACCGTGATCACATCTCTTCTCACCCTTCGTACGCTTCAGGGCCTAACCAGAAGTCTCATCAGGGTCTCTCCCTTCTCCAAACTCCAGAGTCCGGTCATTGGAATCATGAATGGTAATGCTTTCGATCACATATTGTCCATAGGGTGTGACCCCATATTTTTCCAGTCACTCCACAGGGGAGGCCGAGTGCCCGGCTCAGGTACAAGGTGTCTCCCCTGGCCACCAGCTACCTGAATCCCCACCGAGTCTCCATGAACTAGGATGTTTGGGGGCGGGGGGAACAGATTTCTTACAAACCGGTTTCAAAACTCTCTCTTAGGGCTTCCATATTTAAGCTCAAGCAACCAAGAGTTACTTTTCATGATCCTCGTGTGTGTTTAGTCCTGTGGACACAAAAAGATTAATCAACCCATCATCTGAGCTCGAGCCAGAAACCTTTGAGTCATGCCTCCCTCTCATGTGTCCCTTCCCCTTAGTCCCCATGTCAATCTGTCACTGGGCCCTGCGGCTTTCACCACATCCTTCCTCTCCTAAACTTCTTCATGGCATAGACCTAATCAGGGCCCCTCTGTTTCTTGCCTAGACTGTTGCAAAAAGTCCTCCCCGGTCTCCCTGCTTCCAGTCCCTACTGCTAAAACCCCAGAGGTAGCTTACCAAAATACAAATTAGATCCTTTCATTCTAAGAGCTAAAAACTGTCAGTGTTTCCTACTGTCTACCGAATACAAGTTCAAATTCTACACGAGGCCACTATCACTGCTGTTCTACAAACCTAAAGGGCTCAGCTCCCACCACGTGGGCTCCCGCACACATTCCAAGCATCTCACCCTCCTGCCTTGACCACACTCTTCCTCTGCCGAGAACAACTTTCTTCCCCGACTCTACCTGGCAACCACCACCCTTCCTTCAAGACTAGATCAGATGTCACTTCCGTGAACTTCCCCCAAGTTCGTCTTGGCATCTTTCTGTTCCCATAGGACTTGGGACAGTCCTTTATTACGATGCCTGTGGCTGTTTGTAGAATTTCCTCTGCTGTGTGATGGCTCCCAGGGGGAAACATGGCTCCAGCTTTGTTCAATTGGCACCCATCCCTAGCGTGCATTAGATGATGGGGAGACAGGGCATTGACCTAACACAAATAGCACCCTAAAGGGATTGGCCTCGCATTCTTCTCTAGCTCACTTTAGCAATATTGATCAGGAGGGTGGTTTATACTCCATTTTGCTCATCCCATTCTCTCACATCCACTCCAGCCAAGGGGTGGATTCTCACCAACGGCACTAGAGACCTCCATATCATGAAACCTCAGGTCTCTGTCCTCAGCTTCCCAGTGGATCACCATCTCCTCTTGGCTCCCTTTCTTCCCCTGGCTCCCTGGGCCGGCACACAAGCTCCTGGTGTTCCTGGTGTTCCTCATTGTTGGCTCCTTCTCAGACTTAGCTAGTTCCTCCTGTGTCCCTGGACCTCTTGATGCTAAAGAGTGTTAGAGCTTGATCCTGGGACCTCTTCTCTTCTTTATCTACTTTCTACTTCACTCTATGGGTCACTTTATCCAGAGTCATGGCTTTAAGCACCATCTCTATGTTGATTACTTCTGAATTTAAAATTCCTGCCTATCCTTCTCTCTTGAACTTAAAGTTCCTATATCCAACGGCACACTCCACACCACCGCTCCACCTTTCAAACTTGTTAAACTGAAATCCTGACCTACCTCCCCACTACCTTCCTCTCCCTTTCCCCATCTCCATCTTCCCCCTCATCCAAACTTCCGGTTGTTCAACTCAAACACCTTGATTCGACTTGGAGTTCTTTCTTTGTCTCACACCCCACCTCTGATATGTCATCTAACCTGCTGCTCTGGCTTCAAAGTGTGTGCAGAGTCCAACCACTTCTCACTGCTCTGGCCAGTTTCACCTGGCCTATTCCAATAGGTCTCTATCTGGTCACCTTGCTGTGGCCATTGCCCCCATCAGTTTATTTCAACAAGACAACCTGATCGATCCCATGAAAACCTGAACCAGATCAGGTCATTGCTCTGTGCAAAACTCTCCAGTGGTTCCTATCTCACTTACATTAGCCTGAAAAGCTCCATGTGAGATGTGGCTCTACTACCTTTCTGGTGTCACCTGCTGCTCTCTCCCTCCCTCCTTGACTCAGCTTCAGCCACACTGGCTTCCTTGCTGTTCCTCAACTAGGTCAGGCACACTTTGCTTCAGGGATACTGGACTTACTGTTCTTTCAGCCTACAATGCTTCCCAAAGATGCATGCTTATCACCTTTAAGTCTTTCAAAAGGCCCCTTTCCCAGTGAGGTCTTCCCTCAACACCTGTTATGATACTTGTCATTTCTTTAAAATACTCCAATGTGGTCAGTCGTGTATTACATACGTGCCCGTTCATTTAAATTTTCATTCTAGAGATGGTCAGTTAGTGTGTGGTCAAGAATGCCCAGTTCAGGAACGCCCAGCTGGCATTCCACTGGAAAGGGCCACACTCTAAGGTGGCTGCTCTGAGAATTTCTGTGGTCTCCATCTCAAGCAGCAACCGACACTGCTAATTAGCACAATTATTTTTTTTAAAGGCCTTTATTGGTAAAACTACCTGTTAAGTAGCTTAGTGAAAGTGAAGAAAGGGCTTTCTTAGGTAAAATTAAAATTATGTCTCTGGATTGGCTCCACTAGTTCACTACAATCAGTTAGGGACACAACCTACTCTTACATAAACAGGGTGTAAGAATCCAGCAAGGCTTGTAAGCGGCATCCATTGGGAGAAACTTGCTCCCTACATCCAGACATTGGTTTGGAACAAGTTGTGGTACATGACCCCAACTAGAAGGCACAGAACCTTGGAAATGTGGAAAGGTCACGGGAACTCAGAACAAGTTTTATGAATGATTTCAGGCCTGCTTTGCTAATAATTACTTGGTTGATAGATGTCATAAGAAGAATCTGGTTTGAGATGTGTTTTGGTTATTTCCTGGTGGTGACATTATGAGGGAGTGTTGACCCCTCATCTACCTCAAACTTCTCAGTGGCCAGCATCATCTGCCAAAAAGAACCTAAGAATTGAGAGTATGTGAACCTGCTTAGGTCAAATTTCTGTCAAATTTCTAAAACCATCTTATGTAAAATGTTTACCATCCTCCCACACTGCATAGCTCTACCCCTGTTTTATTGTTTTCCATGACCTATTAACATCTAACACCCTATATGTATTAGTTTTTTGGCTTTATTGCCTCTCTCCATCTGTAGATGATATAAACACTACAAGGTCAGGGATTTTTATCACAATTTATTTGTCTGTTTTGCTCACTACTATAGCCCAGTACAAATAACAGTGCCAGGTATAATAACAATGCCTGGATATTTGTTAACTGAAGGAATAAACAATGAGGGAGTGTTGAAAGGCTTTAAAAGACAAGAGGATTACTTTTGCCTGGAAAATCAAGAAAATGTACATCCAATCGTGACATAAAAGAAAGACAACCAGAGTCGTCTAAATGTATAGACAGGAATTTATTGTTTGCCAGGCAAAGAGAGTCACATCCTTTAAAAAAGGTCACTGAGTCTCCTTGAACTGAAAGTGAAAGAGGCAGATATGTCAACAGAAGTTTTGTCCAAATTTCCAGTTGATTCAAAAGTGAAGCTTGAAGTCTCTCTTCAGATGGGTTACTGTTCTGGTTTTGTGTCACTTGGATGTGGGGCGATTCTCAAACAGGTCCACGATGGGTTGCGGGAGGCCCTGGTGGCCTGGTAGTCACACGGGGGCAGACTCGTCTGTGTGTGCTCAGAGTGGGGCAAGATCTTTCTTCAGCTGTCTCAAGAGATGTAATAGAGGGGCATCTGGGGCAGAGAGAATGTTTCCTGAGCCAAAGCACTCCGGAAAGAAAAATACAGAGCACATCCAAGACACAGAGCAAAGGGTAAGTCCAGACGAAGGCTGAAGATGTTGGGAAAGGAGATAGACGTCCTACTGGAAACCCCTTGAACGTGGCCAGCAATGGAGTCATGGGGCACTTGGAATCAGGAAACATGATCAGAGCTGTGTTCAAGAAGGTTAATCGAGCAGCGGTGTGGGGATAAGTCTGTGGACGCGTGGCCAGGCTGGGTGGGAAGCACTGGAGCTAAGAGACATCTGTGTCTCCATGGATATCCTGGAGAGGGCTGGGAATCCCTCTTCCTCTGCCATGTTTCCCTCCCTGCTCCCCAGCAAAGCTTCAGGCAGATGCTGGGGCTGTGGAATGGCCAGTGGCTTATTTTCTGCTGCACTGGGACGAAGGGGGTACTTTCAAGGACCCAATACCCAATAACTCTCACACAGCTGCTACCCCTGCCAACCAAATTGTGCTTGCTTCTCTGTCACCTCTTCCCCTTTTGGCACCTCCTGGAGAAGATGGGAACTAGGCTGAGAAGGGCAGGAAAAGGTAAAAGAGAGGCAGGAGAGAACACTGCCATGGACGGGCTGGCTTGGGCCCATGCAACACCCTTCACAAGGCTGACCTCTTCTCTCTTGTGGCTCCTCTGCCAGAGAGGCCTGCCCACCCGAGCCCCGGCCACAGCAGGGCAAGAGAGCATGGGAGGGACGTGGGGGTGGCACGTGGAAGGTGCTGATTCCAGCAGGCCTGCAACATGCCTTCTGATTGAGAAACTCCTTCCCTGTCTTCAGGGACGTCCTCCACTCGCTGCCTTCTAGAGCAAGGAGAGCCAAGCTCCCCCAGCAAGCTGGCACTCTCCCCTGTCGCCTTTGCTCTTTCCAACTGCTCTTAGCAATTGCTTCTCACTCTCCTGACAAGCCACAGGTCACCTTCCACAGCCTGGGAAACTGCTCATCACTGGAATCTGACAACTAGTACAAGTGCCTTTGCCTTGGCCTCCATCCAAGGCTACAGTGTTTCGATTTCAGTGTGTGGCCACTCTGCTCTCTCCCCTAGGAGACCTCTGCCCTCCCTCTGCTTGTCGTGGGCAGGTGCCCTTGGGAATAGGCTTCCTAGCCCTCCACCACAGCCACTGCCAGCCTGGCAGGACACCAAGATCCTTCCCTGGAGGTCTGAGATATCATGAGGAGGGGGGCATAAGCCATTGACCCAGCAGGCAATTGCTCACCGATCGGAAATAAATGCATCTGGGCACCTGGGTGGCTCAGTCGGTGAAGCATCTGCCTTTGGCTCAGGTCATGATCCCAGGGTCCTGAGATCGAATCCCAAATCAGGCTCTCCACTCATCAGGGAGTCTGCTTCTCCCTCGTCCCCTCCTTCCTGCTCATGATCTTTCTTTCTCTCTCTTATGCTCGCTCGCTGTCAAATAAAATTAAAAATAATCTTTTTAAAAAGAAAGAAAGAAAGAAAAGAAAGGAAGAAAGAAAGAAAGAAAGAAAGAAAGAAAGAAAGAAAGAAAGAAAAAAGAAAGAACGAAAGAAAGAAAGAAAGAAATGCATCTGTCTGATTTCTAGATGGGCATGTCCTTGGGGACCTCAGAGAAGTGAGTAAGCCAAGACATAGGGTAGGGCAACTGAGTCTTGAACCAGGGAGCATGTCGGGCTCTTCTACATCATCACACTGAATCCTCAGGCTAACCCCAAAGACTGTATTTTGTCCCATTTACCAGCAGAGGAAACCAGAGCTCAGAAATACTCATTAACCGACCTAAGAGCACACTGTTAGAAACAGCCGACCTGAGGTCCAAATCCAGGTCTGGCTGATTCTAGAACCTAAGCTCTCTCAAGCCATACACAACTACCTCCTGGGAGAGTGTCAAGAAGAATGACATTGAAGATTTCAGGCCCCTTTCTGGGAAAAGTTCACAACAGTTCTATTATGTCACCAAAATTCATATGTTAAAACTCTAATTCCCAGTACCTCAGAATGTGCTGTATATATTTGGAGATAGGGTTTTTAAGAGGTAATTAAGTTAAAATGAAGTCATAAGGGTGGGCCCCAATCCAACATGAGTGGTGCCCTTACAAGAAGAAGAAAGTAGGACACAGACACGCAGAGGAAAGGCCATCGTGAGGACACAGAGAGGAGCCAGCCACCTACGATCCAAGGAGCCACCCCTGCCAGCACCTTGACCTAGGACTTCTGGCCTCCAGAACTGAGAAAATACATTCGTGCGGTTGAAGCTACTCTGTCTGTGGTCCTTCACTGTAGCCGCCCAAGCAGACTGGGATGAGTCCCCATTTTCTGGGTGCCCATTATTTCCTAGGCCCCACACAGGGGATCTGACATGGAGTTTTGTTCAGAATAGAGTCCCATCAGGGTGGGAGTCAGGGAGGCTTGGCCCTCTCAAAACAAGACTAGAAGTGTAGGAGGGACTCAGAGTACATAGACACTGACCCTGCCTGATGGCAGACATCAGCTGACCTAGAGGCCCTGGATGGGGTGGGGGTGGGGGTGGGTGGGAGGTGGGGGTGTAGGGGGAGGCCAGGCCTTTCTTCTCCTGGCCTAACTCATGGAAGGGCAACTGCTTTTCTCCTCTGTGATGAGGACAATGAAATGCAAGAGGCCTCACTCTTGGGGGGGGGGTTAGGGGGGAGGGGGACCCCCCTGGTCTCCCCTGTCAGTCATCACCCAGAGACTGCTTGACCCTCCAAAGTGATAACTGCCTTTACAGAGGCGCAAACAAGTGGGAAAAACCAGACTGGAGGCAGAATACAGTCCATCTCTGAACTTCTCAAGCCCTAAATTTGAATACAGCCTCTCAAGAGGGGACAGGAGTTAACACACAGAAAGGGAGAGGAAGAAAGCCCCTTTGAACAGCTAGGGTCGGGAAGGAACCAGGGGCTTTTACAAGAATGAGCCCAGGTCTAGAGAGGGAGGTTGGAAATGGGTGTTTCAAGGAGAAAAAAAACATTTTTTCTACACACCCGTTTGTGCAGAGTATATGTACATACAGACACGTGTGTATATGAATGTGTGTGTATATGTGAATGTGTGTGCACATACACACTTCATCTTCTGAAATGCGCGGTCTCCGGGAATTTCATACAGAGAAGAGGCCTTTGCCAGAGCTGCCCTACCGGGAAGGCATAAGCCCACCTGCAACATTTTTCTGGATTCTTCAGTCAGTTTGGAGAGAAGGCAAAGAAACAGGGGCCCTCATCTGTAAGACCGGAAGAGTCTATATTGTTAGCATTCTGCAGTTTGGTGTCCTCCAGACTCAGAACTTCCAAATGGACTCCCTGATCATTTAAAAGACAATCTCTGTGGGCACCTGGGTGGCTCAGCAGTGGAGCATCTGCCTTTGACTCAGGCCATAATCCCGGGTCCTGGGATTGAGTCCCGCATCCGGCTCCCTGCAGGGACCCTGCTTCTCCCTCTGCCTGTGTCTCTGCCTTCTCTGTGTCTCTCATGAATAGATAACTAAAATCTTTAAAAATAATAATAAAAACATGTTTTTCCCAACCCCAAAGACCGCGAAGTTACTGCTAACGGCCCCCAGTCCTGTCTCCAGCCTTTCCTTTTAAAATCACCCCCAGCTTTTGGCTTTAGGCTCAGAGGAGGCAAAGGGGCAACTGTCTTTGGTCATCCCGAATCCGGGTTCATCCGACACCAGCTGCCTCCACCATGCTGCCGCCGAAGTTTGACCCCGAGATCAAAGTTGTGTACCTGAGGTGCACTGGTGGTGAGGTCGGTGCCACGTCTGCCCGAAGATCGGCCCGCTGGGTCTGTCTCCAAAAAAGGTTGGTGATGACATGGCCAAGGCAACCAGTGATTGGAAGGATCTGAGGATTACAGTGAAACTGACCATTCAGAACAGACAGGCCCAGATTGAAGTGGTACCTTCTGCCTCTGCCCTGATCATCGAAGCCCTCAAGGGACCACCAAGAGACTGAAACTGAAGCAGAAAAACATTAAGCACAGTGGAAATATCACTTTTGAAGAGATTGTCAATATTGCCTGACAGATGCGACACCGATCTTGAGCCAGAGAACTCTCTGGAACCATTAAAGAGATCCATCCTGGGGACTGGCCAGTCTGTGGGCTGCAATGTTGATGGCTGTCACCCTCATGACGTTAGAGATGACATCAATAGTGGTGCAGCGGAATGCCCAGCTAGTTAACTACAAAGGAAAATATTTCAAAAAAGGATCATTTGAATAATAAATAAATAAATAAATAAATAAATAAGTAAATAAATAAATAAATAAGATAAAATAAAATAAAATAAAATAAAATAAAACCACCCCCAGCACCCCAGGAAAATGTCTCCTCTAGACCTGTACCCACTGACGTGGGTAAAATATTTCCCAGCGGTGCTTTGCTTGCTCCACTTTTATTCACATGCACAAAACAGAAAAAGGAAAAGCCTCTGCTGGACCCCCACCTTCTAGAAGAGAATACATTCCGACCACTCTTCATTCCAAGCCTGAAAAATAACCCTTGTGAAAGGGAACCAAGGGTACATGGTGTTTCTGCCTGGGGCCAGGAGCTGTACCCTTCAGCTGGGCTCTGCGGCTCCGGGCCCCCCACAAGCGCCCTGCAGGGCCTCAGCCATGCCAGCAGCCAGCTCCGGTCAGAAGACCCCACAAAGCTCATGCGGGTTCGGGGCAGGGTCGGCAAGAGCCCGGAGCTCTCGGGCGTGGCTCAAGCCAGAGGAGCCCCAGGAGCAGCTGACCCAGGGGGGCTAGCTGGAGGCCCAGGGTCTGGATGGGTCTCTCTGAAGAACTGAGCAGCAGGCCGGGTCGTCCCCCCCCGCCCCCCCCCAAGCATCAAAACCACATCAAAAATGCAGGAGGTGGTGGTGGGAGAAGGGAGAAGGCAGCAGCAGTGATGGTGTGGTGCAGCAGGTAGATCCTACAGGGTGGTTGGAACAACGGGAGGAGCACAAATGAAGCTGAGTGATGGGCCGGGGCGGGGGGGGGGGGGGGGGGGGGGGGAGGCAGAAGCTCTCTTCTGAGCCTTGGCGGTGATGAGCACCTTAAGGCATGTGGGTTCCCAGTGCTCGGTGCAGAGCTCTGGCTCGAGGATTATAGGAGTTCGGCTGAGGCTCAAGAACACGGCTTATGGTGTTGTTGGCACATGATGCGGGCAGTGGTTATAACGTGCATTTGCTGAGAGTTCTCCAGGATGACTTGAGTTGCTATTGAAAATAAGGAAAACTCAGTATAGAATGACTAGCCTGGGGATGCCTGGCTGGCTCAGTGGTTGAGCGTCCAGCTCAGGGTGTGATCCTGGGGTTCCGGATCAAGTTCTGCATCAGGCTCCCTGCAGGGAGCCTGCTTCTCCCTCTGCCTGTGTCTTTGCCTCTCTCTCTGTGTCTCTCATGCATAAATAAATCTTAAAAAAAAAAAAAAGAATGGATAGCTTGCCTCAGACTGAATATTTGTGTCTCCTCCAAATTCATATGCTGAAACGATACCCCACAGGGTGATGGTACTAGGAGGTGGGGCTTTGGGAGGTGATTAGGTCATGAGGGTGGAGCCCTCAGGAATGGGATTAGTGTCCTGGTAGGAAGAGACAAGTGAGAGCTCGCTTCCTCCCTCTCTGTTCTGTACCATGTGATGATGTCATGAAAAGACAGCCACCTGCAAACCAGAAAACAGGTCCCCCCCAGGCTCCAGATCCGCCAGCACTGTGATCTTGGACAGAATCTCCAGCCCCTGGATCTGTTGTTTAAGCCACCTGGCCTGTGGCACTTTGTCATAGCAGCCTGATCAAACTGAGACAGATAATTTGCCCAGTGGGAGAATTGGAGGCTACCTTTTAATCAAGGAAATTTCTTATATAACATTGGTGAAAAGACAAGCACTGTGCAGAAAACAGAAAGAAAGAAATGAGTGGACATATGTGGAATTTAAGAAACAAAACAGATGAACGTAGGGGAAGGGAAGGAAAAATAAAATAAGATGAAAATTGAGAGGGAGGCAAACCATAAGAGACTCTGAACTCTAGGAAACAAACTAAGAGTTGCTGGTGGGGATGGGGTAACCAGGTGACAGGCATTAAGGAGGGCATGTGATGTAATGGGCACTGGGTATTGTATGCAACTGATGAATCCCTAAATCCTACCTCTGAAACTAATTTTAAAAATATAGATTTGGAACAAAAAGACATAAAAGAAGGAAGGAAGGAAGGAAGGAAGGGAGGGAGGGAGGGAGGGAGGGAGGGAAGAAAGGAAAGAAAGGAAAGAAAGAAAGAAAGAAAGAAAGAAAGAAAGAAAGAAAGAAAGAAAGAAAGAAGAAAGAAAACAAGTGAAAGGCAGCAAGTGCTGGAGAAAGTCAGAGGAAGGAAGGGTTGGTTGCCCTTCCCAGTCAAGTGGTCACAGGAGGTGTCACTGAAATAGTGAGACATGAGTGTGTGGATGCATGGGGCTGGGTGGGGACATATGGAGGGGGCTGGGAGGAGGGGGCATGGAGCCGTCAGGACACTGGGAAGCAGCACAAAGGATCCAGGGACCTTTCACGGTATGCTGGCCAATGGGCAAACATCTGGCTTAACACCTAGGCCAACTCAGTAGCCCAGCCTGATGACACAGAACCAACCTGTGCTTTCCAATGCACCTGGAGTTTTGCCAGTTGCACCTCCATGGAGAGAATATTATGGGTAAATCAGAAATGCTGCCTCACAGACATCTCCTAGCTTCTTAAATTCTCTAAATGAACAGGAATAAGATTTGGGGAATGACACTCCCCAAAATCAGACTTGGTGTTAGTAACAGTCCCCTTGAGAAGATGTGGAAAGTGAAGTTCAGAACCCATCCAAAGTTGTTCCCGGCTGCCAAATGGCCAAGTTAGCATAGAAACCCACATTTGTCTGGCTCCAAAGCCTGTCTTTTTTCCCTGTAACCAAACAAAACCCAGGTCTGGGGAGGATTCAAAGCAGTGACATCTGGATGGGCCTTCAAAAGGGATCTTTGGTCAACTAGAAGAGAAGATAGACCTCATTACTTTTTTCTTTGGTGGGGAGGTTCAAGACTGTGACAGGATACAGGGCACAGGGAGTCTGGGGAAAAAAGAGAAATAGATTAGATTAAAAACGGAGTTGGCTGGGTGCAAATTAGCTAACCTCTAATAAATGGGATCAATAGCAGGATGTAATTAACCACTGCTTAAAGAGGACCCTGGGTATTTCCCTCAGGGAGCAAACCCCTGGGGATTGTTATGCTAATCCAACTGAAAAGGTAGAAGGACACTACAAATTCTTATCTGGGAAAGAATGGAGCACATTTGAGCTATTCTCCTTTTGTCTGTGGATGCCAGATGGCCCAAATCATTAAAAAAAAAACAAAAAAAACTGGATTACACAGAAGATGAGATTATATGGAGGAAAATGTACACTGTCAGAGGAACAGCTTTCATAGTGCGGGACGATGGAGGCAGATGTTGGGAGCGGGGTGCGGGGGCAGGTGGGGCTGTCATCCTGTAGGAACATCTCAGAACTGCCGCCCACTGGAAGCTTGAGGGAGAGAGCCGAGTCCTTTTGCTCATCCTCACCTCTGCTTCTCCTTTTGTTCCTGCGCACGGCTGGCTGGCCGGGAATCTGAGTATCCCATCCAGCTGGGGGAGGCTGTTCAGGCCCCGGGTTCCAGAAAACTATTACCTCAACTGAAGAGAACCGAGCAATCTCAGGCTGTGTCCAAGCCTTTTGGCGGCTCCTGGGTGGCTCCGTGGTTGAGCATCTGCCTTCAAGGGCTCAGGTCCTGATCCCAGGGTCCCAGGGTCCAGTCCCCCACTGGGCTCCCCTTGAGGAGCTTGCTTCTGCCTCTGCCTATGTCTCTGCCTCTCTGTGTGTGTCTCTCATGAATAAATAAATAAAATCTTCAAAACAGGAAAAGCTTTTTGCTTTTTGCTAAAATTGTTTACTTGTCAATTAGGTGGCTATTTTTCATTAAGGAATTGTTGGTTCTTGGCCTGTCTACCTGAAAACTGGGGAATAAGGGCTTCAGGGTTTCTAAATGGCTAAGGGTCTCTAAAGCCACTGACTGGCTGAGACCTGCTTATCCTTGGAGCAAAGCTCTAGCTGAAACTCTGATACTCCTCTTTGCACTGCCCAGCACCTGGTCAAGCTGTGATATGGTTAGGGAAGGGATCGAGATGTACCCTCCCAAAATATGCCTCTTTGGCAGAAAGATGGTTTTGAGGTGAAGGCAAGTGTCAAAAAGCAGACATAAGAAGAGCTCTCTGCTCCCTGCCCATCTGCCTGAAAGCGGTATATAAATTTCCCTTGTGCAGGTGTCTCCTCCTTCCATGTAAGGAAGAGAACAACCCTTATCGCCAGAGACACAGATGGCATCAAGATGAGTCTGTACTAATAAACCTTCCTAAACAATCTTTATCTACTGTTAGTTTCCCCCATATATCTCCTAGTTGCCTTTCCATAATTTATCAGCCCTAGAAGCCCAGCCCTCCTTTCCTTTGTTCAGTCATTCACCTATAATCTATTGCTCTTTGTTAAAACGGCATGGAAGTGCTTAAGTTTAACCACTTTTTTGGCTTTCATTTCTGTGAAGACCCTGTGCATGTAAAAAACAAATAAATAAAACTAACATCAATTAAAATTAAATGGATTTTCTCCTGTTAGCCTGTCTTTGTCAGTTTAATTTGCAGGCCCCAGGTACAAACCTAAGGGGGTAGAGGAAAGATTATTTTTTCCTTCTCCTACAGTTATGATGAGCGTTAACTAACTGTTAAAGAAAGCCTCAGTGAGGCCAAAATGTGGAAGCAAAGAGGAGCATACACATATAAAAGGTAGGACACACACTCTGAGCACTTACTGGTCAGGAAGGACTGTGTCCAGGGCTGTCTGCAGAATGAATGTGGGGATGTCAGTGGATGATGATGATCTGGGGCTGTGATGGCAAACAAGAGGCACAAAATGGGTCTTCTGCAACTTTGTGGGGTTTTGTTTTTGTTTTACTGTTTCTCTAGTGAAGAAATAATGCACCAAAGTCCCCTATTTTCTGCAATAGTCTTAACTTGGGGCTGTTTTTATTGTTTTCGATTAAAGAAGATTTAGGAGATCTATAAACAAATGTGATGAATGCTTACTTCTTGGTAAGAATTTTTACAGAAATAATTCCGTAAGTCCCAAAATCTTTTCTGAGCATGTACTTGAAAGTTTGGTTTGGAAAATATGTTCACCAAGGCTGGATCCTTAGAAAGGTGATTTAGATATTTTGTTGTCTTAAAAAAAAGTAAATAATAATTTTGTTTTTCCTAGTTTTAAAGACAGTAAAATTAAGATCTAGAACAACTAAAAAAAAAAGATCTAGAACAACTGACTTGCCTGAGATGATGTCGCTGTCACTAGTAGAGTCGGGCCCTCACCTAGGTCATCTGGCATCTAGGTCGGCTCATCATCCACAGCATAGATTTTCTAGAGAGCTTTTGCATCATCTTGGCTCTTTTCTAGCTTCAGGCCAATCACTCATCTATTTTTAGCAGGCAAAACCACTGGGGAAGAGAGAGGTTAACAAATGAAAGGAAAAGATATAAGGCACAAGGACAGAATGAATGTCAGAGGTGGGATAAAAGTTAAAAAAGAAAAGAAACAGGACCTAACAGAGAAGTCAAGGATAACATTTAAGTAGATGAAATGCATTTTATTCACATTGGCCTTTTTCTTCCATTTCCCTAATCCCATTGCACAGGGCAATCCCTTTCTTGTCTGAATCCCCCTGGCATTTTGTTTGTACTTCCCTAATGACATTTATTAGATCCTGCCTTGCAGTAACATACAGTGACATTCCCAACCCTGACTAGACAGACTAAATGATAAACTCTTTGAAGACACAGTCTGTGGTCCCCACACCCCCACCCCAGAATTTAATGTGTTTGTTGAATAAATGAACAAAACAATATTCACAGCCTCTTCGACCACCCCAGCCCCCACCAAAAAAAAAAAATTTGCCAAGCCCATTTTAATCTCCTGTTGAAGGAAGTATTTGTTCCTAAAATTTGATTTTGCAGAGCCTAAGTCTTATCAAGCTGCTTGGGACATTAGTACTAAACATACGAATAAAAATAATCAATCACCTTTGCTCTCCAGGAGCAAAAGAGAGACATATAGGAGTTAGAGCCTCTTCTTTGCCTTGTGGAGTTGTCTTGCCTGGCTTTGGAGGGGGGTGGGGGGAGAAGGAGATGCCCTCCAAAGTTTGGGCTTGGGGTTGACAGGGAGCTCTCCTGCTCACATTCACACAGGGCCGGGAAGGGAGTAGACCTTAAAAACTGCCCCAATTCTTCAGGGGCAGAGGAAGAAACAGAGACCTAGGGTCAGTGGTCTTGTCCAAAATCATAAAGCTAGATGGTGGCACAGCCTAGATCGAACAGTTTTCAAGTAGTGTAGTGAATCAAGCAAGGCACTAAAACCTTTCTGCAGAGACCCAAAGGTTAGAAACCCTGCATCTGAAACCATTAGCGAGTGCTACGGTATTATGCATAGAAAATAAATGTGACGACGTCAGGACTAAACCTGGAGCCTATGCTTTTGACATTGCTTGGTGTTCAGTCTATACGTTGAAGAACCTTCTACTGTTTTTGAGTTCGGACTTGGTGGGCAGGGAAGACAGGCGTTCCTCAATTCCATTTGTACATGTTGCCTAAGAACATGCAGTAGACACACACTTTTCTGCTTTGGGGAGCATGAGACAGCTTCCCAGTCCTTGGGAACATTCTCACCGCCAGAGGGGAAGCTCCTGAGTCAGCGGATCTAAGGAACCCAGTCAAGGGGTCCATGCAAAGCAGATCGCTCCTGTTCCAGGGGAGAGTGATTAACAAGGTACCTTCTCTGCTCAAGAAAGAAGAATCCGCAGACCCTTTCTTTCCAATGCCACCTTGATTAATTCATTAACGGGTTTTCAGGCAAGTTTTATTCAGGCACTTTGGGACAGGGCAGTGAGTCAGAGGTTGGCATTGACACCAGAATAGAAGCCATAGTCCTCTCTGGGGATCTGACTCTGGGCTTTAAATCCCCAGATCACACAACTTCCTAATTGGAAAGAAATGTTCTTAAACGAGCAGGGGTTTTGCCAGGCCTGCCAGTGACTAATAAGGTCGGTCTAAGGACTGTCTGATGAAAGAGAAGTTGGATTTACATGTCACAGTGAATTTTTAAAGTATTTTCACCCCGAGGTTTACTGCTGAATATAAATAAAATCTCTCTCCTTGGGCAACCCACCCCAACTCCTGCAGATATGCCTCCCTTAATTAAATTAACTTTGAAATGACATTCAAACAATGTCTTCCACCCCAACGCCTTTGTTTTCTCCGAGATCTACCTTACAGACAAGCTGTTTCACAAGGCTCCCGTGTAAACTGATTGCTTCCCACTCTCAGCCTGCACACTAATTGGAGCCGAGTTTTAACGTCTCTACAGCCAGTATAGGGGGGCGGGGGAGCTCACACCGTATTCATGACACCGTGTACCAAAAGGGCCTGCACACTGACAAATAATACCAAAAATTTTAAATGGAAAAAAATTATCTGGGTGGGGGGCTTAGAGGTGATCGGAGCCATACAAAATTTAAATTTCATCTGCTGAAATTCATTCACACAACTGAAGGCTAATTTCCGAGTCGCAGTGTTTTTTGTTTGTGTGTGTGTGTGTGTGTGTGTGTGTGTGTTTAGTCTCTCAAAAATCGGGCATTCGCATTCGTAATGAAAGCCGCTCTCGGCTCCGACACATGAAGTCCGAAGCCGGGGCCCCCTCCCGAGTGCGGGCGCGCAGGCGCGGGCACACACACGTGGACACACACACACGCACACGCGCCCGCCCACACCACCTTCCTTGCGAATCGCCCGCGGGATTTATGGGCTTCGCCAGCACGGATTACTGTCAGGTGCAGAAAGCAAGCCTTTGTCCTTGAGCATTTTCCTCCCCCCCCCCCCCGGATTTGACGGTTATTTACGGGCCACGTGAGCGCAGGGCGGGGGGCGGGCAGGGAAACAAAGGCTCGCGGTGCGCGGCCAGTGTGGCCCCGGGGGTCGCTCCCCGGCTCCGGCGACACGTGTGAGAGGAGCCCAGACCCGCCTCGGGCCGAGAGGCTCCTCCGAGAGAAATCGTGTGCAAGCCCTTGGGAAGGGGTCGGGGGTTCCCGGGGCCCCGAGAGCTCGCAGCCGCGGGCCTGCAGAGCCGCGCGCCTGGGCCAACCGGGGGCAACGGGACCCCGGGTCGGCCGGGGCTCGGGGGCCCCCTGGCAAGGGCGCACACTCCTGGCGTGCCAGTGAGAGCGAGGCTTGGAGCCCTGCAGCCGGCTCCGCAGATGGGAACCCGGACACAGGCCCCCTGGGCCCTCGGGAGGAAGCCCCCGCCCCCCACCCCACCCCACCCCCGGGAGAGGCCACGCAGCGAGCCGCGGGCCGCCCCCGGGCGCGGTGTGGCCCCTTCCAGGGCTCCCGTTAGGCTGAGCGGCGTGCCTGCGGCGTGCGGTTTGGTAAAAAGTCCTCAAAAATGCAGTGTTTTAAAAGACCTTTACAATTAATTAATTGCAAAAAAAAAAAAAAAAAACCTGCGAACAAAATATTAAATCTTAAATAGAGACGGGCCCACCGCAGGGCCGTGCTGAGCCGTTCGGTAGCGCGAGGTCAAAGGAAGATCCCCTCCTCGGCCCGGGCCGGGGGATCCGGGGATTCGCGGCGCAGCGGGAGGGGAGCGCGGGCGGCGGGCCTCGGAAGTGGCGGCCCCTCCCGAGGCCCGGCTGCGGAGCGGAGGGGGCCCCGGGGCCCGGAGGTGAGAGCTCCAGGGAGCCGCTGTGCCGGCAACAAAAGCCGAGCGGAAGGCCGAGCTGGGGGCGGGAAGGACCCCGAGGGTTCCGCGGCCTCCGCTGTCCCCGGGGGGGCGGGGGCATCGTGCTTCCAGGCGAGCCCCGGATTGCACGCCTCGGCTCCGCTGCGACCCGGCCTCCAGGAGCCCCGTCCTTCCCCCGCTCCGTGGCTCCTTCTCGCTAACAAGATTTGGCAAGATGTCGGGCGAATAATTTTTGGCTTCGGTCGCGTCCCCCCGCGGCGCGCACCACCCCCAGCCAAAGGCGGCCTCTGGGCAATTCAATGCCTAAGTCAAACTGGGGGCGGGAAGCAGGCTGCGGGGCCTGGAAAGAGCGGGGGGGGGGGGCGCAAGGCCTCGGGTCTTCTTAAATCCTTTGCGCGTCAGTTTCTCGGGGTCTAGCTTCGCACGAAGTAGACCCTAATTGTCATTTCCGGAGACAGCAACTCACACGTATGGAAGATGGGGGGGGAGGACTTTTCCAAAAGCCGAGAACGTTAGGCCCCCTCCCTCCCCCCAGGATTCAATAAACATCTTTAGGAAGCGTGGACGGGAGGGGCACCCCTGCCTTCCTCCGTAGGAGCCACATTCCGGCAATTAATGCCTCCCTCTGGGTCGTAAAGCAACAAACCCGACACCTCGCTCTTGCTGGGCTTCGGGGCAGGAGGGCTTTTCCCTTTCATCTCGGGGGCCGGGGCTTGCCCACGTTCCCCGGGAAGCCATAAAGCTGATTTAATGGCTCGCGATGAAAATCGATCACGCTAATGCACCAGCCGAGGTCTCGAGGAGTCGCGCTGGTGGAAGGAGCGGCCGGGCGGAGCGCGCGCTCAGCCCCGGGGCGAGGAGGTCCCCGGCCGGGCCCGCCGCGCAGCGGGGCAACGTCGCCCGGTCCCCTCCGGTCGGCGGGGGGGGGGGGGGGGGGCTCCGACGCTGCTCAGGGCGAGGCCCCGACGCTCAAACGGAATGAACCCTAAAGCGCGCCCCGGCCCCGCCCCGGCCCCGGCCCCGGCCCCGGTTAGGCCGGCTGCCCGAATGCCGGTGGTCTGGGCGCCGAGGGCCGCGGCGGCGGGTGGAGCGGCTGCACGGCCACTAGTGTGCGGCGGGCCGGGGCCGGGGCGGGGGCGGGGGCCGGGGCGGGGCCGGGGCCGGGGCCGGGGCGGGGAAGGCCGGCGGGCCGCGCTCCATTCACAAAGTCCCCGCGCTGCCGCTCGCCTGCCCGGCGGAGGCCGCCTCCCGCTTCCTCTAGGTCTCGGTTTTATGAATGGGCCTGCGGGCGAGCGCCGAGCGCCCTGTTTACTCCGCTCTTTGTGACGTCGCGTTCCCATGACCGGGCGCCAGCGGCCCGCGCTCCATTCAGCGCCGGGGAGGGGCCGGCGGGGCGGGGAGCCGGCGCGGGGGGAGGGCGCGCGGCCCGGAATGGCAGGAGGCGGGGCCTCGGAGGTAGTAATGCCGCGGCCCCCTCCCGGGGGAGCGCAGAGGAGCCTTAATACGGTGGCGGCCCGGGACGGAACTCCGGCCGCGGCCGTGCGCGCAGCTCCGGCTGTCGGTGGGGAGCGGCGCCGGCACCGCGGGCGAAATACAATAGAGGCCGGGGCAGGGGGAGCCCGCGGTCCTCTCCCGTAAACACACTCCCTGCCGCCGCCACCTCCCCGTCCTGCTGCCCGAGGCCGCTCGGACTGCTATGTGACCCGGAGACCGCGGGCGAAGGGGACCGGGGAGAAGAGGCCCGCCCGAGGGAGGCCGAGGGGCCAAGTTTGCGGCCACTTCTGCGCGCGCCTCCCTGAGCCCCGGCTCGCCCCTTCCTGCAGCCCGGCCGGCCCAGGTGTCCTTCGCCCCCTCGCGCGCCCGGCGACCATGGTGACGGTGGAGGAGCTGCGGGAGATGGACTGCAGCGTGCTCAAAAGGCTGATGAACCGGGAGGAGAGCGGTGGCGGCGCGGGCGGCGGCGGCAGCCACGGCGCCCTGGGGCTGCTGAGCGGCGGCAAGTGCCTGCTGCTGGACTGCAGACCGTTCCTGGCGCACAGCGCGGGCTACATCCGAGGCTCGGTCAACGTGCGCTGCAACACCATCGTGCGGCGGCGGGCCAAGGGCTCTGTGAGCCTGGAGCAGATCCTGCCCGCCGAGGAGGAGGTGCGCGCCCGCCTGCGCTCCGGCCTCTACTCCGCGGTCATCGTCTACGACGAGCGCAGCCCGCGCGCCGAGAGCCTCCGCGAGGACAGCACCGTGTCGCTGGTGGTGCGGGCGCTGCGCCGCAACGCCGAGCGCACCGACATCTGCCTCCTCAAAGGTAAACTCGGGCGGCGGCGCGCGAGCGGGCGGCTGGGGGCAGCGGGGCTTGGCGGCCCCCGCCGCGGCGGGCGGGGAAGAAGTGCCCGGGGGGACCCGAGGCCGGGAGCATCCCCGCGCACTCCTTTGTGCGCGCCGGGGCGCGTGGGTTTGCCAGCTTTTTGTGCGTCTGTGTGCGAGCGCGAGCGCCTGAGGTCCTCCGAGACGGAGAGGGTGCGTCTCCCCTGCCACCTGCCAGCCCGTACTCTTGGGGCGCTCTGCGTTTGTGTACACCCCCAGCCGGCAGGCCTCCCGCCAGGCGACCCCACGGCGATGCCCAGCTGCGGCCCAGGGGGTGCTCCCAAGTGCCGCTGTGCGGGAGGGGACGGGCCCGGCCTGCTGGTTCGGGGTGCGCGGGCCCCGGCCCCGAAGCGCAGAAAGGGAGCCCGGCCTGCGGACCTGGTGCCGAGCTCTCCGCGTCTCGTCCCCCGCTGCCCGGCCCCGAGCTCCGCCTGGAAGGTGGCCGGCTTCGGCCGCCTCGGGCTAGACCCCAGCTCCGGGGGCGGGGCGGGGCGGGGGGGCTGAGCCCGCGGGGGACGCGAGACGGGAAGGTGCCCCCGGAGTTCAGGCCGCGACCTTTTGTTCAGACGGGGCTCGGGGCTCGCGGCTCGCGGCTCTCGGCTGGCGGCGCGTGCTCGCTCTAAGGGGATCCTGGCGAAACTTCGGGGGACGCGAGTTCTTGTGGGATCCGGAGGCCGGGAACCCCCGGGGGCGGCGCGCCGAGTACCTGGAGGGCCCGTGCGCCGCCCGCACCTGCCTGGCCTGCTGCGGCCGCGGGGGGCGCGGGGGGCGCGGGGGGCGCGGGGGGCGGGGGCCCCGGGGCGCTGCGCCCCTGCCTCCCGCCGCCGCATTCCGCGCATTCCTGCGCCCGCGTCCGGTCCGGCCTCCGTGCCCGGGAGGCGTGTCGGACCCCGGCCTTCAAAGAGCCGCTCCTGGCCCCGCGGGCGCCCTTCGCCTCCTCCCCGTCTCCTTTGCCCCCCGGCCCTGCGCCCCCGAGGAAGGGAGGTGGTGGCGGGAGCAGGGGCGGAAACCTGTCCCCGCCGCGCTCTGCCCAGAAGCTCCCCCCGCTCGGGGCCGGCGGGCCCGGCTCGCCCCTGCCGCACAGCGGGGGGCTTTGTTCTCGGCAGTTGTTTCCTGGCCGTTTGACCTGTCAGCTGCCGGGGAGCTGCTGCCGTTGACCTTCGGTTGAACCACTAAGGCGATTTTGCTGATTTTTCTTTTTCTGCGAGGGCTGCCTTTTGCACCCCCGATCGAGCCTAATCCTCTCTTCTCCCCAGAGCGCCGTAAGAGAAAGTGCCGGGCAGGGGGCGCCTGCCCTCCCCGCCTGGGGCCACGGCCGCGGCCGCGGTGCGAGCGAGGTCCCCGGCGGCGTCCCTTCGAGCGGCCGCTCCCCGCGCCCCGGGGCCCCAGGCCTGCGCCCTCGCCGCGGGCGCCTGAAGGCGGGGCCCTGCCCGGGGCAGCGCAGACCCACGTGGAGTCTGGGTGCGTTTTGTTTTGTTTCTCTTCCTGGAAGGAACCCGGAGGGGATCGCCCTGGGCTTCCGGGCCCGAGGGCACTGAAGCCCCGAGGGAGGGGGAGGGAGGGAGGCCTAGTTCTGCGGTTTCCTTCCTCCGGCTCGGGGCACGGCCCTGGGCCCCCGGGGAGGGCGCGCGGCCGATGGATTCCGGGAGCCGGCGAGGCCGATGCTCTGGGTCAAGCCAGGGGCCTCCCGGGGAAATGACAGCCCCGAGGGGGACTGGAGCCTCCGAGTAACAGGGCAGCCCCCTGGCTGTTGGCGGGGCCTCTGGCCAAAGGAAAAGGAGTGTTCGAGGGGCTCCTTCCTCCCTCCCGAGGCCTGCCCCGCTCCCCGGTGTCTGACCTGGTGCGGCCCCGGGGCGGCGGGAGGCTTCCCGGCGTCCACATCCGTTAGGGCCTAGGCTTGGGCTGCAGGTGGAACTAGCGTCTGTCTCCTCGGGAACAGGCCCCGGGAGTAGCCAGGAAAGGTTTGGCTAGGTCTTCTAAGCCAAAGGAAGCCTGCCTTTGGAAGCAGCCCCCCCAAAATGAAGAAGGGGTGATGGTGCTGGTGGTGGTGGTGGTGGTAAGGGGCTAGTCCTGCAGGGATGGTAGGAGGCGGCCAGGGGTAACCACGCATATTCTATTTAACCTACCTTATTTTCATACTTGTGCTAAGGAAGAGGAAGTCCTAACCCTGTTCCCCTTCCTCCTCTTGGCCCTCTGGTGAAAAGCATCCCTAGTGAGGCCGGGAAGAACGGGGAAGTGTTTGCTCCCACACGGCTGGGAGAGGACAGCATGTCTCCTAAGTTCTGGTGGAGAAGATGTGGGTCCATGGGAGGGCCCTCTGGGGGGCAGGGAGCTAAAGGGAACCCGGGAAGAAAAGCCCCTTTGGTTATCTTTAGTAAATGCCCGGATTGGCAGGCGGTTGGCTGATCTGTTTCCCATGGGAGTTGCTCATTTTAATTTCCATGTGAGGGGACTCTGTGTGTGTCTCGTTCCACGTGCGGTCGTGATTGTGGAGTAGAAGTTGCCAGACACTAAGCCGGTGGAAGACCCTATGGTTGGTCTCCGCCAACCTGCAGGGACAGAAGAGCAGCAGAGTATTTTCCAGAGTTGTATTATCCTTCCCAGCCAAAAGCTGTCCAGTTCTACCAACTAATTGTGTTTAAAAATCTCAGTTTTCTGTTTCTGCCACTTGGAAGGGCAGTGGTTACTCGTGGCAGGGAGTTAACTAATGCCACACGCAAGAATTCAGCGTTAGAGTAAATGTTACTTCTGTCAATAAAATGCTGCCTAGCCTTTACATTTCCTAGTATTATCTAAGTTTTGCTAAGAGCAATAACCTAAATCATAACATTTTCTGATCTTTTTGCTAGTAAATGATTCCCATGGGCATAAACCTTTTTCTTTTTCTTTTTCTTTTTCTTTTAACTTTCATCTCTAAGCTTACTTTATTTAAAATCTTGTAAGGCATTTTTAGGGAAAGTTTAGAAATCTCAGCTTTTCAGATTTAATTACAATACACATCTCCCTTGAAGTCCCTTTCTGTTTCCTTCGTAAATCCTCCAACTGGGGTTTTCAACCCTGGTCATTAGACAAAAAAGATCATTTTTCTCACCCTAATGGAAGTCATTCTTTGCGTCTCTTATTTCTCAAATAAGTCAGTCTTATGCAGATTTTAGGTATAAAAACACTACTTTACTTTTCTCCTGTGTAAAATTCATCCGGCTCGACTTTTGTCCGTTTTCATGAGAGTTCTGATTTAAAAGTTGTCCTGGCGCTGTTTTGAGAAAGGGCGATCAGTTCAGATATTCTAGCTTCTTCCTCCTGGAACTCACATATGATATAGTCCTAAGGCCAGACCAATACAGATGGTGACATTACACTTTTTGTAGAAAACAGCCTGCAAGGCCGGTGATGGAGAGGAGAATGCCCAGCCAGCAGCCCTGGTAACTCTGGTGACCGTCTTGTCTCTCTGTTCCCAGTTGCCCAGCCCATCCTAGCCCCCCCACCCCTCCATGAGGTCAGTGGCATCAAACAGCAAACCCCAGGGCTGCACACCTCCTCCACCCATAGAGAAACGGATTAGCTTTTCTTCTTCCAGGCCACAATGCCCACGGCAGCCAGAGGTTGAGAGCCTCAGAATTACACAGAGTGGTAGGCCTTAAAGATAATCTCCTTCGATTACAATTAAAGAATGACAACGAATGAAGCAAACTCATTACTTTTTGCATCATTTGATACTGGATGCTTCCAACGTACACAAGTAACTAAAGATGGGGTGTAGGTACAAATTGAAAGTGAAAACCTCACCATTATTAAGCCTATCACAGCTCCCTTGGGCATGTTCTTGAGGCTCATAGGAGAAATGGGCTTTTATTTTTTTTTTAAAGATTTTATTTGAGAGAGGGAGACAGACTCCCTCTAACCCCCCCCCACCACGTGGGGTTCCATCTCAGGACCCCAGGATCATGACCTGAGCTGAAGGCAGATGCGCTTAATAGGCTGAGCCACCCCGGCGCCCTGAGGGTGGCCTTTTTAAGGAGCCAAGAAATTCCTTTAAAAAATCAGAACATCTGAAACCAGATAGCCAGTTTCCTTACCAGGAGGCAGTTGCCGCCTAACAAAGGAAGTTTGACAGGAAGAAAAGTTCACTCCCAACGGAAGCCAGCGGAAGCCCGTTGCTGAATGGAGCAGATAGCCCAGAAGTTCTGGGAGGGACCGCAAACCAGACCCAGCTCCAGAGCAACCATTAGGTGTCAGCCAGCTGGCGCAGGACGCACAGGTAGGTCTGTGCGTGGGGCCTGGAGGGAGAAGCTCACTTAGGTAAATTTTCAATACTGCTCAGGATCTACAAGGGTGCTTACTGAATTAACACCCACATCAGGGGAAGTTCTCAAAGGTAAATGACCCCAGACTTCCTTGCTCGGTGGCGTTTGCCTTGTATTGATAAGATGTCAAGAGTAAGCCCCTGGCTGCTGAACGGGTGACATTTCTCAATATTGAAAGGGTAATTGGAAGAGCGACAGCCTTACTAAGATCCATGATCACTGTCATTACCAAATGACTGGCTTCCCCCATCACAGACCCCACTAAGAATCCTACTGTGATGATACGATCCCCACTACATCAGCCTGCCTTTTCTAGAACACCTTCACGCATACTGTCCCAGCCCTGCTTGGATGTGTGGCCAGTGCAGTAAGCTGTGACAGTTGTCTCACTGTCTGAATGTGAGAAAAAGAGTGTGGAGTTCAGCTATGCAGGTAGTTATTCCTCAAGAAAGTTGATTGGGGGGGGGGGTGTTGAGGGGGGGTTATATTCCTTTTTTCTTCTTTCTAGACTCTCTCAAGTTTCAAAATGAAGAAATGTGAGCTTTAAGACTAGAACGCTTATGAGTAATAAGGACATGGGAAGAACGGGTCAAAATTAGTCAGAATATCTGTCATGGAATTGCATTCTGTTGGACATAGAACAGGTGGAAAGTCATCGGTTTATGTGTCATGAAATTGTATTCAGAAGCTCGAAAAGCAGATCTTAGAGACACCTGCTGTCAGTTTGTAGTTTACAAATAAGTTTGTGACATTTAGGATCACAGAGTATTGGAACTTAAAGAGGATACGGTCTAAAATCCTGACATCATGACCCTGTAGGGATACATACAGTCACACTGAAATCAGAGTTCCATGAAATTATATACCCTCTTTAAATGGAATGCATTCTAGAGGTTTCTATTGTGTTATATCCCATTAAATAAAATGGGCTGGTCACGATGTCTATGTGACAACCTGTAGTTTGAAAAGCACTGGAAAGAAGCAGAGTTTGCTGAACTATCAGGAGTGTCCTGTTCAGATACTTTCTGGTTTTGCCTGAAAATTGTGTGTCTTCAATGGAGTGAAACTGGCAGGCTGTGCCTCCCCCAAGAGAACCACCAAGAAGGCAGAGATGGGCACACGGGAGGGTGGGCTTCTTTTTTTGTTTGTTTTTTAAGATTCTATTTTTATTCATGAGAGACACACACAGCGAGGCAGAGGCAGAGGGAGAAGCAGGCTCCCTGTGGGGAGCTGGATGCAGGCCTCCATCCCAGGACCCCGGGATCATGCCTTGAGTGGAAGGCAGACGCTCAACCACTCAGCCACCCAGGTTCCCCGCAGGGTGGGCTCCTGGTGCCAGACTAGGTGGCTTCAAGGCCAGTGGGCTGAACGCTTGGCCCTGCCCTTCCCTGGGGTGGCCCGATACTTCAGTTGCCTCTTAAAATCCGGTCCAGTCACCTCAAGGGCTGCTGATTGGATGCTTGTTTGGGAAGAGCTGGGCACATAGCGAGCATGTCCTCTTAACAGTGGCTCTCATGTTTACTAACGTGGTCTTTCTTGTGGGGTGTGAGCGTGAGTGGTTTCCTACCTTGCAGTCTTCTGCCCCTAGCCCCGCCCCCCCCCACACACACACACATGCCCTTGGCCCATCGTTGCCTGTTCTACTCATCCTCACGTCCTGGGCCTGCAGCTCATCCACCTGCAAGAAGGAGCGCCTTTGGCACTGTCCTGCTCACAGGGCTAGCGACGGCTCAGGAGGGAAAACCCGTTCATCACTGCCCCTGGCCTGGGACCGGGGATGCTCCTGTCCCGGGAGCAGATCTGCTTCCTCACTTGGTTCCTTTCTGCTTGTTCTTTTTTTTTTTTAATATTTTTTTTATTTTTTATTTATTTATGATAATCACACAGAGAGAGAGAGAGAGAGGCAGAGAGAGAAGCAGGCTCCATGCACCCGACGTGGGATTCGATCCCGGGTCTCCAGGATCGCGCCCTGGGCCAAAGGCAGGCGCCAACCCGCTGCGCCACCCAGGGATCCCTCTGCTTGTTCTTTAGAGATCTGCCGGAGGGGACGGGCTTCAGCAGTACTGTCTCTGTTCCGTGCAATGCTGTTTTCTCCCACTCTGTCCTGTTCCCAGAGGCCTGGGGGGGGCGGGGGCGGGTAGGCAGATGACAAGTGGCCCCCCCTCAAGCCTGGCCTGGCCCTGCCCAGTCAGCTGCCTGCGGGCTGACTTAGGATCCACCCGGAGTCAGCGGATGTCCCTGGCGGGGACCGGTCCTGGAGCTCAGACCGTGCAATGCCTGTCCTTCTACCGTCTGACTTCCAGATCTCTGGACTCTGCATGGACAAAAATCCGTAAAGCCCAGGAGGAGAAGGCTGTCCCAAGTCTGGGAAGATGCCAGTAATGCTGGGTCCCCTTGTAGGTGCCAAAAAAGGAAACCGCTTCATTATGTGTCTCCCCGAGGCCAGGTGCAGAGCACTGGCTGTTCCAGTCAGTCCTCCCCAGGCCTGAGGGTTCATCACATTTGCAGGGGAGCCAGAGGCTCAGAGAGGTTCCCTGGCAGCCCCAGGCTGCACAGCTGATGATTTGCTGGGTTGGGATTCAACCCAGACCTGGGAGTCTGACGTGGGTCAGGCTGGTGTCCTGTCCTGGACCTTCTCAGCAGTGGGAAGAAGGCTGTCACCCCCTCCGAGGCCCCTCCTGCTTGTACTGCGGTCGGGAGGGGGCCGTGTTCCTCCTCTGGCCTTGCAGCCTGGCCCTGGCACCCCCGTGCCCCCACCACTGGCTTGCCAGCGGGCACTGTTGGTCTGCCTGTCTAGGTGAGGAGCTTTTGGAGGGCACTGTCCATGCCTTACATTTATTTGGAAAAAAAATGTGTTTGAGTAGCTCAAACTGTGTAAGTGTAAACAGATTAGTTTTACTTAAAAATCTTCAAATGCTGTAGAACTATGTAGAGTTAACAAGTAATGGCTTTGCATGTAGGTGTTCACCAGCGGTTTCTCGATTGATCCATTTCCCCTTCCACCTTTCCCAGGGGGAACATTTAACAGAGTTTCCCAGAGTCCTGTCTGGGGGACTGCAGCTGAAGACCTCACTGGGGGCGCCTGGGGGGCTCGGCCGCTTAAGCATCTGCCTTGATCCCAGGGTCCCAGATCCTCAGGCTCCCTGCTCAGCGGGGAGTCGGCTTCTCCCTCTGTGCCCTCCCCCCCCCCCAAATAAATAAAATCTTAAAAAAAAACAAAACAAAACTGCTGGCTCTTCCCCCATCCTCCATTCAGTGCATTTGGGGCAGCATGTTGTTAGTCTTCCCAGGAAAAAGGGGCACAAACGGGCAGGAGGGGCACCTAAGATGCTGAGATGACCACTAAGGCCAACAACACTCCTGAAACTGCCGGTGCCGGTCCCCTCCGGCGGGCACCCCCCCCCCCCCCCCAGGGGACTCTGGTTATTGGGCCTCAGCAGGAGGAGTGAGGCCGGTGACCCGGGAGACAGCCAGCTATGCCCCTGGGGGGAACGGAGGGAATGCACAAGAGGGGGGCTCAGAGGAGAGTATGCTCTGCTCCTTCCTCTGCAAAGCAGTAGCTCTGGGGGTGGGGGGCGTGGGGGTGGGGCCTCACGGACCTGCTGTCACTGAGTGCGCGCAGGTGGCAGGCGGCCTTCCCCACCTCGGCTCCACCGATGGGCCTCCCCGCCACCCGCCTGCCGAAACCGCCGGGGAAAATGCCAGCAGCTCCAGCCGCTGCCGGTAGGGGTAGGGGTAGGGGTAGGGGTAGGGGTAGGTCGTGCTGAGCTCTCGCAGAGCCGCCGGAGCCCCGGGGGCACCAGGGGGCACCCAGGGTGGCGGGGCTCCCGTCTGCCCGCCCCCAGCCCACACCAGGCACGCACCCGACTCCAGGGACCAGTTGACCGTTTATCTCTTTTTCTCCTTAAAAGACCTCCCTTCCCCGAAGACGATCCCACAGATAACCAGTCACTGCGGAGCTCAGCAACTGGGGGCCCGGGAAACCCTGCCCCGCCCGACCCCGTGTGCAGCAAGAGGGACCTCTGCGTGCGCCCCGTTTCCTCGGATTTGGGGCCCTTGTTGATGGAGCCGCGGAGGCCGGGCGGTTGGCGCCTGTTCTGTTGCCCAGATGAGGAGGGCAGGGCTGCTGCCGGGCTCGTTGCTTTTTCTCCCTTCTCGCCCTCATTGGGGCTCCTCTGCAGAGGAAGGGCGGGGGTTGGGATGAGGGACATCCCTGCAGGCCCCGGGCGGCACCAGGCCGCGTCCATGCGGCCCGCGGACCCACGGAGACCTTCCTGCCTTCCACGCTTTACCAGCACCCTGAGGAGCTGCTGTGCAGGGTCCCATCACCACCCTGAGGAGCTGCTGTGCAGGGTCCCATCACCACCCTGAGGAGCTGCTGTGCTAGGCCCCGTCTGCAGGCGCCCTGCTCGTCCTCCGTTCTGTATCTGCACCCCATACCTAAGGCTCCTTCCCAGAACTTTCCTTCCAGCACTCAGGACGGAGTCTGGGCCCGATGAGGCTCTGTGCAGGCTCCGTTGCCGTTATCGCTGGTGCCACAGCGCCACCCAGTGGCCAGTGTGGGTCCAGCCGGCCCCGGCTTCCCAGCCCTGCTCCTCAGCCCAGGGGTAGGACTCGAGCACTTTCTGGATTTCTGCTGGCTTCGTGACCCTACTACCCGCGCATGCTTCTCTTTTACAGGTGGTTATGAGAGGTTTTCCTCCGAGTACCCAGAATTCTGTTCCAAAACCAAGGCCCTGGCAGCCATCCCCCCTGCTGTGCCCGCCAGCACAGCGGAATCCTTGGACGTGGGCTGCAGCTCCTGTGGAACCCCCCTGCACGACCAGGTAGACTGGGGGCCCGGCCCCGAAGAATACGGCAATGTGGGGGCAGGGGGGCCTATTTTCAGGTTTCTGCTTTTCAGAGGCTTGAGATGCGGTGCCTCAGGTTGGGGAGAACGCAGGGAGCCCTGCATGTATTGGGATTGGGTGTTAGGGAGGGTGCATCTGTTCCTCGGGATTCCTGCCTTTCCCTCTTCTTAGCCTCACTTGGAAAAATAATACAAAGACATAACTTTGTGACTTAGCCTCTGGAGTTCCACGCAGACGGGCGAGGAGTGCTGAAAACAGAAGTGTGTGACCTAATGCTTAGAAAGGAGAGGTCACCTCTCTGAAGGCTCACCCCAGGTCCCTGAGGCCACCCTGTCCCCTAAGAAAACCAGCTTAAGCTGCTGCATTTCTTACGAGCCAACTCCTCCTAGCCCTTTCATTTAGATGGAGAGGGAGTGAATTTATGGGGTCCAGGAACTCTGCTCCCGGATCCCAGATTCTTTGGGTTGATCTGACTCCGAAAATGTCTCAGATTTCGGCCCTGTGTTACTTAACACTGCCAAGATCTGTCCTCTTGTCTGTGAGGTCGACAGGACCTGTTTTGAAGGTGCCAAGTGAAGATGTATCCTACAAATAAGTCCCTAAACCAACACACCAGGTAGCCTGGCGATTAGGTGTAGATTCATGTTGCCAAGGATGTGGCAAGGCCAGCGTTGTGGACTGGCACGTCACTGATCAAGGGGCAGGTGGGGCCCACGCTGCCTTGCCGGTCCTGACGACTCCTGCTCCCAGCAGAGCGCGGTGTAAAGGCGAGAGGAGCCCACTGGGCCTGTCCTCCCATCACGAGCCCCAGCAGGCTAAGGGGAACCTGGGAGGCCTGAGTCCGCAGGCCTTCTGCACCCCACCCCAGCCCCCGCCCGCCTGGGACCGGCTCCCTCTCCCTGTCCAAGCACCCCCACCTCTTACCCCGGTTGCCTTCCACTCACGATGTCTGGGGGGCCTGTGCTTTTTCCCTTTCTGGTGCAGGGGGGTCCGGTGGAGATCCTTCCCTTCCTCTACCTTGGCAGTGCCTACCACGCTGCCCGGAGGGACATGCTGGATGCCCTGGGGATCACGGCCCTGTTGAACGTCTCCTCTGATTGCCCAAACCACTTTGAAGGACACTATCAGTACAAGTGTATCCCGGTGGAAGACAACCACAAGGCAGACATCAGCTCCTGGTTCATGGAAGCCATCGAGTACATCGGTAGGTTGGCTCCTGCAGGGCCGGGGAGGCCGGGTGCGGGCGGGTGAGCCGGAACCCCGAGGGCTGGCCTGCCCAAGGAGGGACTGGGGTGGGGGGCTGTCTCCAGGGCCTTTCTCCCTCTGCCTCTACGGAGGGCTGGCTGGCTGGATGTTGGTGGGTGGGGGATACCAGATGGATTCTCACTCCCGCCACCCCTGTTCCTCTTGCACGTCGCCAGACGTGTAGATGTTAAGGCTTTGGGGCAGGGGAGGAGGACAGGTAAAGGGAGAAGTTGGGTCCTTGGTTTTGTTTGTGCCAGTAGAAATCCTTGAAGGTTTTTTCCAAGCCTGGTGCCTTTGTTTGGTGCCATCTCAAGAATAGGCCAGAGGGGGTCTAGCCCCTTCAGCGGGCTGGGGATGTTGGTCCCTGCCTGGCCCTGGCCCGGTCCCTGGCCCCGGCCCTGGCCCCTCCCCCGTGCCGCCCGGCCGCCCTGACCCGCGCCTCTGCCCCAGATGCGGTGAAGGACCGGCGCGGCCGCGTGCTGGTGCACTGCCAGGCGGGCATCTCGCGCTCGGCCACCATCTGCCTGGCCTACCTGATGATGAAGAAGCGGGTGCGGCTGGAGGAGGCCTTCGAGTTCGTCAAGCAGCGGCGGAGCATCATCTCGCCCAACTTCAGCTTCATGGGGCAGCTGCTGCAGTTCGAGTCCCAGGTCCTGGCCACGTCCTGCGCCGCCGAGGCCGCCAGCCCCTCGGGGCCCCTGCGCGAGCGCGGCCAGGCCACCCCCACGCCCACGTCGCAGTTCGTGTTCAGCTTCCCGGTGTCGGTGGGCGTGCACGCGGCCCCCAGCAGCCTGCCCTACCTGCACAGCCCCATCACCACCTCCCCCAGCTGCTAGGCAACAAGGACCTCGGCCGGTCACAAGCCGAGGACAAAACCCCCGACCTAGAGCAATAACGGCTGCCTCCGCGGGCAGGGAGCACCTGGGTTCGGTTCGTGTGTCCGTGTTACTTTTCAGATAGGGATTTCTTACCTCATTTTTTTAAGCAGTAAGGCTTGAAGTTATGAAACCCACAGATCCTGGCAAAGGTGCCCACCCAGTTTTACTAAGGGAGGGGGGGAGGGGGGGTGGGAAAGGTACAAAAAGAAAAGTTTGCCAGAAGTGCCTGGTTCTGTGTGCTTCGTCCTTTTTTGTTCTTGTAACAGGTTTTGTTTTTTTGTTTTTTTGTGTTTGTTTGTTTTTTTCCGGGGGAGTGGGGGGGTTCGTGTTTTTTTTTTTGTTGTTGTTTTTAAAGAAATCTTACAGGACATGGTTTTCCTTTCAAAATCACCAACAGGTGGATAATTATGCTTAATAATAAATAAAAGTATTTATTAAGAATTTGCTCAGAGTATGTAAGTGCAAGGAGTCTAGTGACGGTGAATTTAGGGTGTATTTATGTCCGTGTCCGCGGTGGAGCCCCGTCGCATGCAGCTGTCAGAGCAGTGGGAGCTAGCTGGTACGTCCTAGGTATGGATAGGGTGGCCTGGCAGTCAGCTCACACTGGTAGCCTCGGGGAAGCAGGCAGGGTGGGGTGGCAGGAGGAAGAAAGAGAAAGATGACTTTCGGATTCTCTTGAGGCTGGTTGCTGGCCACAGGCACCAGGAAAGCAGGGTGAGGGCCCAATGATACCACCTTTTCTTGGGCCCCGTAATTCCATTTGGCGGTGGGAGCATTTTCTCCCAGCCTTGCCTGAAGACTTGCATGTCTTCTGCGATAAATGCCATATCGTATAAGGTGCTCCTGAATAATTGGGTGCAGCTGAGATTTTCCTACAGCGAACCATCGAGCCAAGGCCACTGGGGAAACCAGCTAACTAGACACAGACCAGATGTGAATCCTCTGTGATTGGAAGTACCATCTTCTCTCCTCTGCAGAAATCGGTGTCTTTAATTTTAGAAGGTTTGCTTAGAAGGAAGTCCACCAACAAGTTCTTGCCTTTTTAAAATTCCTGGCTTAGGTGAATATTTTTAAAGGCTCTTGTTTGAATAAAAAGAGGGGAGTGAACACCATGTTTCAGCTCTGGAATGGAAGACGGTGTGAGTACGGAGCTGGCTAGAGTGCGGAGCTGGCTGCTGGGCTTCTATAACGGGCGCCGTGGGCACTCGGGTGCCGTTTCGGAATTCTTTCTTGGGATAATGCCATTTTAAGGAGCCTTTCCAAATGGAGACAAGGCTTTCTGAGGGAGAAGGATGTTTTCTGTGGGTTGGGCTTGGGGGGAGGGAGGAGGGAAGCTACATGTTACTTCGTCTGTAGTAGTGTGGAACGGTGTTGTTCCAGAGTGCCAGTGTAGAGGTATTTGCAAACTTGTCTAGAAATGAGAGCATGTTTGTTTTTTGTTTTTTTGTTCGTTTGTTTGTTTTGGGGTTTGTTTGTGTGTTTTTTTTAGCCCCTTGTGAGTCTAAATCTAAATGAACATTCTTGCTCATCCATAAATAACTTCAAGCCTCAACATCAGAATAGTGTTGGAATGCTCTCTCTCATCCTGGCATCTCCGACAGGACCAGGTTCATTACATTTCCTTCCATAACCATGAACCTGTGTTGGCATCACTCATCTTGCCTTTGTCCAGCCCTGTCTTTGGGTGAGGCCAGAGTTCCCACTTCCTGTTTTCAGAAAAGCCAGAGGCGTCCTCCATCCCTGGGAGCTGCTTGGCTGAGTAGGTAGGGGTGAGGTGAGAGGGGTTGGGGTTCCTGGACAGTGGACCTATTTAGAGATGGCACAGTTGGCCGTTCCCACTTTTTCCTCGATTTCTGGAAGTTGCTCTGTGTTCTGTGATGAGTGAGGTCCTTTGAGTCCTGCAGCTGAGAGAGCTGTGGGTTCCAACCCCCGATCGACATGGGGCGGGCGGGTGAGGCTGTTGCAGGCAGAGGGAAGTAACCCGGAACAGACTCACTTTCTATAGGACAAGTGTACATTTGCCAAAACCTGTGTATCGTGCTTTCCCAGACTGGATTCCAACCGCATGGACAGTCGGAGCTCAGGACCAGCCCCAGACATGTCTTTCTCCCTCTTTCCAATTCAAATCTGTCCCCATATCAGACTGCTGGTTATAAAGCCATTTCTTTGTAGTTGATAACAGCGTGAGTCCCAGAACTCTCAGATAAGAGGAAATTGGCTTGATCGGAATGGGGGATTTTTTTTTTTTGGTCATAATTCTGCCATCAGAAGCCTCTTTGATGACTCGAAATAACTCTACAACGAAGACCCCACCACAGGGTCTGCTCAAATGGCCAGGTGGATTTCAATCGGCATCTCTCCCATGAAGTGATTTCTGGTAATGCAAGATTTCTGTAACGGCCAAAAAGTATTGCCACTTTGACGGATCCTATCAACTGTGCTTTCGGCTACCTTGGATCTTTTCTAGAGACCAAGGGATGCAGTCTGCTCCCTTCTGGAATCTTGTGTGACCCAAGGATGTTTGTGGAGCACCAAGGGTAATGACTTGACTTCCCCATGGAGAAGTCCTAGGCTGAGGCCGCTGTGAGCAGGTGGCTGGGAGCTCATGGCTTTAGTCATCCCTCCCGAAGCCAGTTGCTCAGGTGCTCCTCCTGGCTGGATTCCAGAGTTTTCAACAAGGTTGCAAAGCCAGGAGAGAAAATTTGAAAAATCTGTGGGCAGAGGGAGGTAGGATGATGGTTGATTCGGATGGGAGTTGGCCACCAAGCCCATAGTATCAAAATGGTGGTTCACCTTGGCTGGCTGTCGGCATGGGCTGGGGAGTTCTGAAAACCTTATTACCAGGCTATCCCGGGGCAATGAAACCAGGATTTCTGGAGCTGGGACCCAGGTGTCCGTGTGCTTCAAAACTCCCTAAAGGCTTCCTTTCCATGTGTGGCCAAGGTAGGGAAGACCTCCTTGCTTTCTGGAGGGCTAGGTGCTGTTGGAGGCGGATCTTAATAACCCAGAGCTAGCTGGTCTTACAGAAACCACAGCCAAGGGTTTGTCACTGGCTCAGCAGGTCTCACCGCCAGTCCCAGCCCAGCTGAGGGACAAGATGGTTTCTCTGAGGAGCTCAAGGAGCATGCGATCTCTCAAACAGGGCACCTACCATGCTCCTCCAAAGGCAGCTGATCTATGGAGAATTGTGAGGGAACTGAATACAGTGTCTGGAGGTTGGGATTTTTCCTTCAGTGTTCCTTGTCTAGCAAGAAAGATGGGGGAGTTTCACCTCTTGAAGATACCCCTGCCCCCCCAGGAGCACCCTGCCCATCCTTAGAGCTAATGAGTCATATGAGGAAGAGGCTTCTTCAAGACAGAGCAATGCAATACTTGTAACTTTTGTAAATAGCCCCATCTTTCAGAGTGCTGTCCTTTCTACATTTGATATGCTTGTATTTCTGTAGGATGTATATAGTTTAGGGGATTTTGTTTGTTTGTTTCATTTTGTTTTTTAGAACAGTCGACATGTCTTTTTATTTATTGCTTGAAAAAAGATCATTTGAAGAAAAATAAATACGTTTTCAACCATGTCTGGCCTGGTTTATCCTTTCCTTAAAAACTGCACTGCTGTGATGACTTGGAAGGGAACCAAAGGTCTGGGGCGTTTGATAATCCTGTGCACCTAGCGACATCCACGGTAAGAGTAGACTGGCTGGTAAAATCAGCGAGCCCAATTTTGCTCCCTGAACACCACCCAGGGACAGTGACTGGAGCAGGCTGACCTGCATCTCTAAGAACCTGGTTTCTCCAGGCAGAGCCTCTGATGGGAAGAAATAATTGAAGCATAAGAGACAGAGAGTTCCTTCATCTGAGAATCTGCTTCTGGCCAGGCACACGATGGCTCCTTGGCTTTGGAGAAGTCTATCAAAGGGCCTAAGCGCAAGGTGACATGTAAGGCGTTACCCTGCTCGGACACCCCTCCTCACCTGGCTCACACAGAATCCTAGGAAATTTTCCTGACTTCATAGTCCATTGGGATCATGGAAATTAGCAATATTTTTCAGTATTGTTACTATTATTCAAGGCCAGATGGGAAAAAAATACATGGATTTAAGTCCATGTTCCCCCAGGGCTGATCTGTGGATTGCTTGTATCAAATTCTGGTATGAATTCCCCAAGTCGTAAACCAAAAACATGCTAGCAAACATGCATTCCCACTGAATCACTGTTATTTAACATTCTGGAAGCACCAGCCAATGTGATTGACACCTGAAAAAAAATGAGGTATATAATTTGGAAAGGGGGAAGCCAAGTTTGCAGATGATGGGTGTCTGAGAAGCCAGAGAATCAACTGAAAGTCGTCCATCAGGAATAAGAGAATTCAGTAAGTACTTGATTGTGAAGTGAATATGAAAAAATAGCTCTCCTAGGTAAAAAAAAAATAGCAATTAAAAATAAAAGAGAAGTAGTAGATCCCACTTCCAATATAATTTCAAGATGAAAAGCCTACAATAAACTTTACCAGAGATAGGCAAGAGACCCTTATGTGGCCATGGTAAGGCCCTCCCTACCAAGGGACGTAAAAGAACTTTTGAAAAAGGCAAAGGATGTATTACGCTCTCAGATACACAGACTCAATACTGAAAAGATACTTCTCCATAAATTAATTTACATTAAATGTGATCTCAAAACAACCGGGTTTTTGAGGAACATGGCAAAATGATCTTTATTTCACCTAGGGATCTAAATCTGCAGAAATAGGCAGCACAACTGATAGAGTACATGGGAGAGACTCAAGGTGGGATGGGATTTATAGCTTCTGTGCTGTGGGAGATGACATAAAAACTAGGGATTTGGGGGCCCACCTAAAGACTCATTCCCTACAGACTCCCACAGGCGCTTTCTGATTTCCAGCTAGTTCACGAATGCCTGAAACAGCTCTGTCTTCTTCTATCACTCTTCCTTTTGACCCCCAGACCATAACTTTGAATTACTGTCACTATTACTATGACGATACCCAAGGACTTCATTGTGTAAACCAATAACCACTTAATTTTGCTCATGAGTTTGTGGATTAGAAACTAGGGAAAAGCTCTGCCGAGTAGTCCTCCCCGGGAGTCTCTCAGGTGGTCACAGGCAGCGATGGCGCTCGTGCTGCTGTCATCTGAAGGTAG